>NC_091257.1:16386136-16689166 GCF_042477335.2 Ovis canadensis
GGAAGAAATGGACCAATTCTTAGAAAAGTACAATTTTCCAAAACTGAACCAGGAAGAAATAGAAAACCTTAACAGACCCATCACAAGCACGGAAATTGAAACTGTAATCAGAAATCTTCCAGCAAACAAAAGCCCAGGTCCAGACGGCTTCACAGCTGAATTCTACCAAAAATTTCGAGAAGAGCTAACACCTATCCTCCTCAAACTCTTCCAGAAAATTGCAGAGGAAGGTAAACTTCCAAACTCATTCTATGAGGCCACCATCACCCTAATACCAAAACCTGACAAAGATGTCACAAAAAAAGAAAACTACAGGCCAATATCACTGATGAACATAGATGCAAAAATCCTCAACAAAATTCTAGCAATCAGAATCCAACAACACATTAAAAAGATCATACACCATGACCAAGTGGGCTTTATCCCAGGGATGCAAGGATTCTTCAATATCCGCAAATCAATCAATGTAATTCACCACATTAACAAATTGAAAAATAAAAACCATATGATTATCTCAATAGATGCAGAGAAGGCCTTTGACAAAATTCAACATCCATTTATGATAAAAACTCTCCAGAAAGCAGGAATAGAAGGAACATACCTCAACATAATAAAAGCTATATATGACAAACCCACAGCAAACATTATCCTCAATGGTGAAAAATTGAAAGCATTTCCCCTAAAGTCAGGAACAAGACAAGGGTGTCCACTTTCACCGCTACTATTCAACATAGTTCTGGAAGTTTTGGCCACAGCAATCAGAGCAGAAAAAGAAATAAAAGGAATCCAAATTGGAAAAGAAGAAGTAAAACTATCACTGTTTGCAGATGACATGATCCTCTACATGGAAAACCCTAAAGACTCCACCAGAAAATTACTAGAGATCATCAATGAATATAGTAAAGTTGCAGGATATAAAATCAACACACAGAAATCCCTTGCATTCCTATACACGAATAATGAGAAAGTAGAAAAAGAAATTAAGAAAACAATTCCATTTACCATTGCAACGAAAAGAATAAAATACTTAGGAATATATCTACCTAAAGAAACTAAAGACCTATATATAGAAAACTATAAAACACTGATGAAAGAAATCAAAGAGGACACTAATAGATGGAGAAATATACCATGTTCATGGATCGGAAGAATCAATATAGTGAAAATGAGTATACTACCCAAAGCAATTTACAAATTCAATGCAATCCCTGTCAAGCTACCAGCCACATTTTTCACAGAACTAGAACAAATAATTTCAAGCTTTGTATGGAAATACAAAAAGCCTCGAATAGCCAAAGCAATCTTGAGAAAGAAGAATGGAACGGGAGGAATCAACTTGCCTGACTTCAGGCTCTACTACAAAGCCACAGTCATCAAGACAGTATGGTACTGGCACAAAGACAGACATATAGATCAATGGAACAAAATAGAAAGCCCAGAGATAAATCCACACACATATGGACACCTTATCTTTGACAAAGGAGGCAAGAATATACAATGGAGTAAAGACAATCTCTTTAACAAGTGGTGCTGGGAAAACTGGTCAACCACTTTTAAAAGAATGAAACTAGATCACTTTCTAACACCGTACACAAAAATAAACTCAAAATGGATTAAAGATCTAAATGTAAGATCAGAAACTATAAAACTCCTAGAGGAGAATATAGGCAAAACACTCTCAGAAATAAATCACAGCAGGATCCTCTATGATCCACCTCCCAGAATTCTGGAAATAAAAGCAAAAATAAACAAATGGGATCTAATTAAAATTAAAAGCTTCTGCACAACAAAGGAAACTATAAGCAAGGTGAAAAGACAGCCTTCTGAATGGGAGAAAATAATAGCAAATGAAGCAACTGACAAACAACTAATCTCAAAAATATACAACCAACTTATGCAGCTCAACTCCAGAAAAATAAACGACCCAATCAAAAAATGGGCCAAAGAACTAAATAGACATTTCTCCAAAGAAGACATACGGATGGCTAACAAACACATGAAAAGATGCTCAACATCACTCATTATTAGAGAAATGCAAATCAAAACCACAATGAGGTACCACTTCACACCAGTCAGAATGGCTGCGATCCAAAAATCTGCAAGCAATAAATGCTGGAGAGGGTGTGGAGAAAAGGGAACCCTCCTACACTGTTGGTGGGAATGCAAACTAGTACAGCCACTATGGAGAACAGTGTGGAGATTCCTTAAAAAATTGCAAATAGAACTCCCTTATGACCCAGCAATCCCACTTCTGGGCATACACACCGAGGAAACCAGAATTGAAAGAGACACATGTACCCCAATGTTCATCGCAGCACTGTTTATAATAGCCAGGACATGGAAACAACCTAGATGTCCATCAGCAGATGAATGGATAAGAAAGCTGTGGTACATATACACAATGGAGTATTACTCAGCCATTAAAAAGAATTCATTTGAATCAGTTCTGATGAGATGGATGAAACTGGAGCCAATTATACAGAGTGAAGTAAGCCAGAAAGAAAAACACCAATACAGTATACTAACACATATATATGGAATTTAGGAAGATGGCAATGACGACCCTGTATGCAAGTCAGGAAAAAAGACACAGATGGGTATAACGGACTTTTGGTCTCAGAGGGAGAGGGAGAGGGTGGGATGATTTGGGAGAATGGGAATTCTAACATGTATACTATCATGTAAGAAGTGAATCGCCAGTCCATGTCTGACGTAGGGTGCAGCATGCTTGGGGCTGGTACATGGGGATGACCCAGAGAGATGTTGTGGGGAGGGAGGTGGGAGGGGGGGTCATGTTTGGGAACGCATGTAAGAATTAAAGATTTTAAAATTAAAAAATTAAAAAAAAAAAAAAAGAAAAAAAAAAGTTGTTTCTGTGTGAAAAAAAAAAATAAATAAATAAATAAATATAATTGGGTCAATTTTTCCAATTACTTTTTTGCAAATTGTTCTGATATATTTCTGCACTCATTGATTTAGTGGCTTCTACTTAATTAAAAATAAATCAGATATATTGGAAGCAAACAATCAATCTACCGTGCATTAAATTTAGCATAATTACTGCTATGTGCAAATATACTAGATTCGAATATGACGAAAACAGACAAAAATGTTTAGAAATGTTCACTTGTGAACTTTAGCTGAGTAATGGCTTTTCTGTTTGTATCCCAGGTAGATCTCCACTCACTCTTCAGTCTCAACTCAGTGTCATTTTCTCCCACACTTCTTCCTATAACCTCCCTCCACTTTTTAAGATGTAAAATTGATGTTACTTCCCATATCCATTGATGAACACTTATTCATTTCTACTAGATAAATACTCTGCATTTAAAAAATACTGTATATATATTTTATATATATATATATATATATACATACATATACTATAGTATGAGTTTTTAGAGATGGAGATTTTTACTTGTTCAGTGTTGTTTCACCAGTGCCTTCTCTTAAGGTTAATATATACATGGAGGATACTCTGTCATGGTTCCCAAGAGACTGTTGGGATCAATAATAAACAAGTGAATGAGAAAAAAAAAAAAAAAAAAGAATCTCACTTAGGTCTCCTAGTCTTTAATTATTTGGCTTAGGTACTCTGGGCCCCAGAGTACAACAGTATTCCCTGCTCTAATGTCACTATTCTTCTGTACCCTTCCTCATCAATATCTGTGTTATCTGTTATCTGAGATATCTGTTATCTGAGATAACCATCAGTTATCTCTGTTTTACCGAGACTAACCCTTTCCATCTCTCTCCCTACTCCTCCAGAGAACACAAACCAACCTAGATGCTAATGAATGTCAAAAAGCATAGGCATGATTTGGGTTGAAGTTCCATTTGGCCTGTGTGTGGTTTAGCTACTTCTAAGTTCAAGATATTGTATTTGAAGTATACTTGCAGAGTCAAGAGAATGGACATGCATGGTATGGTAAAGGAGTTCTTTATTCCTTACGTGCCTTCATTTATGTTTATCTCAAAAATTACTGAAAGCCATTTGCATAAGTTCCAAGTACAATAAGTTCTGGATGGGTAGAAAATAAGGGCAAGTATTTATAGAAAAAAAAGTCCTTTAGATTTAAAAATATTGCATAAAATCAGATTTAGTTATATATTATCAGATTGACTTTCCTACATAAAACAGAATTCTGAAAGCTCTACAATAAAACCCAGGACAAGTAGTCATACTAATTGCAAAGGATGTGAAGATAACATTCGCTTCCTTTAAGTAACCTATTGTCCCTTTGGGAGGTAAGATATTAATATATCCCTAAGAAGAACAACCTAGATAGCATATTCAAAAGCAGAGACATTACTTTGCCGACTAAGGTCCATCTAGTCAAGGCTATGGTTTTTCCACTAGTCATGTATGGATGTGAGAGTTGGACTGTGAAGAAGGCTGAGCACCGAAGAATTGATGCTTTTGAACTGTGGTGTTGGAGAAGACTCTTGAGAGTCCCTTGGGCTGCAAGGAGATCCAACCAGTCCATTCTGAAGGAGATCAGTCCTGGGATTTCTTTGGAAGGAATGATGCTAAAGCTGAAACTCCAGTACTTTGGCCACCTCATGCAAAGAGTTGACTCATTGGAAAAGACTCTGATGCTGGGAGGGATTGAGGGCAGGAGGAGAAGGGGACGACTGAGGATGAGATGGCTGGATGGCATCACTGACTCGATGGACGTGAGTCTGAGTGAACTCTGGGAGATGGTGATGGACAGGGAGGCCTGTTGTGCTGCAGTTCATGGGATCGCAAAGAGTCGGACATGACTGAGCGACTGAACTGAACTGAAAGAAGAAGAAACATAACCTTTGAGTGAATATATTTTACCCACAATCTCATGAGTAGGACCAGAAGGAGATTCTGTGGATATTTGGGAGAATGTGTGTGTGAGAAAGCCCAGGGGAGCACCAAAGCTGTCTTTTAGCATCCTCGGTAAGGACTCTTCTGGACATGGGAGTGTTTGAACCAATGATTGAAGAATTAGAAATAGATAATAGAGACTTCCAAGAGGATCATGCAAACCGAGCTGGGTTTGATTATGTTGGGTTTAGAGGGCCGTGTGTAGATAGCCTGACTAAAGGAGACTATTTGGCAGAAAAGGGAAAGTTGAGCATGCCAGGGGGAGCACGAGTGCCAGGAGCAGGATTCGAGTGCTGCAGTCCTAGGGCCCTCTTCCACAGCTGGAGGACCAGGTTCACTACACATGTAGTTTTTGCAAGGTGGACTTGATCGTGGCAATAGGACGTTATTGTCTCAATAGTTCCTTTTTTTTTTTTTTTTTGTCCTGTATAAGACCAGTGTTTGGGGGTTATTCATTAAAGAGTTCATCCATTTCTTTACTTTTGTTGAATCCTTGAACTAGAACTGCAACACTGAACAGAAGAGCTCACCCTACAGGTTGACAAATGATTTCAGTTCAATGAGATAAACCTAAATAAAAAGTGTCCATGAAACTGTATACAGCCTAATTAGATTCTCTAATTGATTTGTTATTTAATTCCTATTTTCAATGGAATCGCACATACTTTGTAACAAGACAGAATGTCTGAGCAGAAAATCTTACAAGAGAAAATCCAGTTTATCAGATACTAAAAGCTCATTTTTATTCTTGCGTAATAGTTCTTCTAGAAGGATGTTCTGAGGCATGCTTAAATAGCCTGCAGACCTACCTGTAGGAAAGCCAAGCTGCCCACAAGCTTGATACATTGGTGTCACTAGTCTGCAGTTGCCTAGTTGGAGTGGGCGGCAACTTGCCGTCCTTGAACTCAGGGTGGATCCTTTTCATCAAGTTCAAGCCTGAAGCTCATGGGTGTTCCCGTGAGGGATGCTGGGGTGTTCTTCAGGTCCGCTGAATGTAAGATTGAAGGTGCTGGGAGTCAGACATAGATTCCTGGTTGCCCTCACTGTCTCCCGCTTCATTCCCATCTGTCTTTCCAAGTTGCCTGATGTACAGCCGTGTGGGTCCCACCAGTAAACGCAAAAGCACCAATCTTCCATAGACCTCTTCACCAGCTCCCACAGTTTTGTGAGATAGACTTGCTCTAGTAACCCTGCTTTCCTGTCACTCTGAGTGGCTCTGCCTCCTGGATCTTGTGCCAGCTTCATTAGCACCTGTTCCCTCCACCCGGCTCGTCAGGCCGCCTCCAAGCCTTAAAGCATCATGTGATCAGGGACGCTTACAAAGTCAGAAACTCTGGGATTGAATATCTTCAGAACATGTAGATCATGGCTTCTGTTCACATGCCCTCAAAGAACTTAGAAATGAGCATATGTAAGTTCTTATTTTATTGAAATCTGTAGTGAGTGATGAAGGGCAGTCTCTTAGTGAAACACCTTCTGAAAGCTTTCTTTGTTCTATTTTCTTTGTTTTTTCAAAGGTGATCTTTGGGTTTTGAAAAAGTAGGCTATAATGAGGAAATAAAATCTACATTTTAGAAAAAGGATAACTACTTTATGACCTTCTTCTCTAATCATAGTCTAATTTTCATACAATGACTAAGTGTTTTTGAGTGGGTTGACTCAAATACACTGATGATTCTGATTATCTTAACCTAGCCATCCTGGAGAGAGACTGGAAGAAATGGTTCTGGGTTTCCCCAAAACCCCCAAAGCCACCTTGCCTACACAGAGAGGAGGGAACAACACTGAGCTTTCTAAGGGTCCGATGAACCTTAAAATCCCCATCAGTATAAAATACTTTTAAGATATTTCCATTAGCTCACTAATATAATTTTCACATCATAATTGCAGTTAAGCTCATTAGTGTAATTTTCACATGATTATTGCAACTATTATTTATGTAAGCATCACTGATCATGTGGAAAATTAAAGATGTTAAAATATTGACATTGATGATAGTAAGTAGTGGTTGTTTATAAGATGTCTAAGTTTTGAAAGCTTTTTCATATAATCTTTTAAAATCAAAGTTAACGTGTCTTTGATGTATAAAATTAAACTTGTAACACTCTGAACTTCACGCAATGTTTACCAGCTTCTGTAATACTTTTTTCTTTTTTCTAAAGTTGAACTACAGTTGATTTACAGTGTTGTGTTAGTTTATATATGCAACAAAGTTATTCAGTTACATACATGTATATATGCATATGTATATGACTATGAATATATATGTATCTGAATAACTTTGTTGCATACATATATATGCATATGTATATGTACATATACATATATACACACACATATATATATATACTTTTTTCAGATTCTTTTCCATTGTAGATTATTACAAGATATTGAATATATTAAATAGTTCCCTGTGCTGTACAGTAGGTCCTTGTTGTTTATCTATTTTATATATAGTAGTGTGTATCTGCTAATCCCAAATTCCTAATTTATGCCTCCCCTATTCACCCATTCGGTAACTATAAGATTGCTTTCTATGTCTGTCAATCCATTTTCGTTTTGTAAATAACTTAATTTGTATCATTTTTTGATTCCACATGTATGAGATATCATATAATATTCATCTTTGTTTGAATTACTTAGTATGATAATGTCTAGGTTCATCTAGTTCAGTTCAGTTCAATTCAGTCTCTCAGTTGTGTCCCACACTTTGCAACCCCATGGACTGCAGCACACCAAGCCTCCCCATCCATCACCAACTCCCGGAGTTTACTCAAACTCATGTCCATTGAGTCGGTGATGCCATCCAACCATCTCATCCTCTGTCATCCCCTTCTCCTCTCTCCTTCAATCTTTCCCAGCATCAAAGTCTTTTCCAATGAGTCAGTTCTTCACATCAGGTGGCCCAAGTATTGGAGTTTCAGCTTCAGCATCAGTCCTTCCAATGAATATTCAGGACTGATCTCCTTTAGGATGGACTGGTTGGATCTCCTTGCAGTCCAAGAGACTCTCAAGACTCTTCTCCAACACCACAGTTCAAAAGCACCAATTTTGGGGGGCTCAGCTTTCTTTATAGTCCAACTCTCACATCCATACATGACTACTGGAAAAACCATAGCTTTGACTAGACTTTGTTGTCAAAGTAATGTCTCTGCTTTTTAATAAGCTGTCTAGGCTGATTATAACTTTTCTTCCAAGTTGCAAGTGTCTTTTAATTTCATGGCTAGAGTCACAATCTGCAGTGATTTTGGAACCCCCCAAAATAACGTCTGTCACTGTTTCCACTGTTTCCCCTTCTGTTTGCCACGAAGTGATGGGACCAGATGCCATGATCTTAGTTTTCTGAAAGTTGAATTTTAAGCCAACTTTTTCACTCTCCTCTTTCACTTTCATCAAGAGACTCTTTAGTTCTTCACTTTCTGCCATAAGGGTGGTATCATCTGCATATCTGAGGTTATTGATATTTCTCCCGGCAATCTTGATTCCAGCTTGTGTTTCATCCAGTCCAGCACTTCTCATGAGGTACTCTGCATATAAGTTAAATATGATGTTAAATAGGTTCATCCATGTAGCTGCAAATGGCACTATTTCATTCTTTTCATGGCTGAGTAATATTCCATTGTGGGCTTCCCTTATAGCTTAGGTGGTAAAGAATCTGCCTGCAGTGCAGGAGACCTGGGTTAGATCACTGGGTTCGGAAGATCCCCTGGAGGAGGGCATGGTAACCCATACTAGTATTCTTGCCTGGAGAATCTCCATGGATAGAGGAGCCTTGTAGCCTATAGTCCATGGGGTCACAAAGAGTCAGACATGACTGAGCAACTAAGCACGGCACAGCACAGTGTTTCATTGTATATATCTACATCTTCTTAATCCATTCCTCTCTTGTTGCACATTTAGGTTGCTTCCTTGTCTTGGGTATTGTAAATAATGCTGCTATGAAGTTGGGATGCATGTATCTTTTCAAATTAGATTTTTCGTCTTTTCCACATATAGCCAGGAGTGGGATTGCTGGATCATATGATAGCTCTATTTCAGCTGTTTAAGGAATCTCAATACTGTTTCCAGTGGTAGCTTCCTCAATTTATATTCCCACCAGCAGGGTAAGAAGTTTCCCTTCGTTTCACACCCTCACCAGCATTTATTGTTTGTAAACTTTTCAATGATGGCCATTCTGATCAGTGTGAGGTCATACCTCATTGTAGTTTTGAAGTGTGTTTCTCTAAGAGTGATCTTGAGTATCTTTTCATGAGCCTGTTGGTGCTTCTCTAACACTGTTCGGTAGCTTTTGTGTCTGTCATCAGAAACATCTTTTTACTAAGTAAGCTTGTATTTTCAGAAATGGGACTTAAATAGGCCTGGGACAGTGCTTACCTTATAAAAACTATCCAAAAATGTTAGTGATTGTTAGGGTAATTTCACAGGGAAGTAATAGTAGAAAATTGGACTATTTGCTCAAAAATACAGTTTATTTGTAACTCAGATATTTATGTATTCAGTTTGCTTATAATGTTTGTAAATTCTGAGATAACTATTCTCTTAAAACTGTGGTAGGTGTGTCATTGTCTTTGATTTGTAGGCCTTGGTTATCTACGTGAGCATCAGTTTGTATCTGAAATTATTATGAATGTATTTGCATATTAGAAATGAGCCTGTCGAAGTTCCATTATTTAATAAGGTCACAGCAGTAATTCTGATTAATGGAGCTGATTCTTGAGAGCTCTGAGGATACTGCTAAGATGTTTATAAATATACATTTTCATAACAGAAAATGCCCTTCATTTCCTTGCCTGTAAAGAATGGGTAATAACATCTACCTTATGGATAATTATGAAAATGAGAGACGTTCCTGAATTAGCTCAATGAGAACAAGCAAGCAGAGCCGAGCTGCAGGTAGTGGGCCATCAGCTGGTCACTTTCACTGGTCTGCATGTCCTGTTCCTGCCCCTGATCCTTGCAGAGGACATGATTCCAGTTTATAATTTTTAAATATTCTGTGACCCCCCCAGGTTTGTTTGGGAGTATTTGAAATATAAATATGAAATCTTAGAGTAACCAGAGTTTACTGAATAGCTTTAGTGATGTTTTTAATGTTATCTTCAGTAAATACAATTTTGAAAGCCTGTACATTAAATCAGTGCACTTAGGTAGCTAAAACAAGACTGTCATAAGACAATGCAAGGCTGTACTTCAGAAATCCAAGTGTGTCTGTGACAGTAATGGAAAGATTCCAGTCAGAAAGAGAAATTTGCCATCATAATTCTGAATTTCTTAAGTTTACTAGAAGTGCATATTTTTAAAGTCTGTTTTTGTTTTAAATACCTCAATAAGATAGACCAGTTTGACACTCTGAAAGAAATTTAAAAACTCAGCTGTCATCTGAGTCATGTCCCAAATAAGAGGCATACTGAGGGAAAGTCATTATTTAGAGAAATGACAGAGGACTCAGTTTCCCAGTTAAGTTAGTGAGAGGAATGAACAGCATTGTTACAATGTGGGGAGAATGAAGCCCATAAGCTACCCATTATTTGTGAAGCTCATTGATGCCAATAATTTACTTTCATAGGTTATATGTTACATCTATATGTACCAGCTATCTAGGTACCCACTTTCTTTGTTTTTAGGTATTAAGTTGCCAACAATGTAGAATCTTAGCCTTCCGGCTCTGAAAGTTTGTGGAATCTGTAATTTCAAAAAGGCATAAAAAGAAATAAGGAATATGAAACAATGGGAAGTTTTGTGTTGTATTTACTTTGTCAAGATAATCAAATCCTTGAGAGAGCTTCCTTAGAAATAATAGAAGTTTAGGTTCAGAAGGATCTACAAGGTCCTTTCACCCTGCTGGATTGGCAGTGGACCTATCAGACACTCTTCAAAAGAAGTGCTCCTTGATCTAATAAACATGGAAAACTTCATATACTATAAGTAACAATTTGCATCAGCATGTTATGGGTTATATGAGTCCTATATTAAAGAAACCACTTTAAATTTAACCCAATAACCCCTAAATTTATTTTAGCAGAGTCCCTTTTATGCCCTAGATCTTGGCTCATTGGTAAATGTTTATTTAATCTGACCTTAAATTTGTCCTGAGTACTCAACTTGTGGTCTTTGGACTACTAGCATCAGCATCACCCAGAACTTTTTAGAAATTCAGTCACAGACCCAGCCCCAACCTGGTAAATGATACTTTGCATTTTTCTTTTTTATTTATTATTATTATTTTTTAATTTACAATATTGTATTGGTTTAGCCACACATCAACATGATACATTGCATTTTAACAAGATCCTTAGGTAGTCCATAGGCATATTCAAGACTGAGAAGCACAGGCCTATTTCATTCTGATTTACCACCTTCACTTCCATGAGCATGGCATCCAGTCCCATCACTTCATGGCAAATAGATGGGGAAACAGTAGCTGACTTTATATTTTGGGGCTCCAAAATCACTGCAGATCATGATTGCAGCCATGAAATTAAAAGCTGCTTACTCCTTGGAAGAAAAGTTATGACCAACCTAGACAGCATATTAAACAGCAGAGACATTACTTTGTCAACAAAAGTCCATCTACTCAAGGCTATGGTTTTTCCAGTAGTCATGCATGGATGTGAGAGTTGGACTATAAAGAAAGCTGAGCACCAAAGAATTGATGCTTTTAAACTGTGGTGTTGGAGAAGAGTCTTGAGAGTCTCTTGGACTGCAAGGAGATCCAACCAGTCCATCCTAAAGGAGATCAGTACTAGGTGTTTCATTCGAAGGACTAATATTGAAGCTGAAACTCCAGCACTTTGGTCACCTGATGCAAAGAGCTGACTCATTTGAAAAGACCCTGATGCTGGGAAAGATTGAGGGCAGGAGGAGAAGGGGATGACAAGGATGAGATGGTTGGATGGCATCACTAACTCAATGCACATGGGTTTGGGTAGACTCCAGCAGTTGGTAATGGACAGGGAGGCCTGGCATGCTGCGGTTCATGGGTTCACAGAGAGTCGGACATGACTGAGTGACTGAACTGAACTGAGCTTCCATGAGTTAGAGATCTGCTGAAAAATACCTCATGTGCAGATTTTAAATAGTTTGGGAATTTCAGGGAATGTGCGGAACCCAAGTAGTATCTGCCTGTGCCTTCTCTCTAGATTTTAGGATGGTAGGACACATCTTCAGTGGGCTGTGCATGATGACTCTCTAGATTACAAACAGTGGACAATGGAGCCCAAGCCTTTGCCCAAGCACCATGTCAGCAGGTGGAGTGTATGGAAACAGATGTACTGAACCAAAATCAAAGCGCAGCTAACACTTCTGAAGAAAATATGCATATGAATATTATGAAATGGCAAAAAGATATGATACTGAAAGATGAATTTCCCAGGTCGGTAGATGCCCCAGTACGTTATGGGAAGAGTAGAGAAATAACACCAGAAAGAATGAAGAGATGGAGCCAAAGCGAAAACAACGCCCAGTTGTGGATGTGACTCATGATGGAGGTAAAGTGTGATGCTTTAAAGAGCAGTATTGCCTAGGAACCAGGAAAGTTAGGTCCTGAATCAACTTAGGAGATGGCAAGACTGAACATTGATATTTTAGGAATCAGTGAAATAAAATGGACTGGAACAGGTGAATTTAAGTCACATGACCGTTATATCTACTATTATGGGCAAGAATCCCTCAAGAGAAATGAAATAGCCATCATAGTAAAGAAAATCCTCCAAAATGCAGTACGTGGGTGCAATCTCAAAAACGACAGAATCATCTCTGTTCGTTTTCAAGGCAAACAATTCAGTATCACAGTAATACAAGTTTATGCCCCAACCAGTAATGCTGAAGAAGCTGAAGTTGAATGGTTCTATGAAGACCTACATGACCTTCTAGAACTAACACACAAAAAAGATGTCCTTTTCATTATAGGGGACTGGAATGCAAAAGTAGGAAGTCAAGAGCTACCTGTAGTAACCGGCAAATTTGACCTGGGAGTACAAAATTCAAAGTCAAAGGCTAACAGAGTTTTGCCAAGAGAATGCACTGGTCATTGCAAACACCCTTTTCCAACAACACAGGAGACTTCACATGGACATCACCAGATGGTCAATACCAAAATCAGACTGATTATATTCTTTGCACCCAAAGATGGAGAAGCTCTATACCATCAGCAAAAAGAA
Source organism: Ovis canadensis (assembly GCF_042477335.2). Taxonomy (NCBI): domain Eukaryota; kingdom Metazoa; phylum Chordata; class Mammalia; order Artiodactyla; family Bovidae; genus Ovis; species Ovis canadensis. The sequence continues at coordinate 16,399,154 of NC_091257.1, forward strand.
GACCAGGAGCTGACTATGCCTCAGATCATGAACACCTTTTTGCCAAATCCAGACTTAACTTGAAGAAAGTAGGGAAAATCACTTGACCGTTCTATTATGACCTAAATCCCTACGAATATACAATGGAAGTGACAAATAGATTCAAGGGTTTAGATCTGATAGACTGCCTGAAGAACTATGGACGGAGGTTTGTGACATTGTACAGGAGGCAGTGAACAAGACCATCCCCAAGAAAAAGAAATTCAAAAAGGCAAAATGGCTGTCTGAAGAGGCCTTACAAAGAGCTGAGAAAAGAAAAGACATGAAAGGCAAAGGAAAAAGGGAAAGGTATGCCCATTTGAATGCAGAGTTCCGAAGAACAGCAAAGAGAGATATGAAAGCCTTCCTCAGTGATCAGTACAAAGAAATAGAGGAAAACAATAGAATGGGAAAGACTAGACATCTCTTCAAGAAAATTAGAGATACCAACGGAACATTTCATGCAAAGATGAGCATAATAAAGGACAGAAATAGTATGGACCTAACAGAAGCATAAGATATTAAGAAGAGGTGGCAAGAATACACAGAAGAACTATACAAAAAAGATCTTCATGACCTATATAACCATGATGGTATGATCACTCACTTAGAGCCAGACATCCTGGAATGAGAAGTCAAATGGGCCTTAGGAAGCATCACTATGAGCAAAGCTGGTGGAGGTGGTGGAATTCCAGCAGAGCTATTTCAAATCCTGAAAGAAGAGGCTGTGAAAGTGCTGCACTCAATATGCCAGCAAATTTGGAAAACTCAGCAGTGGCCACAGGACTGGAAAAGATCAGTTTTCGTTCCAGTCCCAAAGAAAGGCAATGCCAAAGAATGTTCACATTACCACACAATTGCACACATCTCACATGATAGTAAAGTAATGCTCAAAATTCTCCAAGCCAGGCTTCAACAGTATGTGAACAGTGAACTTCCAGGTGTTCAAGCTGAATTTAGAAAAGGCAGAGGAACCAGAGATCAAATCACCAACATTTGTTAGATCATCGTAAAAGCAACAGTGTTCCAGTAAAACATCTGCTTCTGTTTTATTGACTTCGCCAAAGCCCTTGACTGTGTGAATCACAAGAAACTGTGGAAAATTCTTGAAGAGATGGGAATACCAGACCACCTTCCCTGTCTTCTGATAAATCTGTATGCAGGTCAGGCACAAACAGTTAGAACTGGACATGGAACAACAGACTGTTTCCAAATCAAAAATGGAGTACATCAAGGCTGTATATTGTCACCCTGCTAATTTAACTTATATGCAGATTATCGTGCAGAATGCCAGGCTGGATGTAGCTCATACTGTAATCAAGATTGCCGGGAGAAATATCAATAACCTCAGATATGCAGATGACACCACCCTTATGGCAGGAAGTGAAGAACTAAAGAGTCTTTTGATGAAAGTGAAAGGAGAGTGAAAATGTTGGCTTCAAACTGAACATTCAGAAAACTACGATAATGGCATCTGGTCCCATCACCTCATGGCAAATAGATGGGGAAACAATGAAAACCAGACTATTTTGGGGGCCCCCAAAATCTCTGCAGATGGGACTGCAGCCATAAAATTAAAAGACTTTTGCCCCTTGGAAGAAAAGCTATGACCAACCTAGACAGCATATTAAAAAGCAGAAACATTATTTTGCCAACAAGGTCCATCTAGTCAAAAGCTGTGGTTTTTCCAGGAGTTATGTGTGTATGTGAGAGTTGAACTATAAAGAAAGCTGAGGGCCAAATAATTGATGCTTTTGAACTGTGGTGTTGTAGAAGGCTCTTGAGAGTCCCTTGGACTGCAAGGAGATCCAACCAGTCCATCCTAAAGGAAATAAGTCCTGAATATTCATTGAAAGGAATGATGCTGAAGCTGAAACTCCAATACTTCGACCACTTGATGCGAAGAACTGACTCATTGGAAAGGACCCTGATGCTGGAAAAGATTGAAGGTAGGAGAAGAGATGACAGGGGATGAGATGGTTGGATGGCCTCCCCAACTCTATGGACATGAGTTTAAGTAGGCTCCGGGAGTGGTGATGGACAGGGATGCCTGGAGTGCTGCTGTCCATGGGCTCGCAAAGAACTGGACACAATTGAGCAACTGAACTGACTGATATACACAAAAAAGGGCTAGAAATACAGAATTTCAGCTTGCTTTTGAAAATTGCAATGGATATTGTAACTTTCAAATATGACTATTGGCTTGTTCTGGCAGGTGAAACATTGATGAGAAATCTAAACACTGTTTGGATGCAAAGCATCAGCAGAAGCAACTAAAATGGATACAGTTGATTGAGACGGGACAGAATGGACTTTTCTTGGATGATGGAAATGGTGTCTTGATAGATGTTCCATGCGTATAGGTATTTGCCAGATTTGGTAGTTTTTTCACTTAAGACCTGTATATTTTATTATATTTTAATTACTCTTGAATAAAAAAGTAAAAGATTTTGTCTTATGAAATTTAAATACAGTTGATATTAGATTCAGCAATGCATTTTTCCCTTGAAAATGTGCATTTGGTAATACCCATTACTCGGTATAGGGAAAGTATTTCATTGCAGGGCATAGCCACAGGGGTTGTGTAGGCTTGTTTATGTTAATGTTATAGGCAGGCCAAGTGGGGTGCCAATTCTCCAGGGAAGCCATGCCTAGGGGTTAGAGTTCATGTATAAAATGGCAGTGATAAATGTATTTTTTGGTAGTCATATTTTCAAGAATGAATGATTTAATATTTTTAAAGAACTTAAGAGTAGTCCTTGTTGTTGTATTTCAGTGGCCAAGTTGTGTCCAGCCGTCTGTGATCCCATGAACTCCAGTATGTCAGGCTTCCCTGTCCTTCACTATCTCCCTGTGTTTGTTCAAACTCATGTCCAGTGAATCAGTGATGCCATCCAGCCATCTCATCCTCTGTCACCCCGTCTCGTCTTGCTGTCAATCTCGTCCATCATAAGGGTCTTTTCCAGTGAATTGGCCAAAGTATTAGAGTTTCCACTTCGGCATCAGTCCTTCCAGTGAATTCCAATTCAGGGTTGATTTCCTTTAGGATTGACTGGTTTGATCTCCTTGTTGCCCAAGGGACTCTCAGGAATCTTCTCCAGCACCACAATTCGCAAGCATCAATTCTTTGATGTTCAGCTTTCTTTATGGTCCAACTCTCACATCCATACATGACTGTTGGAAAAACTATAGCTTTGACTATACGGACCTTTGTTGGTAAAGTGATATCTCTGCTTTTTAATACACTCTCTAGGTTTGTTATAGATTTTCTTCCAAGGAACAAGAGTAATCCTAGCACATAGCAAAGGTTATATATGTTAGTAAGTAAAATGGCTCAAATAAAGTAGCTACTATAACACCATTTCTCTCATCTTCACCAGTTTTATTTTCTTAACAGCACTTTGCACTGTTTAAAATGATCTTTTGTGAATTTTTTTGCATGTTTATTGTCAGGTATGTGCCCAGCTATTCCATGAGCCTCAAGATATAATGAACCAATCTGTACTGTTCATTGCCGTACCTACCACCCCCATCCCCTATCACCACAGCTCTGCACAGAACAATGCCTGACACATAGTAAATGCTAAATAACATATTGAATGAATGAATATGTGAATAAAGTTTAAACCAAACCAGTTCTTAAAGAAGTTAATTCTGAGATGTAATCTCATTTTCTTCAATAGTGAATAAATTATTATGGACCTATCACATGTACTTAGTGATAATGGCTCCTGAAGCTGAGGAGTCTGTTCTGATGGGATTAAGAAAGCATCATTGAAAGAGACAACATTTTGAAAGGCCAAGAAATGGGTGTTTCAGGTAGAGGGAAATGCCGTTGCCAAGCCCTGAATCTCCAGTGGTAGTAGCTCATTCTAGAATCTGAAGAAATTGTGTTTATCAATATTTAGAATAAGATTTTATTTGTCTCAGAGAAACAAAAACTTCTGCTTTTCAGAAAACATAAAAGCTTAGCCCAGACACTTATTATAGCATCTAGTTATGCTAGATTTACCTCTTTTCCCTTTAGGATAATACGTCATCTAAGATTAGGTGGTTGATATTATGATTGGCAGTAAAGCCAAACCAACAACGGAAAAGTTTTGCCCTTCCAATTTGGCAAGGACTATATTTCATTAATCTTTGCACTTGGCTTCAGACTCCAAGGGTCATTCCTCTGTGTACCTTTTAGAAGCTTCCCAAAGTACTTTGTACATCATAAGCACAATTAATATATAATGAATGTATATGAATTGAATTTGAAAATGTAGACCACAGGCCCAAGAGCTTGAGACCCAGGATTTGCAAAGAAAGGTTTAGTGTTTTACTAAGATTCTGCCTACTGGGAGGACAGAAGCGTCACCCTACAATCCAGGAATTAGACACACTCCTTATAGCTTACAATTTCTTATTGACCCTGCTTGGCCTGCGGTTTATCCCCCTACTCTCAAAACACTGACCAAACATAGTAATGAGCATGGAGTTGATTCCACAGCTGTGAGTTATAAGATAAACTGCAAGATTTTACAACACGGCAGAATATGTTGTGAAGATCTATGTTTGAGTCAAAGATCAGGAACTCAAACATTTATTTCCACGGAGCTCAGATAACACACTTATGTTTCAAAGACAACAAGATATTTGTTCAATAACACATTTATTATTTTGTTGAGATGAACTTAATTTCTCTGATTTTCACTGTGACTGCATTGTTTTAATACAGGTGGTGGAGGGGGCTCTTTTTAGCATTTTTAGAATGTTTTAGGAAAAAAAGTATTTGATATAAGACCAAATCTCCCTTTTGACTCTCTCCTCTCACCTGAATTTCTGAATATTTTTATGGTAAGAATACATTAACCCTCTAGGCTGTCTTCCAGCTTCACCAATATCCTTTTTAATAGCCTGAGTTAAGCACAGATGGTTTAGTTTAGCAGAACTCTTACACCTTTATACTTACCAACACTCAGAGAGACCCAATCTAGTCAGCTGAGACAACTACAAAGTGTATCCAGCTACTCAAGCTACAAAGTGCATCCAGATCCCCTGGAGAGCCTTTTAAAAGGTCTTTCTGCTTCCACAAGTCTGGGCTAGACCTGAGATTCAGTATTTCTAACAAGGTCCCAGGTGATGCCATGGACCAGGTCTAGAAGGAAATACATCTGTCACTTATCTGGAACTGATCCCTTTTTCTTTTTCATTTTTTAAAGAAATCTTGTATCTTCATCCTTGAAACATCATTGCATATTCTTTGCCTCTGAAATGGAAGGATATAAAGCTTCTAAGCAATGTATGCAAAAGTCTTACACAGCATCAGCAGCTATGTCCAGAAGAGATGAGCCCTTAATTTCTAGCCTTGCCATTCCACTGAGCTGGTGTGTTATGTCTATACTATACAAGTTTAGAAAAAAAAATAGTTTTTGCAAGTCTGTGCTGTTTTTAAAACCTCCTTCTCATTTTTCTGGTATCTTCCAGCAAGCAGTGGGGAAACCTGCTTAAGCTCATCCCTCTTTCACTTTGAATTTCATGGTGACACTTTTCTGGCACGACTGTCAGAAGAGTCTTCTTTTATGCAAAGTTGGAAAGACCATGGAAAGTACTGCTTCTTCTCTGGAAAAGCAAGAGGCTTGGTGACAACGTGATTATTTTCCCTGAAATGTGGAAGGATGATTGGAGAAAATGAAACAGAGCACAGAGATCATTCTTCCCTGGGGACCAAGGCCATGAGTATGCACTACTTTAACTTTCAGTAGTTTCTGGTCAAGGCTTAAAATAAATCATAATACTCAGGAAGGAAGAGTTCTATTTCTTTCCAGTGGTATTTAAGAAAATAGGAAATCTATGCAATTTGATTTCCACTCTATTCATGAAAACCAAAGAATTTAACTAGTTTCCTTGGTACACACACATGCTTGTGTATGTACACACACACACACACACACACACACACCAAATATGAAGCTCAAAAAAGAAATGATGAGGAAAATGGAATTTAAATGTAAGCCCATTTACAGTTCTAAGCTTCAGACTGTCAAATAGGCTGAGATGTTCAGAACACAGAGGAAAATAATGAGGATGAGAAAGTGCCCAAAGTGGAAAAAAAGATTATTATCACAAGAGAATAATAGAGACCAGGAACGTGGATACACCCAGATTCCCAGTGTAGACTCATGAAAGATGAAAGTCCAGTCTGTTCCCCCATCTAAAGGGTCTAAAAGGAAACCTGGCATCTGAGCACCTTGAAATTTGATTTGCTAATCATAATTGATCTTCACTGAGTTAGAGAATAAGGGGGGACAGGGGTCAGATGGAGCTTGAGTGGGAGTGAGGGGTTCACAGAGAGCTGTCTGAAGAGGGAGGTGTTTAAAAACTGTTTGAATAGGCAGAAAACTCAATGACATAAATCAAAATAAACATAAAGCAAAATCTTCTTTGGCTTACCTCCTAAAATAATGGAGACAAAAACAAAAATAAACTAGTGGGACCTAATTAAACTTAAAAGCTTTTGCACAGCAAAGGAAATTACAAACAAGGTGAAAAGACAAGCCTCAGAATGGGAGAAAATAATAGCAAATGAAACAACTTACAAAGAACCAATTTCCAGAATATACAAACAGCTCATACAACTCAATACCAGGGAAAAAAAAAAAGAGCCCAATCAAAAAGTGGGGAAAAGCCCTAAAAAAAGACATTTCTCTAAAGAAGACACACTGATTCTTGTTGATTTATGACAGAAAATAACAGAATTCTGTAAAGTAATTATCCTTCAATTAAAAAAAAATAGTGGCAAAAAAAGCAACAAGTTCCAAAAAAAAAGAAAAAAAACAGCTCAATCAAAAAGTGGGGAAAAGACCTAAAAAAAGACATTTCTCCAAAGAAATTCTTGTTGATTTTTGTTGATATATGACAGAAAAATCACAGAGTTCTGTAAAGCAATTATCCTTCAATTAAAAAAAAATTTAGTGGCAAAAAAATGCAACAGGTTCCAAAAAGAAGAAAAAAAAAAAAACTGTTTGAAATAAAACTGAGGCAGGAAGATAAGACCAGAGGTGGGCCCAGATGGACATACTCAGCTGAAGCTTTCATGGCCTGAGTCTCAAAAAGTAAATCTGAGGTCAATGGTAAAGGTTTTTATGACTATGTTTAAATTTTTTTAAAAAGGAAAGAAATTGCACAGTAAAGATATGTGTAGTGTCAGTAGAATGTGCAGTAGGATTATTTGTCTGGTTTGTGTTCTGTATCCTCCCAAAACACTTAAATTGCAAAGACATACTAAGCATTGTGAAGAGGGAAGTGTGACACATTAAATACTAAAGATGAGTTCAGAAACCTTAGTGAAGGGGTGACTGCAGACTCAGGCAATCCACACTGTCTTTGAGAAGTGATGGAGAATAGGAGTGCGTCAGAAGTTAGGCGCTTCTTTGACTTCCATCTAGAATTTTGCTTGGCATCTTTGTCAAACAGTTCTCAAAAACAGTAGAATTAAAGAGGAAAAAGTTTTCATTCTGTGCCGTGGCAGTTGATAAAGAATTTGTGTACTGTGGGTTAGATTTTTGATTCAGCCATCAGTGGCTCTTAAAAGAGAAACGTTCATAAAAGCCTCCAGGACGTGACACCCAGTAAGAAAAGAGGAGATCCGTGTCTATACAAGCATTGTCTGTGGATCAAAGTTGTAAACAACTCTACTCATTTCTGTCCTTTCCTCCTCTGACCTGGGAACATTCTTCAGATAGGAGATGTCTGGATATACCTTCCTGCTTGTCTTCAACATTTTAGGAGTTTGCTACTAACATCGAGTAGCTACCCAGTCACTTACTCATTCAATTTTAATTTCCAGAGAAGGAACAACTGTCTTGGATTTTTTTAAACTTTCTAAACTCTTCAATAACTACACAAAATAGCTGAAGGTATGAAGACAAGGTATGAAGACTTCCTATAGCTTTTCTGAAGTAGCATCATAGATTTCAGTGCCATCCATCTCTAACGTCATACAATGAAGTTATCTGTCAGGGCTTTTCAGATCCTGACCTATCTGTGGGTTATAAATTCAATTGTGAGGGCTGTCTTTTAAAAAATGAAATAGAATACAATGGAGTATAATATAGTAGGAAACAACATAGTGTAACACAGCTTATAAGGTTAGGTGCTAGTTTGTGTATGTTTCAGGTACATATATATCTGTATGTATCAGTGTACTGAGTGATGATGTGCATTTTGACTGAGAGGGATGATCAGAAAAATGTAAAACCTCTGATAAACATCAATGTATCTCAGTTAGGAAGATTTTTAAATGATGCTCTTTAGAGTAAAAGGAAGGAACACTAAAAATGGGAGGATCTCTTCTACAGTCCTTTTAACCTCTACTCTCTAATCCTCTTAACCTGGGATTGTTAGGTATTATAATACCTAATAAATACTAACTGGACTGGAATGGGTGAAGTTAACTCAGATAGCCATTATACCTACTACTATGGGCAAGAAACACATAGAAGAAATGGAATAGTCATCATATTCAACAAAAGAGTGCAGTACTTGGATGCAGTCTCAAAAGCAACAGAAGATCTCTATTCATCTCCAAGGCAAACCATTCAGTATCACAGTAATCCAAGTCTATGGCCCAACCAGTAATGCTGAAGAACCTGAACTTCAATGGTCCTATGAAGACCTACAAGACCTTCTAGAACAAACACCTAAAAAAAAGATATCATTTTCATTATAGGGGACTGGAATGTAAAAGTAGGAACTCAAGAGCTACCTGGAGTAATAGGCAAATTTGGCCTTGGAGTACAAAATGAAGCAGGTCAAGGGCTAACAGAGTTTTGCCAAGAGAGCGCACTGGTCATAGCAAACATCCTCTCTCAAGAACACAAGATATGACTCTACACATGGACATCACCAGATGGTCAGTACCAAAATCAAATTGATTATATTCTTTGAGCCAAAGATAGAGAAGCTCTATGCAGTTAGCAAAAACAAGACCAGGAGCTGACTGTGGCTCAGATCATGAACAACTTTTTGCCAAATTCAGACTTAAATTGAAGAAAGGAGGGAAAATCACTAGACCATTCAGATATGACCTAAATCAAATCCCCTAAGGTTATACAGTCGAAGTGACAAATAGATTCAAAGGTTTAGATCTGATAGACAGAGTACCTAAAGAACTATGGATGTAGGTTCAACATTGTATAGGAGGCAGTGATCAAGACCATCTCCAAGAAAAGAAGTGGGAAAAGGCGAAGTGTTTGTCTGAGGAGACCTTACAAACATCTGAGAAAAGAAGAGACGCTAACGGCAAAGGAGAAAAGGAAAGATATACCCATCTGAATGCAGAGTTCCAAAGAACAGCAAGGAGAGATAAGAAAGCTTTCCTCAATGATAAATGCAAAGAAATAGAGGAAAATGGTAGAATAGGAAAGACTAGAGATATGTTCAAGGAAATTAGAGATACCAAGGGAACATTTCATGCAAAGATGGGCACAATAAAGGACAGAGATGGTATGGACCTAACAGAAGCAGAAGATACTGAGAAGAGGTGGTAAGAATACACAGAACTATACAAAAAAAGATCTTTATGACCCAGATAACCATGATGGTATGATCACTCACTTAGAGCCAGACATCCTGGAATGTGAAGTCAAATGGGCCTTAGGAAGCATTCCTATGAAGAGCTAGTGGAAGTGATGGAATTCCAGGAAAGCTATTTCAAATCCTAAAAGATGATGCTGTGAAAGTGCTGCACTCAATATGCCAGCAAATTTGGAAAACTCAGCAGTGGCCACAGGACTGGAAAAGGTGTTTTCATTCCATTCCCAAAGAAAGGCAATGCCAAAGAATGTTCAAACTACTGTACAATTGCACTCATCTTACATGTTAACAAAGTAATGCTCAAAATTCTCCATGCCAGGTTTCAACAGTACGTGAACTGTGAATTTCCCAGATGTTCAAGCCAGATTTAGAAAAGGCAGAGGAACCAGAGATCAAATTGCCAACATCAAAAAAGCAAGAGAATTTCAGAAAAGCATCAACGTCTGCTTTATTGACTAAGCCAAAGCCTATGAGTGTGTGGTTCACAAGAAACTGTGGAAAATTCTTAAAGTGATGGGAATACAAGACCACCTTCCCTGCCTTCTGAGAAATCTGTATTCATGTTAAGGAACAACAGTTAGAATTGGACATGGAACAATAGACTGGTTCCAAATTGGAAAAGGAGTATGTCAAGGCTGTATATTGTCACCCTGCTATTTAACTATGCAGTGTACATCATAAGAAATGCTGGGCTGAGTGAAGCACATGCTGGAATCTAGATCAAGATTACTGGGAGAAATATCAATAACTTCAGATATGCAGATGCCACCACCATTATGGCAGAAAAGGAAGAAGAACTAAAGAGCCTCTTGATGAAAGTGAAAGAGGAGAGTGAAAAAGTTGGCTTCAAACTCAACATTCAGAAAACTAAGATCATGGCATCTGGTCCCATCTCCTCATGGCAAATACATGGGGAAACCGTGGAAACAGTGACAGACTTTATTTGTCTTTGGGTTTCAAAATCACTGCAGATGGTGACTGCAGCCATGAAATTAAGAGTCACTTTCTCCTTGGAAGAAAAGCTGTCACCAACCTAGACAGCATATTAAGAAGTAGAGACATTACTTTGCCAACAAAGGTCAGTCTAGTCAAGGCTATGGTTTTTCCAGTAGTCATGTAAGGATGTGAGATTTAGACTGTAAGAAATCTGAGCACTGAAGAATTGATGCTTTTGAACTGTGGTGTTGGAGAAGACTCTTGAGAGTCCCTTGGACATCAAGGGGATCCAACCAGTCCATCTTAAAGGAAATCAGTTCTGATTATTCATTGGAACGACTGATGTTGAAGCTGAAATTCCAATACTTTGGCCACCTGATGTGAAGAACTAACTCACTGGAAAAGACCCTGATACTGAGAAAGATTGAAGGCAGGAGGAGAAGGGGACGACAGAGGATAAGATGATTGGATGATATCACCAACTCGAACATGGGTTCGGGAGTTGGTGATGGACAGGGAGGCCTGATGTGCTGCAATCCATGGAGTCACAAAGAGTCAGACATGACTGAGCGACTGAACTGAACTGAACTGATTAGGTATTATGTTTTACTACATTTATGTGTGAACCCTTAATGGCTTATAAAGGTGAATTGATGTCTGTGGCTTAAAAAGTAAGTTAACTTTAGTCTCTTTGTTGCTTTTGTCAGGGCCTGAATTCGAACATGTATCTGCATTAGCCACAGTAATCGGTTGTTAGAATTCAAGATTGGGCAACAGAAGCACAGATCAGACTGAGAAACTGGAAGCCTTTGATGAGGGCTGAGAGTCTGAAACCTAGAGTAAAGCCAAGGGCTATTTACTTTATGATTGGGCAATTAAAAGTGTGAATCTGAAGACAGGTCTAAACTAGAACGTAAGTCCATGAGAGAAGAGGAAAAACGTGCAATGTGTTTTCAGTTAAATTTGCAAAAGAGCAAAGTTGGGTTCAAGATGGAAGAATTTCTAAAGTAGAGAGGGTAGAGGTGATCAGCAAAGGTTTAGGTCACTGGAGAGAGGCTGAAGTTGATTTGAAAACCAGACATAGAGGCAAAGGAAACAGGAGGTTCTCCCAGATCACTTTTAAGGCTGAGATTATACTTCTCAGGAAAACTGGGCTCATGGCTAGAGCAGGCTGAGCTGGTGCACCTGTGCACAGTAACCTCGGGACCACCTTGCCAGGGAGCAGAATGGACACACAGCCGGGCTGAGAATGCAGGTTGCAGGTAACATGTTTGATGAAGCTAACTGAGAGCATTAGGGCACCAAGGATGTTAGGACTCAAACTGACTCTGATGTAAGAATTTACTTTTCAAAAACTAAGCTAATAGAACTATAGCAGTGCTGATGAGGGAAATTTCTATTGTACTTTTTCATCAAAAGAAAGATGGGAAAATGGAAATTAGGGGGAAATATTTTCCCACAATTTCTCATTGTTTGCTGATTGTTGTGGTTTAGTTTCTCAGTGGTGTCCAACTCTTTGCAACACCATGAGCTGCAGCACACCGGGCTTCCCTGCCCATCACTATTTACTGAGTTTACTCAAACTCACATCCTTTGATTTGGTGATGCCATCCAACCATCTTATCCTCTATCATCCCCTTCTCCTCCTGCCCTCAATCTTTTCTAGCATCAGACTCTTTTAAAATGAGTTGGCTGTTAGCATCAGGTGGCCAAAGTATTGGAACTTCAGCTTCAGCATCAGTCCTTCCAATGAATATTCAGGACTGATTTCCTTTAGGATTGACTGTTTGGATCTCCTTGCAGTCCAAGAGACTCTCATGTGTCTCTTCCAATAGCACAGAACAAAAGTATCAATTTTTTGGTGCTCTGCCTTCTTTATGGTAAAACTCTCACATCCATATATAACTACTGAAAAAATTATATCTTTGACTAGCCAGACCTTTGTCAGTAAAGTAATGTGTCTGCTTTTTAGTGTGCTATCTAGGTTTGTCATAGCTTTTCTTTCAAGAAACAAGTGTCTCAATTTCATTGCTTCAGTTACCATCTGCAGTGATTTTGGAGCCCAAGAAAATAGTCTGTCTCTGTTTCCATTGTTTCCTCATCTATTTGTCATGAAGTGATGGGACTGGATGCCATGATCTTAGTTTTTTGAATGTTGAATTTTAAGTCAGTTTATATAATTGTGTATTGATTAAATATGTATTGTTTTATTCAACATTAAGCTTATACATATATTTTTAAATACAAATTTATTTATTTTAATTGAAGGTTAATTACTTGACAACATTGTATTGGTTTTGCCATACATCAAAATGAATCCACCACAGGTATACATGTGTTCCCCATCCTGAACCCCCCCTCCCACCTCCCTCCCCGTACCATCCCTCTGGGTCGTTTCAGTGCACCAGCCCCAAGCATCCAGTATCATGCATCGAACCTGGACTGGCAATTTGTTTCATATATGATATTATACATGTTTCAGTGCCATTCTCCCAAATCATCCCACCCTCTCCCTCTCCCAAAAGAGTCCAAAAGACTGTTCTATACATCTGTGTCTCTTTTGCTGTCTCGCATACAGGGTTATCGTTACCATCTTTCTAAATTCCATATATATGTGTTAGTATACTGTATTGGTGTTTTTCTTTCTGGCTTACTTCACTCTGTATAATCGGCTCCAGTTTCATCCATCTCATTAGAACGGATTCAAATCTATTCTTTTTAATGGCTGTGTAATACTCCATTGTGTATATGTACCACAGCTTTCTTATCCATTCATCTGCTGATGGACATCTAGGTTGCCTCCACGTCCTGGCTATTATAAACAGTGCTGCGATGAACATTGGGGTACACGTGTCTCTTTCAATTCTGGTTTCCTCAGTGTGTATGCCCAGCAGTGGGATTGCTGTGTTCCGAACGAGGTAGAAAAGAAAACCAATCAAAAAACCTACTCAGTTTGAAGTATTCTTCCAAATGTTTAAGTTCTTTAATGTGAATAACAAAACCTCTAAGATTCTTATCATTAGGCTATTTTCACTGTCATCGGATAGACATGAACAGTGGGTTATGATCATCATCAGAATGCTATACTAGAAGAATGTTTACCTGAGTGGGAATGTCACTACTTTTTACTTTTCTAAAAAGAAACAGTGTAAAGGCAGATGGAGAGGGAGGAGAAAAAATAAAAATTATTTCCAACCAAATGCAACAGATGTATGGATCCGAGTGTGATATTTAAGTACCGTAAATTGTTTTTCATTCTTTCTTGATAAGTTTTGCCACCAAATGAATTTACTGCAAACTCTTGGCCATATTTGTGGTTTCCAGGGATTTTAGAATTTACAAATTTCAAGTGGTAGACTTCAGACCTGTATTTGGTGTGTGCAGTGTGGGGAGGGCTTCAGTGTTCTTTCTGATGTCCCCTTTCTGGGTTTTTGTCCATGTCAGCACATTCTGCACAATGGTATGAAGATCTCCTGATAACAGTGTCAGTAAAGCTTACTTTGGAGTTCAAGTTTTCATGTGAAGGTTTTGCAAAGAAAAAATTCTTAGATGAAGTTTAATTTAACAGTTTGATTGGAAAAGGCTTGGATGCTGTAATTAGTCTGCTTGGGCTGCCAAAACAAAATACCAGAGGATGGATGATTTGAAAACAGAGATTCATTTCTCATATTCTGGAGGCTGGGAAATCCAAATTCAAGGTGCCAGCAAGGTGAGGTTCATTTACAGGCTCCTTACCTTGACTGGCAGATGGCCGCCATCTCCTGTGTGTGCCTTGTGAGTACAGAGAGAGAAAGAGGGCCTTCTCTCGTGTCTCTTCATGTAGGACCACTAGTCCAACAGCCCCAATACTGCACTCTTATATTCATTTGATTTTCATTAATTCCCTGTTTATCATCACGTTGGCGCTTAGGCCTTCAATGTGTGATTTTGGGGAGTCACAAATCAGTCTGTAGCGTATGCTAAAATTCAGAAGTGACTTTCACTGTTTGTCAGATGAGTAGAGGCTGTGGTTAATGGTAGTCTTTTTAAAATCCTATTTTCTTTCAATTCCATGTTTGCTTCTTTTCTAAGAATCTCTTTCCTGCATGATCAAAGAGACAGGAACCCAGAAGTGTCATTTGAAGTTGCCAACATTAAACCTGTGATGGATGGCGCCTAGCTCTCAGTAGAAAAAGGAGGAAAGATAATCACTTGGCCTTCTAAATTCACAGCTGCTGCTGCTGCTTCTGCTGCTGCTAAGTCGCATCAATTGTGTCTGACTCTGTGTGACCCCATAGACGACAGCCCACCAGGCTCCTCTGTCCCTGGGATTCTCCAGGCAAGAACACTGGAGTGGGTTGCCATTGCCTTCTCCAATGCATGAAAGTGAAAAGTGAAAGTGAAAAGTGAAAGTGAAAAGTGAAAGTGAAAAGTGAAAGTGAAAAGTGAAAGTGAAGTCGCTCAGTTGTGTCCCACTCTTAGCGACCCCATGGACTGTAGCCTACCAGGCTCCTCCATCCATGGGATTTCCCAGGCAACAGTGCTGGAGTGGGGTGCCATTACCTTCTCCAAAATTCACAGCACAGAGGCACAAAAATTCAGCTGGCATGGAAACTACTTCCTGTCTTGAGTTAAATTTAGTACTGAACCCACCATTTCTGACTGCTTTCTCCCTAGAGTGTCCGCAGGCGTGTGCAGTGTGACTCCCCTTGCCTGTGCCATCTGCAGGCTTTTCTCATCACACATGGGATCCGTTCACCAGCCCCAGCTAGAACCAGTTTCCTGGAATGAATGGGTTCAACATCATGGGTATAGTCAGCTGAGGTTAACCAAACTTTTAATTAGACCCAGAATGGTTTATTAACACAATTAACTTTCTGGAGGACAGTTACAATAGGAAGTAAATTTCTTGCAACATACTCTCCTTTTTTTACACAATGTTAGTTGATCAACAGAGAAAACCTCAAGCTTCAGAATCAGGAGTGCAATTGTTAACATCTGGGAACTTAACTTTTTAATAACTGTAAAATTTTAACTATGAACTTTCTAGTAACTGTAAAGGAAAATCTAAGTTTCTAAGAACTGTGGAGCAAGAATGGATTCTAGAAAAATTGCCTGGAAATTAATTGTTAAAGTGCTGATGGTTTTAAATTTGGGGAGAATATGGTTATTTTGATTTGCAACATCGAAGAAATTTTTGCCCATGCTTTCTGAAGGTCTCTCGAAAAGAGAGGACCTATGAATTCCAAAGTCAAGCACAAGTGGTGTGGAGTGACTTTGCTGTTGTCGTATTCTGTCTGTGTGGACTTTGGCAAGTTTTCTGATCACCTGTGCCTCAGTTTCCTAACTTTTAAATTCAAGTAATAAAAGCAACTGTCTCCCAGGATTGTTGCAAGGATTAAATGAGAAAATATACAAAGAACTTACAGGAGGAGTTGACACTAAGTGAGTGATCAGTAAATGATGAATACACCACCACCATCATCATTATCTTCTGTATCATCAGCATTACTATAATAGGTGGGTTTTATCAGATGATAATGGTTGTATCCATCTTATAATATTCCACTGCTCATTGTCCCAGGAAATAGTGTGAAAGAAGCCTGTATATAGATGCTGAAAGTGTTTAATTCTAACGCTATGAATCTAGGATAATTGTGGGTGGCACCAGGGGATAAGCTGATTCTCTGCAAGAATAGTAAACATCCTTCTATTGAAAAAGATGTATTAGTCAGCCCATCATGTTTTTTATTCTTTCTCTTATTACCAGAAAATCACAAGATGATCTTCAATCACAGTGACTATTAGTTTATGTTATTAACATGCTTATTTCTTTTCCTTCTTATGAATTTGATTTTCTATTCATAAACTAACAAACAAGCACACACATCCTAAAATGTGTGTCCCTGGAAAAGACAGAAAGTTAGTTGACAATTATTTAATTCCTGAATTTATTCCAGTTAGTTAGTGTCTGCACTTCCTCCTGAAATGTAAACATTTTTGATAGCATGGTCTTCATCTTGTGTTTTTTTTTTCATTTTTTCATTCATATGAAATTTGGATGAATGTGTTCGAAACACTAGACACTAAGGTTGCATAGTAATGAAGTACCAAGCCTCTATCTTTTATGGTACAGCATGTAGCAGAGGACATTGTTGAAAAAAAATAGTAGTTATAATATCTAAACTCTCTGTGTGAACATGTAGGATCAGGAAAGTGGGCATTTCTTTCTTATTAACTGCTATATCTCTACTCCTAAAACAGTGCCTTGAATAGATTAGATGCTCAATTAATATTTCTTTAAAAATTACTATACCAAGCATTTTGTATATATTAAAAATATAAGAGCTAACATTTATTGTGCAATTTGTATCTATACACTATGCACTGTATGTGGCATTTCAGCAATACTATGAATCAGAAGCCATTATTAGTGTTATAAAACAGAAGTGAGCATCAAGGTCTTGAGAAGTTGTATAGTTCATGTGTGGTCATACCGCTCATAAGAGCCAGATATCACTTCCTGGTTCCAGAGTCTGTAGCCTTAACCAGTACTGCCATCTTTCACCCTGTCTTACCCTAGTAGCACAGAGGTGGAGGGACTGTCCCCTCCCCTTTATGGGTAATGCAGCTGAGACTTCCTAAGGCAGGGCTGTTTAGTGGAAAGGATGTTCACACTGACAATGTCAGGACTCCAAATGTGCACTCTATCTACCTAGCCTCTTAAGCACATAGACAGTAGACACACACACATTCTAGTGAAACTGTGTACACATTGTGCTGGGACGCTGTCATGTAGTCACAGCTCTTGATCCTATGACATGTGGCATGTCTGCAGTAGGATACCTGTGGAATTAAGCTACATAGTTAACCCATCGGGGATGGAATTTGGTGTGAAACTTACAAGCTACCTCCTGATTTGATTTGGGCACCCTTTGCTACTCTGCTTAGTTCTTGTGTAGTTATCCTCTAAACAGTAAGACATTTTATATTCTTATACAAAACTGTAGAACATAGATGTGGTAGGTGGAATTCTAGATGGTCCCCTGACCCCCACCCTCTGTTTCCAAATCTTCCATAAATCTTCCCTGCCCCCTGGAGGGTGGGCAGAATTAAGGACTTGGTTGTAGAATATGACAAAGATGAATGGATTCTGAAGACATAATTAAAGCCCCAAATCAGTTGACTTAGAGTGATTTAAAATGGAGATCACACTGGGTGGGTTTGACTTAAGTGGAAGCCCCCAATAAAGAGACTGGGCCATCCCTAAGTTCATAGACTTTCCTTAGACTTGATGAAGATTGTGGCCATGTTGCAGGGGTCCACATGGCGAGGACATGGCAGATTCTAGGAACTATGGGCAGCCTCTGGGATCTATGGAAGCCAGAAAAAAATACAGGCCCTTTAAGCACACAGGTCATGGAATTGAACATGACCAACAACCTGAATGATCACAGAACAGAATTACTCCTCAGTCAAGTCTCTTCTTGATAATTTAGCTTGACTAATACCTTAGTTGCAACCTTGTGAGCCTCTGACAGAGGATTCAGCAAAGCTTTTGCTCATGCTCAGACATGGAAACAGAGAAAATGTTTG
The DNA here is from genome assembly GCF_042477335.2 of Ovis canadensis. Taxonomy (NCBI): domain Eukaryota; kingdom Metazoa; phylum Chordata; class Mammalia; order Artiodactyla; family Bovidae; genus Ovis; species Ovis canadensis. Next base: position 16,417,262 of record NC_091257.1, read on the forward strand.
TTGTTGTAAGCTGCAGGATTTGTGGTAATTTCTTACACAGCAATGGAAAGCTAATACTTGTGGTTTAGCTCATTTGTAATCCACTATCGTTAGCAAATATCACCATTATGTCACTGTTTTTTTTCCTATGGTTCTATTTCTCACAGATAAGCTTTTGGATTCAGAAAAGTTAATATTCCATTTCTCCTATCAGATAGACTAAAATTCAAACAGTTTTTTTTTTCCAAAGAAGATGTTTTTCTTTTTAATTAATTATTTTAATTGGAGGCTAACTACTTTACAGTATTGTAGTGGTTTTTGCCATACATGGATGTGAATCAGCCATGAGTGTACATGTGTCCCACATCCTGAACCCGCCTTCCACCTCCCTCCCTACCCCATCCCTCTGGGTTGTCCCAGAGCATGAGCTTTGAGTGCCCTGCTTCATGCATCAAATTTGCACTAGTCATCTGTTTTACTTATGGTAAAAATACATGTTTCAATGCTATTCTCTCAAATCATCCCACCCTCCCCTTCTCCCACAGAGTCCAAAAGTCTGTCCTTTACATCTGTGTCTCTTTTGCTGTCTTGCATATAGGGTCATCCCATCTTCCTAAATTCCATATATATGTGTTAATATACTGTATTGGTGTTTCTTTCTGACTTATTTCACTTTGTACTATAGGCTCCAGTTTCGTCCACCTCATTAGAACTGACTCAAACGTGTTATTTTTTATAGCTGAGTAATATGTACCATAACTTCCTTAAGCATTTGTCTGCTGATGGACATCTAGGTTGCTTCCATGTTCTAGCTATTGTAAACAGTGCTGCAATGAACATTGAGGTACATGTGTCTCTTTCGATTCTGGTTTCCTAGGTGTGTATGCCCAGCGGTGGGATTGCTGGATTGTATGGCAGTTCTATTCTATTTTCTTAAGGAATCTCTACACTGTTCTCCATAGTGGTTGTACTAGTTTGCGTTCCCACCAACAGTGTAAGAGAGTTCCCTTTTCTCCACACCCTTTGCAGCATTTATATTTTGTAGACTTTTTGATGACAGCCATTCTGACCAATGTGAGAGGTACCTTATTGTGGTTTTGATTTGCATTTTGCTGATAATACGTGATGTTGAGCATCTTTTCATGTGTTTGTCAGCCATCTCTATGTCTTCTTTGGACAAATGTCTGTTTATTTTTTGGGCACATTTTTTGATTGGGGCATTTATTTTTTGGTATTGAGCTACATGAGATAATTGTATATTTTGGAGATGAAATCTTTGTCAGTTGTTTCATTTGATGTTATTTTCTCCCATTCTGAAGGCTACCTTTTCACCTTACTTATAGTTTTTTTTGTTGTGCAAAAACATTTAAGTTTAATTAGGTCCCATAGGTCCCATGCAATATGCCAGCAAATTCAGAAAACTCAGCTGTGGCCACATGACTGGAAAAGGTGAGTTTTCATTCTAGTCCCAAAGAAAGGCAAAGCCAAAGAATGCTCAAACTACCACACAATTGGACTCATCTCACATGTTAGCAAAGTAATGTTCAAAATTCTACAAGCCAGGCTTCAACAGTATATGAACCAAGAACTTTCAGATGTTCAAGGTGGATTTAGAAAGAAGAACAAGAGATCAAATTGCCAACATCCATTGGATAGTGGAGAAAGCAAGAGATCCCAGAAAAACATCTACTTCTACTTCATTGACTATGTCAAAGCCTTAAACTGTGTGGATCACAACAAGCTGTGGAAATTATTAATGAGATGGGAATACTAGACCATCTTATCTGCCTTCTAAGAAACCTGTATACAGGTCAAGAAGCAACAGTTAGAACCAGACATATAACAATGGACTGGTTCCAAATTGGGAAATGAGTAGGTCAAGGCTATATATCGTCACCCTGCTTATTTAACTTATATGCAGAGTACGTCATGCAGAATGGAGGGCTGGATGAAGCATAAACTGGAATCAAGATTGCAGGGAGAAATACTAATAACCACAGATATACAGATGATACCACCCTTATGGCAGAAAGGGAAGAGCAACTGAAGAGCCTCTTGATGAAAGTGAAAGAGGAGAGTGAAAAGCTTGCTTAAAACTCAACATTCAGAAAGTGAAGATCATGGCATCTGGTCCCATCACTTCATGGGAAATAGATGGGGAAGCATCTATTTGTGGCAGATCTTATTTTCTTGGGCTCCAAAGTCACTGTAAACAGTGATTGCAGCCATGAAATTAAAAGATGCTTGCTCCTTGGAAGAAAAGCTATGACCAACCTAGATAGCATATTAAAAAGTAGAGACATTACTTTGCCAACAAAAGTCCATATAGTCAAAGCTATGGTTTTTCCAGTAGTCATGTATGGATGTAAGACTTGCCCATAAAGAAAGCTGAGCGCTGAAGAATTGATGGAGAAGACTCTTGAGAATCCCTTGGACTGCAAGGAGATCCAACCAGTCAATCCTAAAGGAAATCAGTCCTGAAAACTCATTGGTAGGACTGATGCTGAAGCTCTAATACTTTGGCCACCTGATACAAAGAACTGACTCATTGGAAAGACCCTGATGCTCGGGAAGATTGAAAGCAGGAGGAGAAGGGGAAGACAGAGGATGAGATGGTTGGATGGTATCACTGACGCAATGGAAATGACTTTGAGCAAGGTCTGGGAGTTGGTGATGGACAAGGAAGCCTGGCATGCTGCAGTCCATGGGGTTGCAAAGAGTTGGACATGACTGAGCAACTGAACTGAGCTGAACTGAAGTCCCATTTGTTTATTTTTTTAAATTTCCATTACTCTGGGAGCTGGGTCATAGAGGATCTTGCTGTGATTTATGTCCGAGAGTGTTCTACCTATGTTTTCCTCTAATAATTTTATAATTTCTGATCTTACATTTAGATCTTTAATCCATTTTGAGTTTTATTTTTGTGTATGTTGTTAGAAAGTGTTCTCATTTCATTTTTTACAGGTAGTTGACCAGTTTTCCCAGAACCATTTGTTAAAGAGATTTTTTTTTTCTCCATTGTCTATTTTTGCCTCCTTTGTCACAGATAAGGTGTCCATAGGTATGTGGATTTATCTCTGGGCTTTCTATTTTTTTCCATTGATCTATATTTCTGTCTTTGTGGCTGTACCATACTGTCTTGATGACGGTAGCTTTTTAGTATAGTCTGAAGTCAGGAAGGTTGATTCCTCCAGTTCCATTCTTCTTTCTCAAGATTGCTTTGACTATTCGAGGTTTGTTGTGTTTTCATACAAATTGTGAAATATTTGTTCTAGTTCTGTGAAAAATACTGTTGTAGCTTGATAGGGATTGCATTGAATCTATAGATTGCTTTGGGTAATATACTCATTTTCAGTACACTGATTCTTCCAATCCATGAACATAGTATATTTTTCCATCTATCTGTGTCATCTTTGATTTCCCTCATCAGTGTTTTATAGTTTTATATATATATATATATATATATATATATATATATATATATATATATATATATAGGTATTTTATTTCTTTAGCTAAATTTTTTCTGAAGTTTTTTATTCTTTTCATTGCAATGGTGAATGGGATTGTTTCCTTAATTTCTGTTTTCTCATTGTTAGTATATAGGAATGCAAGGGATTTCTGTGTATTAATTTTATATCCTGTAATTTTACTATATTCATTGATTAGCTGTAGTAATTTTTTAATGGTGTCTTTAGGGTTTCTTTGTAGAAGATCATGTCATCTACAGACAGTGAGAGTTTTGCTTCTTCTTTTCCAATCTGGATTCTTTTCTTTTCTTTTTCTTCTCTTATTGAGGCTGTGCATTTTGAAATACCATTATCGTGGTTGACTAACTCCAGGTGAAAAGATGAACTATGAGAAATCCCACTGCTGGGCATACACACCGAGGAAACCAGAACTGAAAGAGACATGTGTACCCCAGTATTCATCGCAGCACTGTTTATAATAGCCAGGACATGGAAGCAACCTAGATGTCCATCAGCAGATGAATGGATAAGAAAGCTGTGGTACATATACACAACGGAGTATTACTCAGCCATTAAAAAGAATAGATTTGAATCAGTTCTAATGAGGTGGCTGAAACTGGAGCCGATTATACAGAGTGAAGTAAGCCAGAAAGAAAAACACCAATACAGTATACTAACACATATACATGGAATTTAGAAAGATGGTAACAATAGCCCTGTATGCAGGACAGTGGAGGAGACGCAGATGTGTCAAACGGTCTTTTGGACTGTGGGAGAGGGAGAGGGTGGGATGGTTTGGCATTGAAACATGTATAATATCATGTGGGAGGCGAGTCACCAGTCTAGGTTTGATGTGGGATGCGGGATGCGGAATGCTTGGGGCTGGTGTGCTGGGATGATCCAGGGGGATGGTGTGGGGAGGGAGGTGGGAGGGGGGTTCAGGATTGAGGGTATGTGTGCACCCATGGCGGATTCATGTTGATGTGTGGCAGAGCCAATGCAATATTGTAAAGTAAAAAAAACAAAACAAAACAAAACAAAAAAAACAAAAAAAAACTGTTCACTGTTGCCAGATCTTTTCTGTGCTCATCAATCTCACTTTGGACACTATCATTCAAGGGGGAGGGGGACTCGAAAATGGAAAAAAAAAAATCAGAAACCTTAACTTACAAATAAGTGAATAAAATGTATTCATATATTAAAAAAAAAAAAGATTTCAAGCATCTTTAAGGATAAACTAGCAAAATGCTAGATGATCCCTAGATGAATTGGGTTAAATTTCATTTCCATATGAGAAAGATAATGATGTGTGATTCTTTACTTCTTTTGAAAGCTCCTTCATTAAGAATATTGAATATGTGAGTACATGCATTAATTTTTTTGATCAATGCCTATTTCTGCTTCACTAAATCTAGAAACCTCACTTTGTGTTCCAAAAAATGAGCATGCAGGCACTTCAAGGCAATGCTTTTGCTTTGTTATTACATGGGAAGAGGTTTGTAATTTTTTTAAAAAATCTGTTATCTATCATCTAATATGTTTCTGTTCCTTCTCTCCTTCTTCTCTCTCCCCTCCCCCATCATCTCTCAGATATTAATATTTGTTAGCTCCCCTCCATGCAGTCCTCCTCAGTGCTAGACTTACATACTTCTAGCTCCAAATTCAAGAAAGAGCCTTGGTTCCTTTTGCTCCAACAAGAACCCTGGTGTTCCTTTCCTTGGACCAGCTTATATCATGGGCCAACCCTTGACCTAGTCACTCTGGCCATGGGCTTTGATGATCTGGTAGCCTGGCTTGAAATCTAATCCCTTCGTTGTAGCCAGAAGCAAGGTTGGTTAATCAGAACCATGTGGACTACAGTTCTATTTGCAAATAAAGGGAAATAAATGATTTTTTTTTTTTTTACTGAAAAGACTTCAAAAAAATAAAAGTTTTTTCAAGGAGTGGAAGTTGGAAAACATATTTAGAATCATCTGAAGGTTTTGAGGGAGTTAGGGTTAGAAGAAAGAACATTCCAAAGAGCCTATTTACTAAAATATTAATATCACTTACTAGTATAGGAAGAGAAAACTAGAATAGTGGAGTAGAAGAGATTAAAACCTATTCAGATAGGCATGACTCATTTAGAATGGCTGCACTGAATGCTAATTCATTATAAAGCTATTGTTTTAGAAATGTTTTTTAATAAACTCTATACAGACACATGAACACACATCTTGTTCTCCTTAGTGCGTTTAATATATATTTCTCAAATAACCAGTCATCTAGTAGAGTGAAAGCCTATTGCATTCACATCAATTTATTCTCTCTGATGTGGTGTCTATTTCTAGCAGTATTTTTGTATTATCATGAACATTTCTGAGCCAAGATGGCTAATAAAATGTGCATATGTTAGCTGTGGCAATGTGCACAAAAATGGAAAGAAAAATATCCAATTTTATGTTAAATACCATTTTTACTGGGCCCTTGGGTGCTCGCAAGATGATTATCAGGAAATATTAGGTAAAATTACCAATTATATAGTTATTAGGTATTAGGAAAAATCTTTGAGAACTTAGTAGGTCATATACACATTGTTGCAACCCTAGAGGATTGACAACTGGGGGAAAGAAATTACCCATAAGGGATACTGAGATCACACCTCTTTATAGACTATACAAACTATGCAATGTTTGAACGTCGTGCATTCAAACCTAAGTAAATTATATGAATAATTTAATACACTTTATATATTTATAAATATCTTATTTCATATATTTATTTATTATTTATAGAATTCTTTTATTTATATATTTTATACCTCTATGTTACATTTTATTTTGTATATATTAGTATTTTATATGTGTATGCATGGAGAGGGAAATGGCAACCCACTCCAGTATTCTTGCCTAGAAAATCCTGTGGATGAAGGAACCTGGTGACCCCATTCCATGAGGTCACAAAGAGTCGGACACGACTGAGTGACTAACACAACATATGTATGCATAATTTCATGTATGTTTAGTTTTGGTAATTAAGCATGAGCTGGTTGGATGGCATCACTGATTCAATGGACACAAGTTTGAGCAAACTCTGGGAGACAGTGAAGGACAGGAACCCTGGTGTGTTTTAGTCCATGGGGTTGCAAAGTGTTGGACGTAACTGAGCAACTGAACAACAACAACATAAGTGACATTTCCAATTATTTGGGAAATTGTATCTTCTGTAAGGGTTTTGGGCAAAACTTTTATATTTTGTTAGATTTATATGTAATTCAATTCATTTTGGCACCCTGCCTTACACTATGTAAATAAATAAGTTCCAGAAGGAATAAATTTCTAAAACATTGAGGGAAATCCAAAATTACTAGAATATGTAGAAAATATGCTTTATATTTATGGAGGGGAAGAAGACATTTCTAGACATAATATAAAACTCAGAAATCTGAAAGGAAAACACAGGCAGATTGTCTGTTTAGGACCGTTGAATCTTTGTTTGGCCAGTCATGCTCAGTCGTGTGCTCAGTTGTGTTCGACTGTTTGTGACCCCGTGGACTGCAGCCTGCCAGACTCTTCTGTCCATGGAATTTTATAGGCAAGAATACAGAAGTCAATTGCCATTTCCTATTTCAAGGAATCTTCCTGACCCAGAGATCAAACCCACATCCCAACCCAGAGATTGTCTCCTGCATTGACAGGCAGATTGTTTACCACTGAGCCACCTGGGAAACCCAAAGATGCAGACAAAGGTAAAAGATAAGTTATAGATTGAAATAAAACCTTATGCGATATATAGATAGATACAGATGTTTATGGCTTATATCAACATGAAAGGAGGTTCTTGGGCATCTCAGTGCAACCCTCACTGTCTTCTGGCCACAGGGTCTTTCAGCAATCACTTCCTTCTGGCTCTGGCTAGATGCTCTGAGGTCTGCCTTTCCATGGCGTCTGTACAGGAATCCTTCCCACAGGGTCCTTGGGACCCAGCTCATCTCCTTGCTTCTTCAGTTCAGTTCAGTCGCTCAGTCATGTCCGACTCTTTGCGACCCCAGGAATCACAGCACGCCAGGCCTCCCTGTCCATCACCAACTCCCGGAGTACACTCAGATTCATGTCCATTGAGTCTGTGATGCCATCCAGCCATCTCATCCTGGGTCATCCCCTTCTCCTCCTGCCCCCAATCCCTCCCAGCATCAGAGTCTTTTCCAATGAGTCAACTCTTTGCATGAGGTAGCCAAAGTACTGGAGTTTCAGCTTCAGCATCATTCCTTCCAAAGAAATCCCAGGGCTGATCTCCTTCAGAATGGACTGGGTGAATCTCCTTGCAGTCTAAGGGACTCTCAAGAGTCTTCTCCAACATCACAGTTCAAAAGCATCAATTCTTTGGAGATCAGCCTTCTTCACAGTCCAACTCTCACATCCATACACGACCACAGGAAAAGCCATAGCCTTGACTAGACGGACCTTTGTTGGCAAAGTAATGTCTCTGCTTTTGAATATGCTATCTAGGTTGGTCATAACTTTCCTTCCAAGGAGTAAGCGTCTTTTAATTTCATGGCTGCAGTCACCATCTGCAGTGATTTTGGAGCCCCCTAAAATAAAGTCTGACACTGTTTCCACTGTTTCCCCATCTATTTGCCATGAAGTGATGGGACCAGATGCCATGATCTTCATTTTCTGAATGTTGAGCTTTAAGCCAACTTTTTCACTCTCCACTTTCACTTTCATCAAGAGGCTCTTTAGTTCTTATTCACTTTCTGTCATAAGGGTGGTGTCATCTGCATATTTGAGGTTATTGATATTTCTTGATTCCAGCTTGTGTTTCTTCCAGTCCAGCGTTTCTCATGATGTACTCTGCATAGAAGTTAAATAAGCAGGGTGACAATATACAGCCTTGATGTACTCCTTTTCCTATTTGGAACCAGTCTGTTGTTCCATGTCCAGTTCTAACTGTTGCTTCCTGACCTGCATACAGATTTCTCAAGAGGCAGGTCAGGTGGTCTGGTATTCCCATCTCTCTCAGAATTTTCCACCATTTCTTGTGATCCACAGAGTCAAAGGCTTTGGCATAGTCAATAAAGCAGAAATAGATGTTTTTTTGGAACTCTCTTGCTTTTTCCATGATCCAGCAGATGTTGGCAATTTGATCTCTGGTTCCTCTGCCTTTTCTAAAACCAGCTTGAACATCAGGAAGTTCACGGTTCACGTATTGCTGAAGCCTGGCTTGGAGAATTTTGAGCATTACTTTAGTTGCATGTGATGAGTGCAATTGTGTAGTAGTTTGAGCATTCTTTGGCATTGCCTTTCTTTGGGGTTGGAATGAAAACTGACCTTCTTAAGCAGCCACAAAATTCTCAGTCCTCACCCCAAACCACAAGGAGAGTGCTGCTTACTCAGTGACCACTGGCTGTCTCATCTGGCCCTGAGGTGAAGGAAACCAAATCCCCTGCTCTTCCTAAGGAACTTGGCACAGCACTCCTGACCTTACCTGTGCCCTCCAGATGCTGGCTGTTGCTCTCTGGTTGTTGACTTCACTCCAGAAAGAAAACTAGGGAGATAAGAGGGTCAGAACACACACTCAGAAGACCATGTTCTTCAGATCCCCCTCTCAACAGTAATTTCTGAGCATCTCCTGAGAGCCTATAAGGTTCCTTTAAACTACCTTAGCATCCCCAGTTCTTTGCATAGAGCCGACATGCAGTCAATATTTTGGCAAGACTGAGCAAACAATGTAACCCTTAACAGAGAGCAAATTGCTGGCTCCCTCTGTCTTTTCTATCCACAGGATTCAGAGTCATTGGCTGAAGTAGCTGTGGTAGAGATGTCGGGCTTTGAGGTGAACATTAGCACACTAGCATGTTTCTTAGGACCAGGGAATTCTTTTACTGACCATTTCCAAACAATACCTAAAACAGAAAGCTCTTCTCTTATAGCCTGCAAGAGATGGCAGGATGTGATTTTTCCCTAAATACATAAATAAAATCAACATAAGCTTACTATTTCAGAAGAAAAACTGTGCTACATAAATACTCAGATACTTAACCAAGGAAGCTGGATTTTCTGTCAGAAATTTCTTTCAAAGGTGTATATAGCTCATACTATTCAGACCACATCCCAAGCAGACCTTTATTACTCTTTAAAATCACAACTTGGCATTTGGACATTTAGATGTATGACATTTAGATATTTGGGTAGATGATATGTGGATAGGGGATCTGTAAATAAAACTTGAATCTTTTCTGATATTATCCTCTTTTACTATGTTTTCTAAATTCTGCCTTAAATTTGATTTAAATCTTTCCCCAATTCTTTTGACTGGCTAGATTTTTTTTTCTTTCTTTTTTTATGTATCATGTACCAAAGTTCTTAAAGTTTTAAAAATTTACTTTGACTAAATCATCCCTTGTTCATTTTTGAAACTATCATGACCTTTACTTTCTATTTTATTTTACAGTGTCTTAGAGATTTGCTAGTTTATTTGTAGGGACATATATATTATCTTGTTAAGTGTACAGGATGATTCATATAAAGGATTATGTTAGTTTCAAAGCATGTTGTGCAAAAGAAGCAATGGGATCCTGAAAAGCAGAATTTCACATATTCAGAGCTTTCATTAGAGCATTTGAAATATAAGCTGATCACATCAAGGTCACCATGAAATAGGATGATTTAAATTAGCTGTATTTGGATAGAAATGCCTTGTTCTTGAAAGCCAGAAATCAATCAGTGACTAGAAAACATATCTCTAAAGCTGGAAAGTCATTTTAATGGTGACCAATATTTTGCTGGTGAGAAAGCCTTAAACATTTGAGAGTCCTATAGTTAATATTGTTATAGATGATGATAAATAAGAATTTATCATTTTTATCTTTGTTTTTATTCTTCAAAAAACTTTGAACTATTTTATTCACATTTTATTGTCTAAGAAAACTGCTTAACAGTTAGCTGGTTCACTGAAAAGAGAAGGTGAACTCAGAGCAAAGGCGTCCCCAGAGATTACTTGTTTTCTGGACTTTCCTCAGGAGTTGACTGCTATTGTTGCTTCTTCTCACCCTTTTAACCAGTAAAATACTTGTCTCTTCAGGGCTTACTTGTGTTGCCAAATATCTGGGAAGTCTGTGTATTACAGCTAGCACACAGCTAAAAAATTAACACAGTTGCATTATTTTACAGTAGAGAGACTTTAAACAGGACAAATTCAAAAGTCTGTGCTGTCATTTAATAGTCTTTTCAGAAAAAGCATCTGATACAAGAAATCTGATTGTATCCCTGCAAATAAATAGCTACATCTCTTGATTACCATGTTCCAGTTATTATTATTGTACACAGTTCAGTTCAATCGCTCAGTCGTGTTCAACTCTTGCAACCCCATGGAGTGCAGCATGCCAGGCTTCCCTGTCAATCACCAACTCCTGGAGCTTACTCAAACTCATGTCCATCGAATCAGTGATGCCATCCAACTATCTCATCCTCTGTCATCCCCTTCTCCTCCTACCTTCAGTCTTTCCCAGCAGCATGGTCTTTTCCAGTGAGTCAGTTCTTCACATCAGGTGGTCAAAGTACTGGAGCTTCAGTTTCAGTATCAGTTCTTCAAATGAATATTCAGGACTGATTTCATGATTGACTGGTTGGATCTCCTTGCAGTCCAAGAGACTCTCAAGAGTCTTCTCCAACACCACAGTTCAAAAGCATCAATTCTTCGGCACTCGGATTTCTTTATAGTCCAACTCTCACATCCATAACATGACCACTGGAAAAATCATAGCTTTGACTAGATGGACTTTTGTTGACAAAGTAATGTCTCTGCATTTTAGTAAGCTGTCTAGGTTGGTCATAGCTTTTGTTTCAAGGAGCAAGTGCCTTTTAATTTCGTGGCTGCATTCACCATCTGCAGTGATTGTAGAGCCCAAGAAAATGTTTCTCCATCTATTTGCCATGAAGTGATGGGACCGGATGCCATGATCTTAGTTTTCTGAATGTTGAGTTTTAAGCCAAAGATAAGTCCTTGTTTCTAACTGTTGATAATGCAATTAAGGCAGTATCACCATTTGTTCCTTGGTTTCAAGCATGGTTAGTTCCGAATTTGAGTGAAAAATTTTACCCATGTGATTCTCTTTAATAAAAAGAATAAATTCAGAATTAGATGGTAGTAGTTGAAATCTATAGGAAAGTATCTATTTCAAGCTTACAGACCATAGTAGGATACTTACAGAAGAGTCTGATAATAAAGGCCATCAACCAAAGACTTCCTGAATATGACATAAATTTCTGAAGGGTAGAGAGATTGACTATAAGAAAGAATTGCTTTGAGTTCATTTTCTAACCAACACTTTTGATATCCTGCAGTGTACTGGTTGCAAGATAACCTGATCACAGAGTAAGGAATTTAATCAGTGTAATTCCAACTCATGTCAATAGGAAATAATAAATACTCCTTAACCTGGAACTCTCTTGCTTTTTCCATGATCCAGCGGATGTTGGCAATTTGATCTCTGGTTCCTCTGCCTTTTCTAAAACCAGCTTGAACATCAGGAAGTTCACAGTTCATGTATTGCTGAAGCCTGGCTTGGAGAATTTTGAGCATTACTTTACTTGCATGTGAGATGAGTGCAATTGTGTGGTAGTTTGAGCATTCTTTGGCATTTCCTTTCTTTGGGATTGGAATGAAAACTGACCTTTTTCAGTCCTGTGGCCACTGCTGAGTTTTCCAAATTTGCTGGCATATTGAGTGCAGCACTTTCACAGCATCATCTTTTAGGATTTGAAACAGCTCAACTGGAATTCCATCACCTCCACTAGCTTTGTTCCTACTGATGCTTTCTAAGGCCCACTTGACTTCACATTCCAGGATATCTGGCTCTGCTTTATTGACTATGCCAAAGGCTTTGACTCTGACTGTGTGGATCACAATAAACTGTGGAAAATTCTGAAAGAGATGGGAATACCAGACCACCTGACCTGCCTCTTGAGAAATCTGTATGCAGGTCAGGAAGCAACAGTTAGAACTGGACATGGAACAACAGACTGGTTCCAAATAGGAAAAGGAGTATGTCAACGCTGTATATTGTCACCCTACTTATTTAACTTACATACAGAGTACATCATTAGAAACTCTGGATTGGAAGAAACACAAGCTGGAATCAAGATTGCCAGGAGAGATATCAATAACCTCAGATATGCAGATGACACCACTCTTATGGCAGAAAGTGAAGAGGAACTAAAAAGCCTCTTGATGAAAGTGAAAGTGGAGAGTGAAAAAGTTGGCTTAAAGCTCAACATTCAGAAAACAAAGATCATGGCATCTGGTCCCATCACTTCATGGGAAATAGATGGGGAAACAGTGGAAACAGTGTCAGACTTTATTTTGGGGGGCTCCAAAATCACTGCAGATGGTGACCGCAGCCATGAAATTAAAAGACGCTTACTCCTTGGAAGAAAAGTTATGACCAACCCAGATAGCATATTCAAAAGCAGAGACATTACTTTGCCAACTAAGGTCCGTCTAGTCAAGGCTATGGTTTTCCCAGTAGTCATGGATGGATGTGAGAGTTGGACTGTGAAGAAGGCTGATCTCCAAAGAATTGATGCTTTTGAACTGTGATGTTGGAAAAGACTCTTGAGAGTCCCTTGGACTGCAAGGAGTTCTAACCAGTCCATTCTGAAGGAGATCAGCCCTGGGATTTTTTGGAAGGAATGATGCTAAAGCTGAAACTCCAGTACTTTGGCCACCTCATGTGAAGAGTTGACTCATTGGAAAAGACTCTGATGCTGAGAGGGATTGGGGGCAGGAGGAGAAGGGGACAACAGAGGATGAGATGGCTGGATGGCATCACTCACTCGATGGATGTGAGTCTGAGTGAACTCTGGGAGTTGGTGATGGACAGGGAGGCCTGGCATGCTGCGATTCATGGGGTCCCAAAGAGTCGGACTCGACTGAGCGACTGAACTGAACTGAATGAACTGAATCTGAAGGTTTGCTAAGTAACTTAACATTTCTCTAAATATAGATGGTTATGCATGAACACTTGGGATTAAGTTTCCTTACTAATTAATGAGCCAAGTAGATATGAAACATGAGCAATGACCAAACAGGACAGAAGATGGCTCTGAAAATATTCATGTTTCCAGTGGCAGTAAGAATTCCTAAAGGGGAGGTGGGGGATGCAATCGTCTTCAAATTCTGGTTAGGAAGAAGGATCATTCCCCTTGGCTTGCTCAGCTATGAAGCTCTTTGTGTTGGAAATTTTTCTTAAACCAATTTAATAATCAATACAGGAGGATTAGCTGAGCAGTAGCAATAAGGTACCTTATCTTTACCTCTTATATAATTAATATAAGGAAGCACTGTGTCAAGGGAAATGAAAGTAGAAAGAAATAAAGATTTGGTTTTAAGAAATACACTTTGTTCTAGTTCTGATTTCATGTAGAAGAAAAAAATAAGACACACTGAGTATAACTGAATTTTATTTTGAGAATTTTCTAAAGAAGTCTGTATGTATCTTAAATACTTAATTTTTCTCTTTATTTTAAAAATAATTTCCTAATTAAAAAAATTAAAGTCCAGTTCAATGAATAGCTATATTAAAATTTAATGAAAGCCCCAATCAAAATTATCTTCTTTTGCAACTAATTTAGTAGATATTTCTTGACATCAGTTATCAAAATATATGATATTATCTTTTCAGTTCTTCTTGGTTTTATTGATGAAACCCAGGAGATTCAAGTAGTTCTGCCATGCTGTAGAAAAACTAGTAAAACAGCCAAATATCAACAAACCAAGCATGCTGGGATAATACTATTTAATTATGAAATAGCTACTGAGTCATCTTTATTTTCTTGAATATTAGTACCACCCAAAATGACTCAATAAAGCTGTTTTCCAGAGGACAGGAAAAAATTGCATTTGACATTTTTGTTCTAAAAGTGCATTGTGAAGTTTAATGCAAATGGCACTTGATGGTGGGTCCTGGCCTTAGCCTCTGTTTTTCTCTAGAATTGTTGGCTGGTGTGGAAGAGGCCAGTTCCTGCATCTTGATGAGGTGAGACTCCTGATTTTTACCTGGTAATGGAAGAGTATGTCATTCAATATCAATTTAAAAATCACATTTACCAATGTGATAAAGAAATTGGCAAGAAAGTTTTTGACCATTAGCCAAACTGTAGAAGGGACAGATGCTGATTTTTCACTCTTTGCTGCCTCCTACTCATTTCGCCTCCGCTGAGGTCAAGTCTCCACCATTGCCTTCTCGGCTGCTTGCCCTGGGATGGTGACTCTTGGGGAAAGTTTGAGTTTGGCCAGGAGGAAACCCATCAGGCTATTGGAGGGCAGGGGGAGGGAAATGCAGGGTGTTTATCATCTACTCCTCTCTCCTTCAGCACCACATTTCTGGCACTGGTGGAATATCTCCTCACCCGTATCTCCCCAAAGGCAGCCCGTCTTTTATGGCTGCAGCTCTAACCACAGACAGTCCCTCTTTTCCGATCATACCTCTCCTTCCACTTCACCCCATCTGTTCTCACCCAGCTCCCCACAGGGGCTCATCCTTCCTATACCAGCTTCCCTAATGGCTTTCCTAACCTGCCTAGAGCACTGTGTTCTATTCCTTCAGTAAAGTCTCTTTACTTCATGTATATTCTAATTAAAAGTGGGAGGGGCGCATGAGTGGGTGGGATCTTGACTGATATGGGGTTTTTAAGTCCCTTGTTTGGGAGTACTTAGACAAGAACAAGATGATCATTAAGAGACTGCAAGAGTAGGTCATTTAGCCAAGTAGATTAGTATCTCTTTGTATAGTCATCTCCAATGAATGGGTGTTTATGATGGCTTATATCTCAGGAGTATAACCTTCTTCTTCTGACCGATTATTTTTACCAAGAAAGTCTATGAAGCCATCATGGAAGATGTTATTTTCAAATGTTATGTGATACACAGTTTTGGAGACGCAGTTTATACAATGAATATTCAAAGAGGTCTCAATGTTATAGAATCCTGGATATGTAGAATTGGAGTTGCATTGAAATTGGACACAAATTACAATGTGCATATATGACTGACAACAGACTGAGTGAATTGTTTTGATCATAAATCCAGTGTCAGATAACTGTGATTTGGCTGTTTAGAAGTAGTCATCACATTCTAGGCCTCATTAAAAGAAATCAAAAGCCAGCTATAGACAGTACCAACCAGACCACAGCTAGAGACATACTTCTAGTTTGGCGCATTCCCATGAACAGGTAGACAAACAAGAAAGCTGTATAGCAAATGGTTCCAAGCAGAGAATTTGAGTGCTGGATTTTAGTGGCCTAGATTTTACTCTCAGCTCCCTCACTGTGAAATTTGGGACAGAAGGATACCTCATATTCCTCTTCTCTGAAGATCCCAAGACATAATGATTATTCAGTGAGAAAAAAGTTACATAAAGCTGTGCTGACCACATACTCTGCAAATTATACCTAGAAAATTGCTGATAATCACTAAGGGTATGAATGGTCTGCAAACCAAGTTATGTGAAAAACAGTCCAGGATATTGGGGAGAGTTTTGTTTCTGGTTGAAAAGACATACTGATGAGTGAAGTTGGCTTTATGAAAATGTGAAAGATTGTTCAATAGGAAAGATATTCTAGAGAGTCAGAAGGAGACACAGTGGAAATTACAGGGAATGTCATTTTGCTTGTCATCACAAATACCTTTCTAGTTTCCTGATGTCCAACAAGAAACAGACTAATGAAAGTCTTTTTGTCATTGTCAGTAAAACTGAATAATTGCTATGTGGAGTATGATTTTAGCAGGAAATCCTACAATAAAGATAGGACATGGAAAGATGAACACCCCAGGTTGGTAAGTGCCCAATATGCTACTTGAGATCAGTGGAGAAATAACTCCAGAAAGAATGAGGAGATGGACCCAAAACAAAAACTATACCCAGTCGTGGATGTCACTGGTGATGGAAGTAAAGTCTGATGCTGTAAAGAGCAACATTGCATAGGAACCTGGAATGATAGGTCCATGAATCAAGGCAAATTGGAACTGGTCAAACAGGAGATGGCAAGAGTGAACATGAATATTTTAAGAATCAGCAAACTAAAATGGATTAATGGGTGAATTTAACTCAGATGACCATTACATCTACTACTATGGGCAAGAATCCCTTAGAAGAAATGGAGTAGCCATCTTGGTCAACAAGAGAGTCCACAATGCAGTACTTGGGTGCAATCTCAAAAACAACAGAATGATCTCTGTTTGTTTCCAAGGCAAACCATTCAGTATCTCAGTAATCAAAGTCTATGCCCCAACCAGTAATGCTGAAGAAGCTGAACAGTTCTATGAAGACCTACAAGACCTTCTAGATTTAACACCCAAAAAAGATGTCCTTTTCATTATAGGGGGCTGGAATGCAAAAGTTGGAAGTCAAGAGCTACCTGGAGTAACAGGCAAATTTAGCCTTAGAGTACAGAATGAAGCAGGTCAAAGGCTAACAGAGTTTTACCAAGAGAATGCACTGGTCATAGCAAACACCCTCTCTCAACAATACAAGAGAAGACTCTACACATGGACATCACTAGATGGTCAATACCAAAATCAGATTGATTATATTCTTTGAGCCAAAGATGGAAAATCTCTATACAGTCAGCAAAAACAAGACTAGGAGCTGACAGTGGCTCAGATCATGAACTCCTTATTGCCAAATTCATACTTAAAATGAAGAAAGTGGGGAAAACCACTAGACCATTCAGGTATGACCTAAATCAAATCCTTTATGATTATACAGTAGAAGTGGCAACTGGATTCAAGAGAGTAGATCTGATAGACAGATGCCAGAAGATCTATGGACAGAGGTTTGTGGTACTGTACAAGAGGCAGTGATCAAGACCATCCCCAAGAAAACAAAATGCCAAAGGCAAAATGGTTGTCTGAGGAGCCCTTACAAATAGCTGAGAAAAGAAAAGACATGAAAGGCAAAGGAGAAAAGGAAAGATATACTCATGTGAATGCAGAGTTCCAAATAGTAGCAAGGAGAGATGAGAAAACCTTCCTCAGTGATCAGTGCAAAGAAATAGAAGAAAACAATAGAATGGGAAGCACTAGAGATCTTTTCAAGAAAATTAGAGACACCAAGGGAACATTTATGAAAAGATGGGCACAATAATGGACAGAAATGCTATGGACCTAACAGAAGCAGAAGATATTAAGAAGAGGTGGCAAGAATACACAGAGTTCAGTTCCAGTCACTCAGTCACGTCCAACTCTTTGTGAATGCACGGAGGAACTATACAAAACAGAAACTCATGACCCAGAAACCACGATGGTGTGATCACTCACCTGCAGCCAGACATCC
This sequence comes from Ovis canadensis, assembly GCF_042477335.2. Lineage (NCBI taxonomy): Eukaryota > Metazoa > Chordata > Mammalia > Artiodactyla > Bovidae > Ovis > Ovis canadensis. Next base: position 16,435,025 of record NC_091257.1, read on the forward strand.
TGGAATGTGAAGTCCAGTGGGCCTTAAGAATCATCACTGGGAACAAAGCTAGGGGAGGTGATGGAATTCCAGCAGAGTTATTTCAAATTCTAAAAGGCGATGCTGTGAAAGTGCTGCATCAGTATACCACCAAATTTGGGAAACTCAGAATTGGCCACAGGACTAGAAAAAGTCAGTTTTCATTCTAATCCCAGAGAAAGGCAATGCCACAGAATGTTCAAACTACCACAGAATTGCACTCATTTCACATGCTAGCAAAGTAATGCTCAACATTCTCCAAGTCAGGCTTCAATACTGTGTGAACATCTGGACTTCCAGATGTTCAAGCTGTATTTAGAAAAAGCAGAGGAACCAGAGATCAAATTGCCAACATCTGTTGGTTCATTGAAAAAGCAAGAGAGTTACAGAAAAACATGTGGTTCTGCTTTATTGATTATGCCAAAGTCTTTGGCTGTGTGGATCACAACAAACTGTGGAAAACTCTTCAAGAGATGGGACTACCATGCCACCTTACCTATCTCCTGAGAAATCTGTATGCAGGTCAAGAAGCAACAGTTAGAACTGGACATGGAACAGCAAATCAAGAAAGAAGTACAAATCAGGAAAGAAGTTAATCAAGGCTGTATATTGTCACCCTGCTTATTTTATTTTTATTCAGAATACATCATGAGAAATACTGGCTGGATGAAGCACAAGCTGGAATCAAGATTGCTGGGAGAAATATCAATTTTATTTATATGCAGAGTACATCATGGGAAATACTGGCTATTTGAAGCATAAGCTGGAATCAAGAATGCTGGGAGAAATATCAATAATCTCAGATATGGAGATGACACCACCCTTATGGCAGAAAGCAAATAAGAACTAAAGAGCCTCTTGATGAAAGTGAAAGAGGAGAGTGAAGAAGTTGACTTAAAACTCAACATTCAGAAAACTAAGATCATGGCATCCGATCACATCACCTCATGGCAAATAGATGGGGAAACAATGCAAACAGTGACAGACTTTATTTTGCGGCGGGGGGGGGGGGGGGGCTCCAAATTCAGTGCAGATGGTTCCTGCAGCCATGAAATTAAAAGACACTTGTTCCTTGGAAGAAAAGCTATTACCAACCTAGACAGCATATTAAAAAGCAGAGACATTACTTTGCCAACAAAGGTCCATCTAGTCAAATTGTGGTCTTTCCAGTAGTTATGTATGGATGTGAGAAGTGGACTATAAAGAAAGCTGAATGCCAAAGCATTGATGCTTTTGAATTGTGGTGCTGAAGAAGACTCTTGAGAGTCCCTCAGGCTGCAGGAAGATCCAACCAGTCCATCCTAAAGGAAATCAGTCCTGAATATTCATTGGAAGGACTGATGCTGAAGCTGAAACTCTAATACTTTTGGCCACCTGATAGGAGGAACTGACTCACTGGAAAAGACCCTGATGCTGGGAAAGATTGAAGGCAGGAGGAGAAGGGGATGACAGAGGATGAGATGGTTGGATGGCATCACCAACTCAATGTACATGAGTTTGGGTCAACTCTGGGAGTTGGTAATGGACAGGGAGGCCTGGCATGCTGTAGTCAGTGAGGTTGCAAAGAGCTGGACCTGACTGAGCTACTGAACTGAACTGAACCTTAGTAAAGGCTGGCATGGGGGAGCGGCATGATAGAAGGAAAAGGTGACAAGATGACCTTTAATTTCCCTTTGGGACTCTGTGATTTACGAGTCTAGTGTGTTGGACAGAATATCAGGAAAATGGCTGCAACCTTTGTTTGTATTTATCTTGCGTTCTTCACATGGGCCCTTTGGCAGTTGTCCTGAGACATGTTGTCCCAGCAAGTCCTGACTGTCCCAGTTATATTTTCCTGTGAAGAGGATTTTGCCTTCTGGATTTTGCCTTTGGGTGGCACACAATGGCTTCTGTGTCACCAGCTTTGCAGACTTCTTCAAGAAACTGTATTTGGTACTAATATCTCACTGACTTGGAACAAACCCCTTTGAAAAGGGATTTCTTTTCTTGACCAGAATGAAAAATGTATTGAGTGGGAAAAATACCTCACAATGTTTGTGTTTTCCTTTTGGTCTCATCTGGTATTTTTACCCTGATGGAGCAGCCTCTGGAAACCTGTGGCACACATCAGTCTTGCATCTATTTCTGTTTGTACCATTAGGAATGGATAATTAAAGCTTTTCAAAGATACTCAACACACAACATATTTTTGGTGAAAGCAGACTTTTGTTTGGAAAAGTGGTTAATATACTTTCAAGCAAATCTGTAGATGTGTTGTGTTCAGGAGGCAGCAGAAGAGATCTGAGCTGGCAGATTAATTGCTGGGCTAGGGCACCACTGAAGACAAGCAGTGGATCCAAGACCATGAAAACCCGTCTTATATAAACTCGTTTCATCATCCAGGTGGAAATAGCATGCCTACCATTTCTGAACAAATCTGGAGAAAATGTCAGTGTAATATCTCAAGGGTAATTCATTTTTGAAAAATGAGTGTCCTTTCTACTGACTACTTCTTTTTGGAAGAACATTTTTAGCTTTTCAAACTGTGCTTTCCTGCCCTGTCTGGATTTTAGCTGTTTGTATGAGAGGTGATGAAAACAAAGTAAAGAAATGGCTCTCACCCAAATCAGTCTCAATTACTGAGGTCAACAGGCTTCTAGTTAAGAAAGGAATTTTCATCTGTGGAGAAGCAGGGCACAAACCTCTGGATGGGCTGGTCTTGGTGCTCCCTTTCTTTTCTAGTCTTTTCTGATTCCATAGCATAGCAACTTCCAGGGGGTGTGACATTTCATAACCCATCAATAGGCTATTTCAAATGCCAACTAAAGGGAAAAGGAGCGTAGAATAAACTTCAGGGAAAATTAAAGTAAAAACACTAAAAGAAATTGGATACATTTTCTTGGCTTGGTGAGCATTTCTGGTGATCAAAAAAGATGTTTAGAAATATTTCTTTAGGAAAATGAAAGCAATTCATTTCCCTTGACTGCTTCTTATATGCTAGGTCCTCTATCAGACATTTTATGTGCATTGTAGACTCTATTATTATCACCATTTTATTGATGAGGAAACTGCAGAGTATAGATAATCTGTAACAGTGTCATGGAATTGACACTGAACAAACACTATTTCAGCTACTATTTCATCCTTCATCTCTATAACTGATGGTAGTGATTCACCATTCATCCTTGGTGCAATGTCCATTGCACCGTGGTGTCGACTTCAGAAAACCTAAGTTAATTATTGCTGATTATTTATGTAGCATCAAATCTCTAATTATATAATAGTGAATATATTGAACTTTGCTCTTTGGAATTCAGTTATTCAATAAAGTAAAAGAGAATCTTTACCCTGTGAAATCTTCGAAAAGCCTAATGATTTAGCAGGAATATCTCAAGATCATTTTTCTAGGCTTCCTATCAGCCCCTTCCCCAAACTGTCTGCTATTTATTTCCTTTGTGGTCTTAGATGAGTCAGAGATTGTAGGTGAAATGATTATGTTCTCATTTCTTTTGAAAAATTGCATGCCAAATCTCTTTCCACATACTTCAAACCTTGATCTAATAGATTAAAACAGCTACAAAAAGTTTTATTGAAAGTAGTGAACAAAATCATCATATATATTTTTCTTTCAATTTCTTGTCAATCTCTGAAATTAACGAGCAGGTAGAAGTATCCATTGGGACCATTTCTTTTCTTCTGCATTTCTGGGCTCTGTGTTGTCTTCCGTTGCATTGGGACCATTTTTAGATGTTGTTGTTTTCTTTTTCCTTACGTGAAAAAAGTACGGTTCTGGAGTGATGAAGCTTGTCCACATTAGTCACATCAGAATTCTGCAAATGTACCACTGTTTTCATCTTTTCTTTCTTTAGCCTCTGCTCCTCTGGTATCTGGGGACTTTGCTTTATGCTTCAAGAAGAGTACTGGACTATGCATACCTTTTTCCTTAGCCTTTAGGAAGCATGCTTCTTTTTAAGGACTCTGTTTTTAGTAAAGCAGCCACCAGAGATTCTACATTTTGTGCCAACAATGAATCTAGCTGGAAGATTTTCTTTGAGAAATTCTACCATCCTCCACTAATCCTCCACTAATGTCTCAGGGAAAGTGAAAGTGTTAGTCGCTAGCCATTTCCTACTTTTTGCAACCCCATGAACTGTCAGGCTTCTCTGTCCATGGGATTCCCCAGGCAGGAATACTGGAGTGGGTAAAAATAAGAACTGGTTCCTGGTATCTATGCTACCTCAGACAGTTGACAAACATTTTGTGAAGGAACTGTGGTACTAGAATAAACCCCAACTAATAGAAGTCCCCACACTAGACTTCATCACTTCGCTGCTAAGTTGTAAAGAGAGAGTTTGTACCTAAAGGAAATACTTTACAGATTTGGATGTGATGCCCATGGGAGATGTGTACCAAAGGGCAAGGTGAGATAAGGTCCTCATGCCCCCGTGCCCTAGACCTATCCCAGCAGTTGGATGAATACTAAACTTTGCAATAATACAGAAACCATAAGCTTGCTTCTCATCAGTGGTAACACAGTCTTCATTTTTGAAACATGGTATTCATTCATGGATTCTGTATTCAGCTAAATCTTTTTGTGTTCATATCAAATGTTATTTTCCTTTTAATAATACACTCTAACCTTGTGATAAATAAAAGAGTTAGTTACAAGAAACTATTGCAATTTGTATTTAGATACAAATTTTAAGTGGACTTGCTTATTTCTGACTCATCCTATAAACCTGCAAGAGCTTGCTTTCTTTAAAAAAGGCTTATACTTCTTGTGAGCAATTTCTTCCCTTCCTTCTTTCCTTATTTCTTTCCCTCATCTAAAAAAAAAAAAATTCTGTGATATAGATGTTTGGGGGATTGATATCCTCTGCAAAGTTTCCCCTTGCAACTCAGTTTTAGAGTTCTGTCGTATTTTTAAAATTTCTACCAAGTAAAATGAGATCTACTAGGAAAATTTGAAACCATTTCAATGGTGAATTTTTGCTTAAATGGTAGTATTCATGAAACAACTGTACTTCGGATGGTTATTAATTTGCAAAACATCATTCCATTTAACTTTAACTCTCTTTTCTTATGCCTTTGCTAGGAAATAAATATTCTCTGGTAGAAAGAGATTATTCTTTTTAAGTTTTCTTTTCTGAAGATGATTTTCACTCAACTCTTAATCTTCTTTGCCAGAGCTGGAAGTTCAAGGTGAAAGGTGAGTAGGGTCCTCCTGGGAATTTGTTAGCCCTGTAAGAACATACGCTGAAATGACTTAAAAAGATGCAATATAGCATATTGGAAAAATATGAAATTTTAGGGAGAGGAATTAGATTCATACTCCAGCTCTGCTATTAGTTAATTATCTTGGGCAAGTATCAAGATTCTCATTTGGAAATTGAAGTTCAATTTCCGAACATTTATGGTGTTTCTCAAAAGTGCTAAGCACATGTTGGCATGCTGAAGATGTGAGTTGAATTAACATATAGGTGATGTATTTCAGCAATATTACAGAAGAGAGTCTGAGCTAAAACAAATAATGACTTATGTGCCAGAACACAGCCAGCTTCTACAGTGGGAAGTTCTGTTAACACAGTTCAGTGAACCCTGGAAGAGTAGCACTTGCTTCTGTACAAGATGAAGAGGCAGAAAAAAAACAAAGAGAATAAATATTCCTGAGCCCGCAGTGTCCACCTCTGACTGCACCCTGGTTGAAATTATCTCAGACCTGGAACTCTTGGTTCTGTGGCTCTGGGGTGTGTGGTGGGGAGGCAAGCGGTGAGGGAAGTGGCTGTGGATGGTCTTTGTCCTTGGGCAGCCCCCGCTCACCACCGTCACGCAGATGGATGCTTATGCAGATTGACTGCTTCCTTCCTAAGTGCTCATCCTCGTGCTGAGTATTAATTCTCATCTGTGTTCAAGGACTGTAATCAAGCCAGGACAGTAATCAAAATGATGTCTACATCAAAATCAAGGCTTTTTACATCAAAATCAAAATTGCACGGTAAATTAGAGGAATACATATTATAGTTTAATCAATGATTCTGATCTTGCTTTCACGATTGATGCAAAAGGAACAAAAGATTAGGTTTAAAAGTGGCCAAGAGGAAAGTATTAAGAATTTATCTCATAATCTCAGCTTATTAAGACTTGTTTATAAGCAAGAAAAGTTTTGCTGTATGTCTTACCATGCTATCCTTCTCCTTTGAAACATGGGACCCCCCCAAAAAAAAAATCCATAAAACAAAAGAACTTTTAGTATCTGCCTTTACTTAGTTTCTTACAGAATAACCTGCACCCCCGGGGCAGAAAAAGTTCTTTACAAGTGAAATGATATAGGCATGAGATAAAAATGGCTAATATGCTTCTTCACAGTGTTAAGTAGATTCCTGTCTTTGCTGTGCTTTTTGAGCAAAAGATTTGAGGTGAATTTTTTGCTTCTTTCTGGTAAGTGACAGTGTTGTTAGTTTGCTCCCAGTGCCTTATCTTCACAAGGCACTGTGATTTTCTTTTTACCTGATCACCCCCTTTGAAGTAGCAGTTAAGGAGTAGGTTTCTCTGCTTTTAAAAGCATGTACTTCACACAGGGAAAATTGAATAAATTCCGATATGAAAGAAAAGAATTAACATGCATAGAAGGGAAAGAAAAACATCTTACTATCTTTATATATGGTGCATTTTATCCAGAATTATCCTCCTTGGACTTGGTAGAGGGCATTATTTCTTAACCGATCACTCTCTTATACAAGAACATGTATTTATGTATATATCACCTCCACCTGCAAAGGGAAAGGGAGTTGAAGTTGAGCACTGTCCGTTGTCATTCAGCATCTGCGTCTGCCTGGGATGTAGCATGTTCAGGGGTGATGCGAGCTTTCCAGGCTTCCATGATCTTGACCTTGTGCCCCACCTCTACCACTTAGCAGATGTTCGTAGTTATTGTTGGGCTTTACTTCATAAGTTCTTATTCTCCATGAGCACGTGGCCTAGAGACCTGGAGTAATTCTTGGTTTTCTCTGGTTCACTCTGCACTGTGGCAGTGGTTTGTCTGTAGCATAAGTGTCATTTCTATCACTACTGCCGATGTTTAGGCCTTTAGCATCTGTCGTCGGGACCACAGTGGTGATTTCCTAGGCATACTCACCTCATGGATGCCCTGCCGTCCATCCATCCTCCATCCTGTTGCTACAGTAACATTTTATAAAGTCAAATGAAATCCCGTTAGTTCCTATTTAAATGTTTTCATTGTTCTTATAATTAGAGGATAAATGTATATAGACTTGCACGTTTGTCATTAAAGTCCTTCATGATCTTCCTGGCTTCTTTGTTCAAAGTTATCTCATGCTTATACTCTCAAGCACACACACACACACACACACACACGCACACCCCTACGCAGCTCTTTACCCCCAGATACGCTCAGCTATCAGTACTGTCCTTAGCATGCCATCCTGCGTGTCACCCTGAGTGCCTTCCCTCTTTGTAAAATCACTCTCTTCATTCACTTTCAGGATCACTTTTTAAAGTTGTTTTAAATATGTGTCTGTGGAAATAAATGAAGACTGTGCAGATGTGAATTAACAAAACTATTCATTTAGACCTGGCGAGGGTGTCAGCAACAATTACTTGTATTTGACAGAGACTCCAAGGCAGGCAGAAGAATAGGAAGCCTTTACAGTAAAACAAAGAAGTTTTCAGGTAGGGTTTTCTGGAAGGATCTGAGCATGGGGAAGCTGGAGTTCAGCTGACTAGAAGTGGGCATCTGGTGTGCTTGAGGAAGCACACTTGGCTTCCTCTGGTTGGCCCAGAGGTGGAAGGATGGTGGGGACGTAAATAGGAAAGATGAAAGTTATTGGCCAAATACCGATTGCTTGTAGCCAGTTGTTGCAGAGCATTTGGGTTTGCTTCATGGTCTGGTCACCACAGAGGTCATGGTCAGAGTTGTCTTTGTCATATATGGTCTGGCTGTTGTCTGTTTGTATGTTCAATTTCTCTGGTCAATCAATATCTGCTGAATAAGCAGATGAACATTTTAGCTCATTAAGTGTTCATTCTCTCCACTTCCAACTTAATGATAAATTCCAGTGTTCCAGCTTCTTTATCTGTCAACAATTATAAGTCCTTTGCTTAATGTATAGAAAGGGAACCTCCGCATAGGTCTGGACATGCTGATTCCAAGGGGAAGGAGATTTCCTTGTCCAAAGAAGTGTCCGAAGCTTTTACCCTTAAGCACTAGGCGACCCCACCATTCTCAGATGAAATGGGAACTTGAGTTCCACAGTCCATTACTGCTGCTTGTCCCGTTTGGTCAGTGATGACCTCACTGACATCACTTGCCTGAGATGAAAGATGTGTACGATTGTAGTTCTCTATTCTTATGTAACTTCTTCCTTTACAGATTAAGAATTTGACCTTCAAAAATAACTTTTCTTACTTAAAAACTGTGATAATAATGTGCCATCCACTCCAGAAAGATCACTCAGTTGCATGAAATGTTTGTATAAAGCTTGACACTCTACCAAATATTCTAATAACATGGTGTCTACTCTATGAAATGTTTAGATTCTGTTTCAACAGAATTAAAAGTCAATGTAGGATAAAATGTAAATTGCTTGTCAAGATTTTGCATGGAGGTGTAAGGCTACATTGCTGTTGTTGTTGTTTTTCAGTCGCTAAGTCGTATCTCTTTGCGACTCCCTGAACTGCATCACACCATATAGAGATAGTCCTTCACTATTCCATGAGTTTGCTTAAACTCACGTCCATCAAATCAGTGATGTCACCCAAGCATCTCATCTTCTGTCACTCCCTTCTCCTCTTGCCCTCAATTTTTTCCAGCAGCAGGGTCTTTTCCAATAGTCAGCTCTTGGCCTCGAGTGGCCAAAATATTGGAGCTTCAGCTTCAGCTTCAAAGCTAAGTCTAGCAGTACCTCTGAAGAATGTGATTGGTTTGAAGGGAAGGAGGTGACAGTGGTATTTATTCATATCCATCTTTGTAGGAAAACAATGGGCTACAATGTGAACCAAGAAACCCCTTATGCAGCTAAATCATGGAAATCTGTCTACTTATCTCCAAGAAAAAGTTTTGGCTAAGCAAGTTAATTTTATCATAAGGTATTTGCATAGTAATTGTATTGGATCTGAGTGTGCATTAGTCTGGAAGTCATCTTTTGCTTTTCAATCATATTCTTTGGACAGGGATTAATATAGTTCCTAGAGAATTGTTATGTAGTAAATTATGGACGTTGAGTACTGATTTACTTTGGTGGTTTGGTTCTGTGTAATGTGATGCTTAAGACTCTAGTCTGCTATGTGTTGCAGCTGCCTTTATTGTTGCTACCAGGTTCTGGTCACTTGAATTTTGTGAGCAGACTTGATTTAGGGTCACTAATAAATGCTCTTATGTAGTATAAGGTTTCAAGTATTAAGAGAATGATAGTTAAGTCTGCTTTTATGAAATAGGTGTGTGATATTGTTTAACATTTTTAATGTGGCTACCATGATGCTCATGAAAAATGTGACCATGGTAATTATCTATTGAGATTGTTCCAGGAACCTCAGATGACCTCAGATCATTGAAGCCATTGCATCCCGTGGTCTGCCCTGCAGGTCACAACATTTCTACATGCCCCCACTCTATTCAAGGTTATTTCACAAACCACTACTTTGAATGGTACAACTCTTGATCAAGGTTTCTAAAGATTACCTTGGAGTGATGAATGAGAGTACATTCACCAATAGGATTTCATAGAATTCGTGAAAGACGTGTAATCAACTTACTATGTAATATCTTCCCCAACTTTAATAAATGTAAATATCAGACAACTGAATTACATTCATATTATGCCAATTTCATTGGTAATTCTTAGTTTAGAAGATGTTTGTGAACTAATGTATTGTGTTCCTAAGCCAGTTTGGTCTCTATGGATAGAAAAGTCTTATTTGCGCAGATCTTCTTTGTTAACAGAAAAGTGGTAGAGATTTTCTTCCACACTCAAGATTAGAATGAGGCAATAGCAGAGACATTATCATGGTGGGTTGTGATTTCCAGTACATCCTTCTTAATCACAGCCTTCACAGCATTTTTTAGACTTCTTGGCTATAGTCACATGTTGACATCACCCAAGAGCAATCAGAAGGGGCCCCACAACTACTTTCCCAGCCTTCCCTCAGAGCTGGGAAGTGATCCTCTTCTTACTCATGGCTTCGAGCATAATTTTTAGATACATGCTTGCTGACCCTCAGTGCATCTACCTCCAGTACACCCTGCTCAGACCCCTGTGGACGCCTCCTGGAGATTGTTCTGCTTGCTCACGTTTCATTGAAAACATTCCATCTTCTCAAACATTTATCAGAACACAAGGTGGATATACTCTCTGCACCAAACACAGTTCAAAATTCTGTCCTCAAGAAGTGATTGCTTTTGACATGAGCAAAGTTTCTGTTTGCTGTTTGATATGTAGGTTATCCGTATTTGATGACCATTATTTTTATTATTGACCTTTAAAAAAATTTTATTTATTTATTTAGCTGAGCTGGATCTTCACTGCTGAGCACCGGCCCCTCCAGTTGCAGTGAGAGGGGTCTGCTCTCCAACTGAGGTGCTCAGGCTTCTCACTGTGGTGGCCTCTCTTGTTGCAGAGCATAGGCTTTAGGCATATGGGCTTCAGTAGTTGTGGTGTGTGGGCTCAGCTGTTGCGGCTCACAGGATCCAGAGCACAGGCTCAGTAATCTTTGCACACAGGCCCAGTTGCTCTGCAACATGTGGAATCCTCCTGGACCACAGGTCGAACCCACATCCCCTGCATTGGCAGGTGGATTATCAGCCACTGGACCACCAGGGAAGTCTGTTATTATTGGCCTTCTAGTGTTTGTTCTGGATATAAAATCCCCTATAGTCTTCTAAATATTCCTCACTGTTGCCCTCTTCCACCCACTCACCATCTCACATATTTTACTTGGTTTGAGTGGGGGAAGATTCAAGCTTTTTTATAAAACACCCCATTTAAGATTTGAACATTCATAGGAACCGCTGGGGCCTTTTGCAATTGTTCTGATTCAGTAGGTTTGGTTTGGGGCCTGAGATTCTTCATGATAAACCAGCTCCCAGGTGATGAGACGATATTCAGAGCAACCGTGAGTCCCAAGGCCTTCGAGCAGTGCCTTTTCATAGAACTTTCTGCAGCAGTTAAAATATTCCATATCTCTATTGTCCAAAGCAGTGACCACTTCCCCATGTGAGTACTGAGCACTTGAAATGTGGCTAGTGTAACTGGGAAACTGAAATTTTATTTTACTGAATTGTAATTAGTCTGTATTTTAATAGCTGCCACAATATTTGACTACTTCAGAGGACTTACAATAAGGTCTTTACAGTTCATTGATTTTGCCCAGTCTCAAGAAGGGTGATCTCAAGATTGAGGGCTTTTTACCTAGACAGCATATTAAAAAGCAGAGACATTACTTTACCAACAAATGTCCATCTAGTCAAGGCTATGGTTTTACCAGTGGTCATGTATGGATGTGAGAGTTGGACTATAAAGAAAGCTGAGCACAGAAAAATTGATGCTTTTGAACTGTGGTGTTGGAAAAGACTCTTGAGAGTCCCTTGGACTGCGAGGAGTTCCAACCAGTCCATCCTAAAGGAGATCAGTCCTGGGTGTTCATTGGAAGGACTGATGTTGAAGCCGAAACTCCAATAATTTGGCCACCTGATGCAAATAGCTGACTCTTTTGGGAAGACCCTCATGCTGGAAAATATTGAGGGCAGGAGGAGAAGGGGATGACAGAAGATAAGATGGTTGGATGGCATCACCAACTCAATGGACATGGGTTTGGGTTGACTCCGGAGTTGGTGATAGATAGGGAGGCCTGGCGTGCTGTGGTTCATCGGGTTGCAAAGAGTCGGACACTACTGAGTGACTGAACTGAACTTATCTCTGAACTTCCATAATCTTGCATAGTGCTAAGAACATTATGTGTCCATATAAATAGCATCCCTAGTGAGAGATCTATCTCCAGTTATGAAAGCAGGTTCATAGAACTGTCATACAACAAAAAATTATTTTACTTTAAAGCTTCATGGCATAGTGTGTAGGTAGTTCTGCCTCCACCAATTACAGGATAATTTCTGACAAGTCGCTTAATCCCTCTAAGCATCAATTTACTCATCTCAAAATAGTAATCATGATTATGGTAATACCTATCACATAGGGTTGCTATTCACAGGTGTTATTCACATAGAATTTTTGTCAAATCACTTTTTCAAGTGATATTTATTCTAGAAATGCTAGTTTTTGTTGTTATTATTAGCATGTGTTCTTTCCCTCCCCTAAATATTTTTATTTCTGGTGAACTGATAGAGAAAGATGCCTTATGTGGACAGGATGGCAGTATTAATTGGGAAGTGAAATGATACCACAAACTCATGTGCAGTTGGTATATTCCTTCATGTGGAGAAAACAGGTCAGATGGTCAAGGAGGAAGGCTTTTACAAGTTTCTCTCACTGTATGGCATTGCATTGCTTTTTTTTGTAGAAATGGGTGAAGTATTTTTGCTTGGGAACTGTGTGCTCTCTGATTAAATTTGCTAATAAATATAGGTCATAAATGTCTTGCTAAGTGTAATTGAAGTTGTATGAATCCATTTCATCTTAAATATATCCCACTCCAATTTGCCAAAAACCTAATGTCCCACTTGTTTATAGTGATGAAATGAACAACAGACATATTTTCTTGAGCAGATGGGCTTTGGAATAGCCTTTTTTCCCCACATCCTTTTTTGATAAAGCATTGTTTGCTTCATGAGTGTAAGAAAAATCACAATAGCTAACATTTAGCAAGTGTACAGACTATTTATTTATTTTTTTACAGACTATTTTAAACACTTTACAGGTATAAACACATTGAGTTGCCATTGAGACTGAATAAACTTTTTAAGCTCTTTTTTTTTTGTTTGTTTGCAAATGTGTTGAGTTCTGAAAATATTGATGGCTTTCTTACTACTGGTGGTGGCATGGAGCAGCCATCCAGTGACCTTTGTACAATCATGATTTATAAATGTGTTGAACTGAGAGCTTCAGCAGAATGATTTAAGAATGATTGATTAAGACAAATCAAGGCATTTCTGAAATAGGATGGATTGATTTTATGTTTCTCAGTTAAAATGTTTATAGCTTATAATGCAGCTGTCTGATTTTATATATTCTTAAATAAGCTCCATGAACATGAAAGTGAAAGTTGCTCTTTGCGACCCCATGGACTATACAGTCCATGGAATTATCTAGGCCAGAATACTGGAGTGGGTAGCCCTTCCCTTCTCCAGGGGTTCTTCCCAATGCAGGGATCAAATCCAGGCCTCCCACATTGCAGGCAGATTCTTTACCAGCTGAGCCACAAGGGAAGCCCATAGACCTTATTAAATAATTTAAATGTTTTGTTTAAAACTTGATATTGCAAAATTCATCTTCCTCTTTGCATTCATCAGCGTTTCTTTATAGACATTTTACCTTCATTATAGATTACATTTTAAAGTAAATCAGCCAGTCTGGATAAAGTAAAAACCAACATGATGTGTTAACTGTTAACAATTTCTCAAGACTGAATCAACACTGTCTTTGGTCTGAGTTTTTATGGCAGGAAAAAGGACCCAAACTCTGTCTCATCACTGCAGTGTGTTTTCTTTCCACCTCCCTCCACAGTAAGACTTGAATGAAAAATACTTTATTTTCCTAATCATGTCTCAAATGTGATAGACCATGAACTACCACTGGTCGATAAGCAGAAAACACTATGGAGAACCTCTTTCCATGAATGAAAAAAATAAAGAATTCTGAGAATACCTTTCTGTGTAATTCCAATCTCATTCAAATGAAAAAATGGAGGTCTGGTAACCATCTTGTGATCATGGAGACAAAATCCACAGTGTGAAAATATCAGAGCAGAAAAACCTAAAACCCAGAACCCTAAACAACTATAAGAGCCCTACAAACCTGCAGACATTGTTATGTAAGAAAAAGAAAACCCTATATGTTTGCTGTTTTTTCTGCATCAAGCATCCATAATTAGGAGTTCCACTATCAAAGAGGAAACCAGAGAATTGCAGTCTACCGTAGAAATGTCATGTGAAAAATGACCATTTGGGTATAAAACATGACCATAAAAATGTAAAACATAGTTCTGGACAGCCTCTGAAAGCCTGATATCTGTAAAGCAAGAGAGATGTTTCCATGAAGTATAAAGTGACCCAAAGGGAAATTTTCATATCTGAAGATTGGCTATGCATGCCTGCATCCTAAGTCGCTTCAGTCATTTCCAGTCTTTGCAACCCCATGGACTGTAGCCCTCTAGGCTTCTCTGTCCATGACATTCTTCAGGCAAGAATACTGAAATGGGTTGCCATGTTGCCTCCAGGAAATCTTCCTGACCCAGGGATCAAACCCACATTTCTTATATCTCCTGCATTTGCAGGCGTGTTCTTTACCACTAGTGCCACCTGGGAAGCCTGACCGTTGATTATGTGCTCAGTCTCTCAGTCGTGGCTGACTCTTTGCAACCCCATGGACTGTAGCCCGCCAGCCTCCTCTGTCCATGGATTTTTCCGGCAAGAATTGTGGAGTGGATTGCCATTTCCTTCTCCAAAGACTGACTATAAGGTCAAAAGTTATCTAACACCAAAAATCCCATAAGAAGGCTAAATCTGTCCTTATGCAAATATTTTAACTCTTCCTGAGTTGCCAAATTTCAGCTCTGGACCGTGTCTGAGATAGAGAGCAGAATGTCTGCCCTTTAATAAACCCAAATCTATATGACTTCATAAATTGCCATGGATCACTACTAACGTTTTCCATGGATCCATCTAACCAATTGACTATAAAAAGCACCTAAATGCTATAAAAAGCATCCTGACACCATTTAACTTCATTCTTTGATGGAAAAACTGCCGTTAGTTCATGTAATGATATTTCCAATGCCCTCTGATTTCTAGACACCTCCCTGACATGATGACTTTTATTCTTTCAGATTGTGCTCATTTGTCTCCTTAAACTAAGGTTTCTACAAATAAAGGCATTTTTCTCCAGGAACAATCTGACCTGGCACAGAACAGCATATTAGTGTGTGTGTCTATTTGTGTTTGTACTTGCTCACACATGCTTTTTATTTTGTTTTGAATATATACTGAAATGTTTCTAATACATATAAAACATTCAAAGAATAATAATAAAATGGGGCTTCCCAGGTGGTGCAGTGGTAAAGAACCCACATGCAGTGCAGGAGATTCAGGAGTTGTAGGTTCAGTCCCTGGGTCAGGAAGATCCCCTGAAGAAGGAAGTGGCAATCCACTCCAGTATACTTGTCTGGAAAATTCCATGGACAGAGGAGCCTGGCAGGCTACAGTCCATGAGGTCACAGAGTTGGAAACGACTGTGTGACTAAGCACACACATGAACACCACCAACTTGCCCTATCTCGGAAGCTGTCTGTGTATCCCACCCCATCTCCAGCTTTTCTTCCCCAGCAATCACCACTGTTATGAATTCCATGCTTATTTTTCCCATCCTTCTCTTTATAGTTGTACTACAAACCAAAAAGCTCTAAATATATGTTGTTTAATTTTACATGTTTTAGGAGTCTTTGACAAAAAATCACGCTGAATATAAATGAAATCACATTGTATACATTCCTGTGAAACTTGATTTTTCATTCAGTAGCGCTACTTGCAATTTGTTTATGTTGATGCAGTTAGCTACAATCATTCATATTTGACTGTTCTATATTTGTCTCAGTTTTTCCAGGTTTATTCTTTTTCTTTTCCCTGTTGAGTTAGTTTGAATTTACATATTATATTCTTTAATCTCTTGGTTATCCTGGAAATTTTAACCTAACACTTAATTCTTATTTAATCAACATCTTTATATTTGTCTGAAATAATAAAATGTCAAACATTCAAATTTCAGCTATTATCCAATATTTATTTATTTTTATCTTCTTTAGCCACACAAATAGGTATTTTAATATAATCAATGCTTATTTTTTTTAATTTTTTTTAATTTTAAAATCTTTAATTCTTACATGCATTCCCAAACATGACCCCCCCTCCCACCTCCCTCCCCACAACAACTCTCTGGGTCATCCCCATGCACCAGCCCCAAGCATGCTGCACCCTATGTCAGACATGGACTGGCGATTCAATTCTTACATGATAGTTTACATCTTAGAATTCCCATTCTCCCAAATCATCCCACCCTCTCCCTCTCCCTCTGAGTCCAAAAGTCCGTTATACACATCTGTGTCTTTTTTCCTGTCTTGCATACAGGGTCGTCATTGCCATCTTCCTAAATTCCATATATATGTGTTAGTATACTGTATTGGTGTTTTTCTTTCTGGCTTACTTCTCTCTGTATAATTGGCTCCAGTTTCATCCATCTCATCAGAACTGATTCAAATGAATTCTTTTTAACAGCTGAGTAATACTCCATTGTATATATGTACCACAGCTTTCTTATCCATTCATCTGCTGATGGACATCTAGGTTGTTTCCATGTCCTGACTATTATAAATAGTGCTGCGATGAACAATCAATGCTTATTTAAACTCACTTGTATATTTACTGGTTTCTTACTTTGCCTCTCTATGTGTCTCTGATTTTTCATTTGCATTTGGAATTATTTTCCTTCTGCCTGGAACATTCTGTACAAATTTCCCTAGTTAGGATCTGTTGTTAAACATTTACCTTTTCTTTTTAATGAAAATAACTTAATTTTATCCTTTATACTGAAAGGTTCACTGGGTTCTGGGTTGACGCTGGTTAGCTCTTGGCACAATAATAAGGATCTCCCATAGTCTGGGACCCACTGAAGCTGTTGACAAGTTGGCTGTCAGTCCAGTTGCTCTACCTGAAGTTACCTTTTCTTCTGGTTGCTCCTTAGGAGAAAAGCTATGACAAACCTAGGCAACATATTAAAAAGCAGTGACATCACTTACCAACAAAGGTCTGTATAGTCAAAGCTATGGTTTTTCCAGTAGTCATGAACAGATGTGAGAACTGGACCATAAAGAAGGCTGAGCGCTGAAGTATATATGCTTTTGAACGGTGCTGATGGAGAAGACTCCCTTGGACAGAAAGGACATCAAACCAGTCAATCCTAAAGGAAATCAATCCTGAATATTCCTTGGAAGAACTGATGCTGAAGCTGAAGGTCCAATGCTTTGGCCACCTGATGCAGCGAACCAACTCATTGGAAAAAACACTGGTCCTGGGAAAGATGAAGGGCAAGAGGAGAAGGGGTCGACAGAGGATTTGTTGATTGGATGGAATCATCGATCCAATGGACATGAGTTTGAGTAAGCTCTGGGAGATAGCAAAGGACAAGGAAGCCTGGTGTGTTGCAGTCCACAGGGTCACAAAGAGCTGGACACAACTTAGTGACTGGAAAACAACCTTTTTACAGCGTCTTGCTTGTTCTGCAGTTTCACTGTTATGTCTCCAGATGTGGGTTTTCTTTTAGGTATCCCTCAGGATTTGTTCACCTTCCTAAAATGAGGAGGGGTCGATCAGTTCTGACATTTATATCTGTGGTGTCTTTGCTGCCTCTCTCCCATGTCATTTCTCTCTGCTGTATACCAAGGAAAGTGTCATATGGTAACTCTGAGTTTAAATTTTAAGGAAGCTCCAGATTGTGTACACAAAGGGTTGCATTTTTTACTTTCTTATCAGTAGTGAGTGGGGTCACAAAGAGTCAGACATGACTGAATGGCTAACACACACACACATCAGCAGAGCATTACGATTCCAGTTTCTCCCTATCCTCAGCAACACCTGTGATTATTTGTCTTTTTGTTTATAACCGTATACTAGATATGAGTTGATGTCTCATTTGCATTCACCCAATCTTAGAGATGGGAAGCATCTTTACATGTGCTTGTTGGTCATTTCTGTCTCTCTTTTTGGAGAATATTTATTCAGATCCTTTTCTCATTTTTTTTTTTTAGAACTGGGTTAGGTATCTTTATAATTGAGTTGGAAAAACTGAGTCATGATTTTTGTAGGTTTGTTTACTTTGCTCTGGTTAACCATTTGCTTTTGTTTGAAAGTGAGTAATTAATGAAATGACTACAGTGAAATAATAAAGGAAGAGGTAAGGGGAGGGGAGAGTTCTCCTTTGTAGCTCAGCCAGTAAAGACTCTGCCTGCAAGGCAGGAGACTCGGGTTTGATTCCTGGGTTGGGGAGATCCCCTGGAGAAGGAAATGGCAACCCACTCCAGTATTCTTGCCTGGAGAATCCCATGGACAGAGGATCCTGGGGGGCTACAGTCCATGGGGTCACAAGAGTTGGACACAGCTTAGCAACTAAACAACCACCACCAAGGGGAGAGGAGACAGAACTAAACAGTGTGGGACAGGTGCAAGCAGGATAACGTTGTTGCTGTTCTGTTGCTGGCTTATGTCCGACTCTTTGAGACCCCATGGACTACAGCACGTCAGGCTCCTTGGTCCTCCAGTCTTCTGGAGTTTCCTCAAATTCATGTCCATTTAGTAAGTGATGTGATCTAACCGTCTCATCCTCTGCTGCACCATTCTCCTTTTGCCTTCAGTCTTTCCCAGAGTCAAGGTCATTTCCAGCGATTTGTCTCTTTGCATGAGGCGGCCAAAGTACTGAAGCTTTAGCCTCAGCATGAGTCCTTCCAATGAATATTCAGGATTGATTTCCTTTACGATTGACTGGTTTGATCTTCTTGCAATCCAGGGGACTTGCAAGAGGCCTCACCGGCACCACAACTCGAAGGATCAATTCTTTGGCACTCAGTCTTCTTTATAGCACAACTCACATCCATATGTGACTACTGGAAAAACCATAGCTTTGACTATACAAACTTTGGTCAGCAAAGTGAAATCTCTACTTTTTAATGTGCTGTTTAGGTTTGGGGCTTCCCAGGTGTCACTAGTGGTAAATAACCCATTTCCCAATGCAGGCGACACAAGAGACATAGGTTTGATCCCTGGGTCAGAAAGATCCCCTGTAGGAGAGAGAGCATGGCATCCTACTCCAGTATTCTTGCCTAGAGAATTCCATGGACCTAGGAGCCTGGTGGGCTATGGGCCAAGGTTGCAAAGGGTCAGATATGACTGAAGCGACTTAGCATATACACAGGTTTGTCATAGCTTTCCTTCCAAGGACCATAATCTTTTAATTTCATGGGTACAATCTACAATGATTTTGGAGCTCAAGAATGTAAAATCTGTCACTGCTTCTACTGTTTCCCCTTCAATTTGCCATGAAGTGATGGAACTGGGTGTCATTATCTTAGCTTTTTGAATGTTGAGTTCAAGCCAGCCTTTTCACTCTTCTCTTTTACCTTTATCAAGAGGCTTTTTAGTTTCTCCTCATTTTCTACCATTTGGGTGGTATCATCTACATACCTGAAGTTGTTGATATTCCTCCCATCAGTCTAGATTCCAGCTTGTGATTCATCCAGCCTGGCAGTTCACTTGATATAGTCTGCTTATAAGTTAAACAAGTAGGGTGACATTATACAGGCTTGTCTTACTACTCTCCTGATTTTGAACCAGTAAGCTATTCCATGCCCAATTCTAACAGTTGCTTCATGACCCACATACAGGTTTCTCAAGAGACAGGTAGGGTAGTCTGATACTCCTGTCTTTTTAAGAATTTTCCACCATTTGTTGTGTTCCACACAACGACTTTCAGTTCAGTTCAGTTCAATTGCTCAGTTGTGTCCTACCCTTTGCTACCTCACGGACTACAGCACACCAGCTCTCCCTGTCCATCACCAACTCCCGGAGCTTGCTCAAATTCATGTCCATTGAGTCGGTGATGCCATCCAACCATCTAATCCTCTGTCGTCCCCTTCTCCTGCCTTCAATCTTTCCTAGTATCAGGGTCTTTTCCAATGAGTCACTTCTTTGCATCAGGTGGCCAAAGTATTAAGCTTCAGCTTCAGCATCAGCCCTTCCAGTGAATATTCAGGACTGATTTCCTTTAGGATTTGCTGATTTGATTGCCTTGCAGTCCAAGAGACTCTTAAGAGTCTTCTCCAACACCACAATTCAAAAGCATCAATTCTTCAGCACTCAGCTTTCTTTATAGTCCAACTCTCACACCCACACATGACTACTGGAAAAACCAACGCTTTGACTAGACAGACCTTTGTTTGCAAAGTAATGTCTTTGCTTTTTCGTATGCTGTCTAGGTTGGTTATAGCTTTTCTTCCAAGGAACAAGCATCTTTTAATTTCATGGCTGCAGTAACCATCTGTGAATTTTGGAGCCCCCAAAATAAAATCTGTCAGTGTTTCCATTGTTTCTCCGTCTATTTGCCATTAAGTGATGGCACCAGATGCCATGATCTTAGTTTTCTGAATGTTTAGTTTTACCAAGTTTTTCACTCTCCTCTTTCACTTTCATCAAGAAGCTCTTTAGTTCTTCTTCGCTTTTTGTCATAAGGGTGGTGTCATCTGCATATCTGAGGTTATTGAATTTCTCCCACAAAGACTTTAGTGTAGTCACTGAAGCAGAAGTAGATGTTTTTCTGAAATGTCCTTGCTTTTTCCATGATCCAACCAATGTACGCAATTTGATATTTGGTTCCTCTGCCATTTCTAAACCCAGCTTGTAAATTTAGAAGTCCTCAGTTCCTGTACTGCTGAGCATAGCTTGAAGGATATTGGAGCATAACCTTGCTAGAATGTGAAATGAGCACAATTATATGGTAATTTGAACATTTTTGGCATCGTTCTTCTTTGAGACTGGACTGAAAACTGACTTTGCCAGTCTTTTTGCCATTGCTAAATTTTCCAAACTTGCTGACACACTGAGTGCAGCATTTTAATAGCATCATCTTTTAGGATTTTAAATAGTTCACCTGGGATGCTGTCACCTCCACTAGCTTCATTTGTAGTAATGTTTCCTAAGGCCCACTTGACTTCAGACTCCAGGATGTCAGGCTTGTAGTCTTCTGTGTATTCTTGTCACCTCGTCTTAATCTTAATCATGATAACTAAGATTTGCCAATTAGTAACAACAGGTCAATATTTGATTCACTAGAGTAGGGGAGGAAAGCATTTTCTTTGACCCGCTTTGAGTCCCTGGCTAGATCTGAAAATTAAAGTGATAGAGACAGATTAACAGGAGAAAAGCATACACATTTATTTAATGCAAGTTTTACATGACACAAGAACCTGCATAGGAAAAAAAGACCCAAAGAAATAGCTGATTAGTATTTTATGCTAGATTTGCTGAAGAGTGACAGGTGTAAAGACATATGATAGATCCAGGGGTACAGGTAAGTGTTATAAACTGGGGCAAACTTAGGAAGGCCTGTTTGTTCAGAATCTTCTGGATATCTCTTTATCTTTGGATATAAGGATGCTCCTTTCCTCCAGGAGGAGGGCACTTCCCTCTGGATGGTTCTATAACCTGTTTCGTGGAAGAAGAGCAGAGGAGAAGTCAGAATTACCACCCTCTTTATGCTACTTTACAAACTCCTTTCATTTAAAATATTTAGAATGTCATGGTCCCATATTTTGGTCTGTGACCCCATGGACTGCAGCACACCAGGCTTCCCTGTCCTTCACCAACTCCTGGAGCTTGATCAACCTTATGTCCATTGAGTCAGTGATGCCATGTCCTCTGTCAACCCCTTCTCCTCCTGCCCTCAATCTTTTATTTTTTTAACTTCTATGCTATATTCAGGACAACATTAATATGACCTACTGTTTATTTTAATTTTTTTATTTTTTATTTCATTTTATTTTTTTAGTTTTTTTATTTTTTAAATTCTAAAATCTTTAATTCTTACATGCGTTCCCAAACATGAACCCCCCCTCCCACCTCCCTCCCCACAACATCTCTCTGGGTCATCCCCATGCACCAGCCCCAAGCATTCTGTATCCTGCGTCAGACATAGACTGGCGATTTAATTCTTACATGATAGTATACATGTTAGAATGCCATTCTCCCAAATCATCCCACCCTCTCCCTCTCCCTCTGAGAGTTTTTTTCATTTTCATTGCTGTAGTCTTGGAATGTTTAAACTGGGAACTTTTGTATAGTTACTCTTGCAGTCTTTAAACTTCCACTGTAATATCAGAGCATCAGTTACAAAGAAGCAGGTTTTACTTAATGTCATTATCTAGAAGGGGAAGAAAATATTCCATAGATCTTATTTTTAATCATCCCCAAATAAGAAGCTTGTGATTTTTGTACAAAACTTCCTTCATAAGTCTTTAGAACTTCTGCAAGATTTTAAATAAAGGAACAAAAGAGGTAGAAAATTTCCATAATATAAATAGTTTAGATTCTGATAACTTCTATTGATGCCCCAAACACTTGATAATGATTCTGGAGCCAATGGGATTGATTATTGTTGTTATTCAGTCTCTCAGTTGTGTTGGACTCCTTGCAACACCATGGTCTGCAGCACACCAGGCTTCCCTGTCCTTCGCCATCTTCCGGAGCTTGCTTAAACTCACACCCATTGAGTAAGTGATGCCATCCAACCATCTTATCCTCTGTTGTACCCTTCTCCTGCCTTCAGTCTTTCCCAGTATCAAGGTCTTTTCCAGTGAGTCAGTTCATCTCATCAGGTGGCCAAAGCACTGGAGCTTCAGGTTCAGCATCAGTCGTTCTAATGAATATTCAGGACTGATTTCCTTTAGGATTGACTGGTTTGATCTCCTTGCAGTCCAAGGGACTCTCAAGAGTCTACTCCAACACCAGAGCTCAAAAGCATCAATTCTTCACTGCCAATTCATAGTTCAAAAGCATTGATTTTAACATTGATAATTGTATGGAACTGAACTGTGGTGTTGGAGAAGACTCTTGAGAGTCCCTTGGACTGCAAGGAGATCCAACCAGTCCATTCTGAAGGAGATCAGCCCTGGGATTTCTTTGGAAGGAATGATGCTAAAGCTGAAGCTCTAGTACTTTGGCCACCTCATGCGAAGAGTTGACTCATTGGAAAAGACTTTGATGCTGGGAGGGATTGGGGGCAGGAGGAGAAGGGGACGACAGAGGATAAGATGGCTGGATGGCCTCACTGGCTCGATGGGCGTGAGTCTGAGTGAACTCCGGGAGTTGGTGATGGACAGGGAGGCCTGGCATGCTGCGATTCATGGGGTCGCAAAGAGTCGGACACGACTGAGCGACTGAACTGAACTGAATTGTATGGAAATAGCTATTGTCAGTCTTTCCCAGCATCAGGGTCTTGTCTAATGAATCAGGTCTTTGTATCAGGTGGACAGAGTATTGGAGTTTCAGCTTCAGCATCAGTCCTTCCAATGAACACTAAGGACTAATTTCCTTTAGAATTTGCTGTTTGGATCTCCTTGCAATCCAAGGGACTCTCAAGAGTCTTCTCCAACACCACAGTTCAAAAGCATCAATTTTTCTGTGCTCAGCTTTCTTTATAGTTCAACTCTCACATCCATACATGACCACTGGTAAAACCATAGCTTTGACTCAATGGACCTTTGTTGGAAAAGTAATGTCTGCTTTTTAATGTGCTGTCTAGATTGGTCATAGCTTTTCTTCCAAGGAGGAAGCGTCTTTTAATTTAATGGCTACAGGCACCAACTGCAGTGATTTTGGGGCCCGAGAAAATTAAATCTCTCACTGTTTCATTGTTTCCCCATCTATTTGCCATGAAATGATGGGACTGGATTGCAAGATCTTAGTTTTCTGAATGTTGTATTTTAAGACAGCTTTATCACTCTCCTCTTTCACTTTCATTAAGAGGCTCTTTAGTTCCTCTTCAAATTCTGTGAGTCAAATGGTATCATCTGCATATCTGAGGTTATTAATATCTCTCCCAGCAATCTTGATACCAGCTTAGGCTTCATCCAGCCTGCATTTGCATGATGTTCTCTGTATGTAAGATAAATAAGCAGGGTAACAATATACAGCGTGAAATACTCCTTTCCTAAATTGGTACCACTCCATTTTTCCATGTCCAGTTCTAACTGTTGCTTCCTGATCTGCATACAGGTTTCTCAGAAGGCAGGTAAGGTGGTCTGGTATTCCCATCTCTTTAAGAATTTTCCACAGTTTGTTGAGATTTACACAGTCAAAGTCTTTACAGTAGTCAATAATGCAGAAGTAGACTTTTTTTTAGAAGAAATAGAGTAGCCATCATAGTCAACAAAAGAGTCTGAGATGCAGTATTTGGATGCAATCTCAATTCAATAACATGGTAATCCAAATCTATGCTCCGACCAGTAATGCTGAAGAAGCTGAAGTTGAACTGTTGATGAAGACGTACAAGACCTTCTAGAACTAAGACCCAAAAAAGATGTCCTTTCATTATAGGTGACTGGAATGCAAAAGTAGGAAGTCAAGAAACATCTGGAGTAACAGGCAAATTTGGCCTTGGATTACAGAATGAAGCAGGGCAAAGGCTAATAGAGTTTTGCCAAGAGAACGCACTGGTCATAGTAAACACCCTCTTCCAACAACACAAGGGAAGACTCTACACATGGTCATCACGGATGGTCAACATGGAAATCAGATTAATTATATCCTTTGCAGCCAAAGATGGAGAAGCTCTATACAGTCAGCAAAAACAAGATCAGAAGCTGACTGTGGCTCAGATCATGAACTCCTTATTGCCAAATTCAGGCTATAAATTGAAGAAAGTGGGGAAAACTACTAGACCATTCAGGTATGACCTAAATCAAATCCCTTATGTCTATATACTAGAAGTGGGAAATAGATTTAAGAAACTGTATCTGATAGATAGAGTGCCTGATGAACTATGGATGGAGGTTTGTGACATTGTACAGGAGACAGGGAACAAGACCATCCCCAAGAAAAAGAAATGCAAAAAGGCAAAATGGCTGTCTGAGGAGGCCTTACAAATAGCTGTGAAAAGGAGAGGCGAAAGGCAAAGGAGAAAAGGAAAGTCATAACCATTTGAATGCAGAGTACCAAAGAATACCAAGGAGAGATAAGAAAGCCTTCCTCAGCCATCAATGCAAAGAAATAGAGGAAAAGAATAGAATGGAAAAGACTAGAGATCTCTTTAAGAAAATTAGAGATACCAAGGGAAAATTTCATGCAAAGATGGGCTTGACATAGGACAGAAATGGTATGGATCTAACAAAAGCAGAAGATATTAAGAGGTGGCAAGAATACACAGAAGAACTGTTCAGAAAAGATCTTCATGATGAAGATAATCATGAAGATGTGATCACTCCCACTCACCTAGTCCCAGACCTCCTGGAATGTGAAGTCAGGTGGGCCTTAGGAAGCATCATTACAAGCAAAGCTAGTGGAGACGATGGGATTCCAGTTGAGCTATTTCAAATCCTAAAAGATGATGCTGTGAAAGTGCTGCACTCAAAATGCCAGCAAATTTGGAAAACTCAGCAGTGGCCACAGGACTGGAAAAAGTTAGTTTTCATTCCAATCCCAAAGAAAGGCAATGCCAAAAAATGCTCAAACTACTACACAGTTGCACTCATCTCACATGCTAGTAAAGTAATGCTCAAAATTCTCCAAGCCAGGCTTCAGCAATACATGAACTGTGAAATTCCAGATGTTCAAGCTGGTTTAAAAAAGGCAGAGGAACCAGAGATCAAATTGCCAACATCTGCTTGATCATCGAAAAAGCAAGAGAGTTCCAGAAAACCATCTATTTCTGCGTTATTGACTATGCCAAAGCCTTTGACTGTGTGGGTCACAATAAACTGTGGAAAATTCTTCAAGAGATGGGAATACCAGACCACCTGACCTGCCTCTTGAGAAATCTGTATGCAGGTCAGGAAGCAATAGTTAGAACTGAACATGGAACAAAAGACTGGTTCCAAATAGGAAAAGGAGTCCATCAAGGCTGTATATTGTCACCCTAGTTATTTAACTTATATGCAGAGTACATCATGAGAAACACTGGGCTGGAGGAAGAACAAGCTGAAATCAAGATTGCCGGGAGAAATGTCAATAATCTCAGATATGCAGATGACACCCCCATTATGGCAGAAAGTGAAGAAGAAGTGAAGAGCCTCTTGATGAAAGTGAAAGAGGAGAGTGCAAATGTTGGCTTAAAGCTCAATATTCCGAAAACTAAGATCATGGCATCTGGTCCCATCACTTCATGGGAAATAGATGGGGAAACAGTAGAAACAGTGGCTAACTTTATTTTTCTGGGATCCCAAATCACTGCAGATGGTGATTGCAGCCATGAAATTAAAAGACGCTTACTCCTTGGAAGGAATGTTATGACCAACCTAGACAGCATATTAAACAGCAGAGATATTACTTTGCCAACTAAGATCTGTCTAGTCAAGACTATGGTTTTTCCAGTGGTCGTATATGGATGTGAGAGTTAGACTAAAGGAAGGTGAGTGCTGAAGAACTGATGCTTTTGAACTGTGGTGTTGGAGAAGACTCTTGAGAGTCCCTTGGACTGAGAGGAGATCCAACCAGTCCATCCTAAAGGAGATCAGTCCTGGGTGTTCATTGGAAGGACTGATGTTGAAGCCGAAACTCCAATACTTTGGCCACCTGATTGAAGAGCTGACTCATTTGAAAAGAACCTCATGCTGGGAAAGATTGAGGACAGGAGGAGAAGGGGACAACAGAGAGTGAGATGGTTGGATAGCATCACCAACACAATGGACATGGGTTTGGGTGGACTTCAGGAGTTGGTGATGGACAGGGAGGCCTGGCGTGCTACGGCTCATGAGGTTGCAAAGAGTCGGACATGACTGAGCGGCTGAACTGAACTGATACATTTTTCTGGAATTCTCTTGCTTTTTCTGTGATCCCATGGATGTTGGCAGTTTTGATCTCTGGCTCCTCAGCTTTTTCTAAATACAGCTTGTACATATGAAATTTCTTGGTTCACACACTGTTGAAGCCTGAACTGGAGAATTTGGAGCATTTCTTTACTAGCATGGAGATTAGTGCAATTGTGTGGTAGTCTGAACATTCTTTGGCATTGCCTTTCTTTGGGATTAAAATAAAAACTGACATTTCTAGGCCTATGGCCACTGCTGAGTTTCCAAATTTGCTGGCATATTGAGTACAGCACTTTCATAGCATCATCTTTATGATTTGAAATAGCTCAACTGGAATTCCGTCACCTCCACTAGCTTTGCTCATAGTGATGATTCCTGTGACCCACTTGACTTCACACTGGAAGATGTCCGTCATGGTTATCTAGGTCATTAAAATCTTTTATTTACAGTTCTTCTGTTTATTCTTGTCATGCCTTCTTAAAATTATCTGCTTTTGTTATGTCCATTCTTTTTCTGTCCTTTTTTTGCTCATCCTTGCATGAAATATTCCCCTGTTATCTCTAAGTTTCTTGAAGAGTTCTCTAGTCTTTCCCATTCTATTGTTTTCCTCTATTTCTTTGTATTGTTCATTTAGGAAGGCTTTCGTATCTCTCCTTGCTATTCTTTAGAACTCTGCATTCAGATGAGTATATCTGAATGAATGTTCCTAGGTGTTAATAGCAATTCTGTAGCTTGAAAGTCTGTAGAACCTTAGATTCAATAAATAGAATGCAGTGTCTTAGCTAAAAAGCTTCCTAAAAACTTTAATATGTAAATGAGCATCATAAGTATTTTCAGTAGGGGCTTGCATCTACAATAGTCTCCCCTTATCTTGGGGAATATGCTGCAAGATCCCTAAAGATACCTGAAAGTTATATATATTCTTTTCTCCTATATATACACATTATAGTTGTTAGTCTCTTATGATATCTTATTTATAAATTATACCATAGGTATAATTTCCTACTGTAGATCTCAGCAACCTCACCATACATATTTTTTCCCTTTCTTTAGGAAGTCAAAAATTTTTATTAATACCTTTGCATGTAAAGGAAGCACTTTACCATATAATTTATATATAAATTATATGACAAATATAAATATACCTATGGTGTAATTTATAAATAATACATTATAAGAGACTAACAATAAAATATGACAAAGCAATATATTATAAAACAATATACTGTAATAAAACTCATGAGAATGCAATCTTTCTCACAAAGTATCTCATTGTCCAAATTTAATTCCTTTTCTCTTTTAACTATGCAATGACCAAGCACTGTGGCTATTACTTTTGCATTGTTATAGCAAAATTAGCAAAGATTTGTTTTTCCTTGTTCACAATATCACAGGTAGCAGATATCTTCCTAAAAGCTGAAACTGTTAGTCACTCAGTCATGTCCAACTCTTTGTGACCCCCATAAACTGTAGCCGGCCACGCTCCTCTGTCCATGAGGTTTCCCAGGCAAGAATACAGGAGTGGATTGACATTTCCTTCTCCAGGGGATCATCCCAACCCAGGGAGAGAACCTAGGTCTTCTGCATTGTAGGCAGATTCTTTACCATCTGAGCCACCAAGGCAGCCCTTAAAGATACTAGGTTCTATGATAGAAAGGGACTTGCTATTGGGAGCTCTGATGGTGATGATAGGACAGGGATGACAGCCAGGTGGAGAAGCAGCAATTGATAAGTTGCCTGCTACATTATCATAATTAATATTGGAAGGAGCCTGAGATTTTGCCAAATGAAAGTTAATATTAATTAAGCAGAAAGGAAAACAACCGGGAATTTTTGAGACAAATAGTTTGTGATTCCTCTCTGCTAGCTGCCATGTTGATTTTTCACTAAAGTTGTGATTGACCTCCTGGTAAGTGAATTGGAATTTGCAGGCCTTCTTTGTTAGGTATTTCAAAGAGCTTGAAATTCAACACATGCTGATTTTCAAGGTGTGAGCTTTGACCAGCCTTCCACTTATGGGCTGTAGTCTAGCTGGGAAAGTTTCTCTGTCCCTATTAAATTAGACCAAAAACTTCTTTTCAATGAAGCCAATGTAATTCTGGGAAATATCATTTACATATTATTTTGGTGAACCTGAAATTTTCTCATAAATATGTAGGGAATAAAGCTATTTCTGGAAATAGGAATTGAGAGTTTATTTGTTCCTGACTCTCTTATTGCCCTCACCCAAACCACAAAAAAATAGCTTTTACCAGTTACTGTTGCTTCGGGTTGAAGATATAAAAGATTTTTAAATGATCCGATGTTCATAATACATGCAAAAATGATCATTTAACAGATTTCCCCTAAGGATACGAGTGATGGGCTCCTTAGGAAATTCGGCTTTTAATTTTTGTTTTATGTTTGGCAAAGTAGTTGAATTTTTGTTTCAAGGCAAATTAACCATAGATAACTTGATTCTAAAGATATTATTGTTTGCAAACCTCTAGGATTTCTTTCTGTCTCATTCTGAATCCCCCAGGGTATACCAATGGGGGCAGGTGCCCTGGCTGAGGGCTTGGCAGCTGGCAGCCCATTTTTCTCCATACTGAGTCCCCTCAGGGCTCACTCTGGGAGAAACTGTAGTGAATTGATGGCGGTGACATTCTTTCTTTGTAGAATTTATTTTCGGCCAAAATAAATTACTGCATATAACTCAGCAAAGTTTTTTTTTCTCTCTCTCTTTTTGTTATTTTATTTCATTTAACTTTAACATTTTGCTTATTTCATGTGTTATTCATTTTATCTTTGTGCCCATGGTACTAGTGATGGTGTTCTGGTGATTAGTTTTATTATTAGGTAGAAGGTAGATGTTGTGTAAACCAAGTTCTGATATAATAGTTAAAGCCATCTCAACCAGCTACACTGATGCCAGGAATACCATCATTTTGTAGAATGACTCTCTGAAATAAAAAGTTATCTTAATCATTGGGATTTGTTGATTGAAAAGAAAAATCACAACCTGAAATTTAAGAATCATGTTTTATTTGGTGGACTTTCTGAGGACTTTAAGCCCCGGAGACAGCTTCTAGAATAGCTCTGAGAGACTGCTCCAAAGATGTAAGAGGGGAACCAGAATGTGTAGGGGGTTTTGCAACAAATACCAGGTAGCTGGAACATCAAAACATTAAGATTAAAGAAAACTAGACATCTCAAGTTGATGAATTTAGCACGTTTCTGTGTCTGGGAAGATGCAAGAGTCTGGGCTCCTTGAAATCATTCCTTTGATCTGCGCCTCAGCTGTCTGGGGCTAGGATCTCTTCTTTCTCATTCTGAATCCCCCAGGGTATACCAGTGGGGGCAGGTGCCCTGGCTGAGGGCTTGGCAGCTGGCAGCCCATTTGTCTCCATACTGAGTCCCCTCAGGGCTCACTCTGAGGGAAACTGTAGTGAATTGATGGTGGTGACATTCTTTGTTATGGCAGGCAACAGTTTTCATTTACAGATCTTATAGTGATCACTCAATTATTCTGGATGATTAAAGGATGACATCAAAGCACTAGATTATAAAGACAGGGTGTAGGTAGAAGAAGGGAAAGGAGGGAGTCCATTGTCCTCTCTGATGCCAGATGCTAGAGAACATGAACCTCCAAATCTCAGGAACTTGATTCTACATGTGTTGTTTACAAAATGCCCCAGATGGTGGATTGTTCTTTTCAGGCCATGACTTACAGACCCAGGATTCTTACATTTTATAGCTCATCACCTTCAAATAGAGACTTCCAGTTTACCCTGCTAAGCTGCAGCAGGCCAAAAGGGAAAGGAACATGGAGGATCACCAATGGAAGTTGGTTGTGAGCACACACTTTAGGTCTTATTCCACTAGTTAAAAGTCGGTCACTTGACCACATCTTCCCTCTGGAATATGTACCCCATGGGGATTCCTAAAAGAGGAAATGCAGCTATGTTTGCCTCAACTCTCTCTGGATGTTTGCTTTTTTGTATTTTTTCATGGTGTTGAAATTAATTTGAGTCATGAAAAGGAGTTAGTTATCTAGAAAAGAAATAAAACATACACATTAATTATGCATTTAAAATTCAGCCTAATAATTAATATATACCATTTTAAATAATTTCCTAAATAAGTTTTTTCAAATTGCTTCAAAGATTTTTTTTTTTTTTTTGCATTCCTGGTAAGGCAAATTTTATTGAGCAAAGGATCTAGTTTCAATTTACAAACAAATAACCAGCTCATTTTTTATATCTCTGGAATCCCTTACATCAGACTGAGTAGCTGAACATCACACCTGGCTAGAGAATGGATTTTGACAGCCCAGTCTAGTTATGATCATTCAAACAGCTACCATTAGCAGGAAGATCCCGCCACCTGCCATATCTCCAGTGTGCTAATGGAAGTAAAGACCTACACAAGCACCCTGGCCTCCTTTCTGAAATAGAAAATGACGTCATGTAATTGGTTTTGTCTGAACTGCCCAGTGGCTGAAAATGTGATTCTGAGAGTTAAGGCATGATGTCATTATTCCCAAAGCAGATTCTCAGGGAGACTGGGCACTCAGCAGCCTGATTGTTGGAGCCAGAAGCAGTACATAAACCTGGTGAAGAACTTTAATCTCTTTTGTACAATGTAGTGACTTTTTTCTCAAATGGAAATGTTACCAAATCCACGATTTGTTGGCTCACCACATGACTGGCCAATAATCAGACGAGGTGTTGAGGCAAGGAATAGTAACTTTATTTGGAAAGTCAGATATCCTAGAAGATGATGGAATCATGGCCTAGGGCACCCTCTTACTGGGCTCTGGATGACAGTTTGTTTCATAGACAGAGAGAGTGAGGAGGTGAGACTATTAAGTAAAAAGGCCATAAATCTTGCAAAACATCTCCTGGCTTGGCTAGCATTGGGGGAGGGGGTATGCTGAGTTCTTCTTTTCTGCAGGGTCAGAATGTCTCCCTGTAAGCTGGACAAAGGCACTTTAGCTTAACATTCAGGCAGAGGGGCAGGGTTTCTGAGGCATGCCATTATATGCTTACAGCTATAGACAGAATCCTTATGGTAACTGTATTAACAAAAGCAATGAAAAGCAAAGGTTAAAGTAAAGGAAACAGATACAACATGTAGTCAGATTTTGTTCCTCCCTATTACAGAAACACGGTGGGTTATTTTTAAACACAGGAAATGTGCTCCAGAGCACCACTGATGCCTCTAAGAGAATTTGTTGGATTGAAAAATTATGTTATGATGCTGACTCTGGTCAGTGTCTCACTTGAGCACATATTGAAGACTAGGTAGGCACATCATGACAGCCTTCCTCTCATTCTAATCCCAACTGGCAAAGAAGGACAGAATATGGAGATGGTTTTTAGTTACATATTTAGCAATACTGACCACCTGCTATGTGTCTGATAGTAACCTAAGTGCTGGAGATTTAGCAGTGAATAAAATAAAATATATCTTCTTATGGATAATAAGCAAATAAAGCTGTTGTCTAATGCCAGGTCAGAGGTACATGACAGGAATAAAAAGTGGTCTGAGTGTATGACATTGAAGCAGAGAGAGAAGCAAGGAAGTGAGGGGAAAATTATGTGGAAATCTAGGGGGAGAAGGTTGCAGGCGGTGGGAACAGCTGGAAGACAACTCCGTGGGCTGTCAGTGTGCTTGACAAGTTTGTAGAGCAGCAACAGGGAAGGAGAGGGAGAGGGGTCGGGAGTCTGCTTGGGTGAGGTGGGACACAAAAAAAGCCTGTAGCTGCTGCTGTTGACCGCCATAAAGATCCACAGTGCTACCCCACTGAGGCTTCTCTTTGATGATACTTTGTGCTGACATGGCTGAGGACTGCAGTTTGTCATTTCTGGGCCTTAGGTAATTGGAGAAGGCGGAGAGGGATTGGGTTCAGGCAATAAGGACATACATGATCCATGAAGAATTTAAAACAATTATAAGTGGTCTTAGAGTTGGTCCACTCTTTATTATCATAATGCTTAAACAATTTCAGGGATAAAATACTCTTCCCCTCATGGCCAGACTGCCGGGAGCCAGCACAGGAGATCTCACCCATGACAAGGTCATGTGGAGGAGACCTGACAGGCAAGGCGGATCAGGACTCGAGGGACTCCCTGGACCTGCTCGAGCATCTCCCCCAAACCAAAATCTGTCTGTCTACTACATTATGCCTTTCACCAACTCTTCTGACATTAATAGGGGGCTATCTCCGACCACCTTTCTCTGGAGAAAATCAGCTTTAGGGCTCTAGTTGATAAGTCTCCTGGGCATGAAAGGAGCATTTCAATTCAAACCCCCCTGTTAGAATTCTAGCTTGCTTGGCAGGTTTACCCAGACTCTTGCAACTCTTGATTATTCACAACATCCCAACCATGACCAGGAAGCCTAAGTATTCTAAAAATACAGAGCCCTTCGAGGGGTGAAAAAGCTTTATTAAAATAATACTGATGAAGGGTTTCATTGTTGAGCCAATGCTTGCTGCCAAGTTCCTATATCCCTTATCCATTGTGTGCCCGGGAGTGCATTAGTTAATATAGTTGGAATGTAAGAAAAACAAGTAGTAGCCTTGGTATTAACCACATCAGACCTTTGAGCTAATAAGTTCTTTTTTTTTGTTGTACCCCACTGCACCTTTGCTCCATGAGAATGTAACTCTGTTTAGTACTTTCTGAGGCTGACACAGATTAGAGGTATAAAGAAAAAACACTTCGAGGAAAAACAAGTTTTCTGGTTGATCAACCTTTATAAAAAAAAGGGGGGGGGGTCATAAAATGTCAACAGGCCTCCAAGGCCAGAAGATAATGTACACAACATAAGAACCTTGTTTATGGGAAACGTATGCAGAAAAAATCCTGGTTTTGATAAGGGCAAAACTGCTGGAATGTTTGAGCTGACTCTGCATGACCTTGCATCTTTCATTTTCCTCTATGTACAAGTCAGGGTATAAAAGCTATTTTTGCAAATAAAGTTACGGGCCTTGCTCACTGAAGCTTGGTCTCCCTGTGTCATTCTTTCACCAATGGCATTCATCCTGAGGGTATCCCTGGACTCTGCTGACACTGGACCTCAGCACAAGACCACCGCCATCTCCCCGCATCCTTTGGTATGTCACTGCTTTCTCCTGAAGATTCCTGTCATAATCAAATATTGACTAAACAAAAGCCTCCATATATCTAACAACAATATATAGTTGTTTAAAAAAAGAAGACTATATGCACATGCACATATACACACAAGCACATACATATATATTCTTTAGCATATGTAGCAAGGACAAATCATGAAGTATTAATATAGAAATTTAAAATGAAATTTAAAATATTTGAAATCAAAAGATCTTACATGGAAAATATGAAATTATTAAGATAAACTAATATTTACTCAGTACTTAGGATGTGCTAGGCAGGCTTTTTCCTTACATTTTGATTTGTTCAAGAACCATTTTGTGACCTGTGGACATGGGGAGAGGGGAGGAGGGAGAGGGTGTGATGTATGGAGAGAGCAGCATAGGAACTTGCAATCCCACTTGTGAAATAGACAGCTGACAGGGAACTTGCTATATGGCTCAGCACATGCATGGCCTCTGTGACCATCCAGAAGGTGGGACGGGAAGGCAGGTGGGAGGGAGGTTCAGGAAGGAGGGGACATGGGTGTAACTATGGCTGATTCTTGCTGATATTTGACTGAAAACGACAAAATTCTGTAAAGCAATTATTCTTCAATTAAAAAAACAAAGTGGTGGAAAAGGAAACCATTTTGTGGAACTTACCTGAGTTTCTGAAGAAATAAAGAACAAAAGCAAGGCGCTTGTATCACACCAAAAAGTATGGCTTAACTATTCCAAATTTACAAATGAGGAAACTGAGATTTGGAGGACTTCAATCTGTACTCAATCCACAGAGCTAATAATGAAGAGTTGGAACTCAAGTACCATTTTTTCTACATGTTTTCTTCTGAAAAGAAAACAAAACAAAACCAAAACAAAGTTCTGATACTTGCACTAATTGCACTAATTTAATTTTTTGAGATAATTGGCATTGTGAAATATCACTATCCATATGGAATGGGTGTATAACATCTAAGAAGATATAGTTAACATCCATTTGGGAGCATTGTTTATATGCAGGATAAAAACATACAGGATAATCCAATACAAGTAGAATCAGCTCACACAGAATTAATTAATACTGGGATATATGGCAAAGCATACATGATTTTCTCCTTTAAGAACAAGTCTTCATCCCCCTGTGATAGCTTCTATTAATTCTGTGTCTCACAATCATACATATGGCTGCTTCACCACACCTCTACCTGGATACTATCTAACGCTGTATCATGTACCACTGCTTCTCAAATTTCAAGATATTTATGACTCTCTTAGGGATCTTATTAAACTGCAGATTCTGATTTGCAGGACTAGGCTGGGGCCTGAGATTATGAATTTCTACCAAGCTCTCAGGTGACACAGACGCAATGGTCTGGACACTTTGAGCTTAAGGTGGTTACAATCACTTCTGGCACCAACTAGAAGCGGTATCTGGGTCCCCATCTCCTCCACTGGTTACTTTTTCAAGAGTGTTTACTGGGAAGACTGTCCAGTAGAGCAACTTCTGAAATTTCAAGAGAGTATAGAGTAATGGGAAAGGGTTAAAAGAAAAGGTGTAAGTGTACAGAAGGAAGCTGGACCTCACTCCTGAAGGAACCACACCCCAGTCATTTACCCCTTGTTATGAGAGTCAGCACAGCCAATCTGAAGACATATGCCCTTAGGTAGAAAAGCTGTATGTAACCTTGAGGAATGAATATTCTGCTCTTTGCTGTCACCTCAGTTTTATTTTGCTGAAGCAAGACAAGAAGAAGCCAACAGTGCATTCCTCGTATTACTCATTCTGGCTGGATGCTAAAGTTAATTTTCTTAAGTGCTTTGGTCCCTATATTAAAATCATCCCATTTGTGAAATTAATTAATGTGAATCATTTGAAAACATGCAGGAGAATTTCTTCATTTGAGCACTGTTTCTGAAATTTTAATGAGCAAACCTATCACCTTAGAATCGGATTAAAAATATAAATTTTGATTCATTGGGTTTGAGGTGGAGACTGAAATCTTGCATTTCTTAGAAGCTCCTTGGTAAGGCTAATACTGTAGACCCTTGGGTCACTATGAGTAGAGAGGTCTTATTTGACCTTGTCTTGTATTAAAATGGCTCATGTATCTATATATGTGTATGTGTGAGGTAGTCAAAGTGGTGAGGAAGTTATATACTGTCAAATAGTTTGAAATGTTAGAAGGGAGGCATCCTCCTTATCACACAGAGAAGTGATCAAAAGTTTCACAATCACAATATTTTCTTACCATGAAGGACTGTTCAAATACCAGTGTTACAAAAAAAGATTTTTGTTAGTAAGATGAGAATGCATTCCAGTTTTTCTCAGTTCAAGATCTTCTTTAGATCACTCAGCATGTTCTAAGACCATAGACACTCAGGGCCCCCCTGAGACCTCTAACTCAGAATTTTTGGGTCTGGATCTAAGAAGTCATCTCTAGACCCGCAGCAGTGGCACCTGCAAGCTTATCACGCATAGAGACTCTCACACCCCATCCAGATCTACTGAACATGAATCTACAGTTCAAACAGTCCCCCAAGCATTCTAATCCATGTTCAATTTCCAGAGACACTACTGAGTGGGAGGCAAACCTGGATAGTTGCCACAGCAACATAATTGTAAGGTATTAAATGCCTCCTTTCCTGTCTGATAGTTTGGGCCTCTGCCTGATACTAAGACTAAAAGAAGACAGACAGACATAATGGTACTTTGACCTAACCTGAAGCTTCTGGGATGGTGTAAAATAATAGGAAGAAGATATGGAAAGTGCACCCAGGTCACTGTAACTAGTGCTTTATATCAGCAATCCATCTCTCTTTAGCTCTTGTTTTTCATGATTTTTCCTCAACTTTTTCACAAACATTTTCATCACTTGCTTTCAGCTTCAAATCTACTGAGTAGAAGGTAATCTGAAGGAAACTGAATAGACAGTTGAAGTCTGGAATTTCTTGGCGTAAAGACAGCTATGCTCATATTCTTGCTACTTTGCAGGGAGGCAGTTCCTGTCACTTGGCTAAAACCCAGGAGAGGCAAGGAGCAATTTGGTGAGCATTTGCTAAGGAACTACTTTATGCCTGGCCTCATGCTAAAGATGATGGAGATGAATGGGAATAGTAGCCTGCTTGAAACTTGTTGAAGTCATGAGTGTTTAACTAACAAATAATGTGTAAGTAGTGCATTATTAAGTTCTGGAGTAGTGAAAAGCATCAAGGAAAGGCTTAACAGCAGAGTATAGATAGTCTGAGCAAAAAAATAAAATAAATTAGAGAAAGACAATGTCATGTTCTTTTGTTTTTGTTTTAAATACCAGCGGTATTTTTCACAGAGCTAGAACAAATAATTTCACAATTTGTATGGAAATACAAAAAACCTCGAATAGCCAAAGAAATCTTGAGAAAGAAGAACAGAACTGGAGGAATCAATCTGCCTGACTTCAGGCTATACTACAAAGCCACAGTCATCAAGACAGTATGGTATTGGCACAAAGACAGAAATATAGATCAATGGAACAAAGTAGAAAGCCCAGAGATAAATCCACATACCTGTGGACATCTTATCTTCGACAAAATGGAGAAAAGACAATCTCTTTAACAAGTGGTGCTGGGAAAACTGGTCAACCACTTGTAAAAGAATGAAACTAGAACACTTTCTAACACCATACACAAAAATAAACTCAAAATGGATTAAAGATCTAAACGTAAGACCAGAAACTATAAAACTCCTAGAGGAGAACATAGGCAAAACACTCTCCGACATAAATCATAGCAGGATCCTCTATGATCCACCTCCCAGAATACTGGCAATAAAAGCAAAAATAAACAAATGGGATCTAATTAAAATTAAAAGCTTCTGTACAACAAAGGAAACTAGAAGCAAGGTGAAAAGACAGCCTTCAGAATGGGAGAAAATAATAGCAAATGAAGCAACTGATAAACAACTAATCTCAAAAATATACAAGCAACTCCTGCAGCTCAATTCCAGAAAAATAAACGACCCAGTCAAAAAGTGGGCCAAAGAACTAAATAGACATTTCTCAAAAGAAGACATACAGATGGCTAACAAACACATGAAAAGATGCTCCACATCACTCATTATCAGAGAAATGCAAATCAAGACCACAATGAGATACCATTTCACACCAGTCAGAATGTCTGCGATCCAAAAGTCTATAAGCAATACATGCTGGAGAGGGTGTGGAGAAAAAGGAACCCTCTTACACTGTTGGTGGGAATGCAAACTAGTACAGCCACTATGGAGAACAGTGTGGCGATTCCTTAAAAAACTGGAAATTGAACTGCCTTATGACCCAGCAATCCCACTGCTGGGCACGCACACCGAGGAAACCAGAATTGAAAGAGACACGTGTACCCCAATGTTCATCGCAGCACTGTTTATAATAGCCAGGACATGGAAGCAACCTAGATGTCCACCAGCAGATGAATGGATAAGAAAGCTGTGGTACATATACACAATGGAGTATTACTCAGCCGTTAAAAAGAATACATTTGAATCCGTTCTAATGAGGTGGATGAAACTGGAGCCGATTATACAGAGTGAAGTAAGCCAGAAAGAAAAACACCAATACAGTATACTAACGCATATATATATGGAATTTAGAAAGATGGTAATGATAACCCTGTATGTGAGACAGCAAAAGAGACACAGATGTATAGAACAGTCTTTTGGACTCTGTGGGATGGGCAAGAGTGAAATGATTTGGGAGAATGACATTGAAACATGTATACTATCATGTAAGAAACGTATCACCAGTCTAGGTTTGATACAGGATACA
Organism: Ovis canadensis; assembly: GCF_042477335.2. Taxonomy (NCBI): domain Eukaryota; kingdom Metazoa; phylum Chordata; class Mammalia; order Artiodactyla; family Bovidae; genus Ovis; species Ovis canadensis. Next base: position 16,473,665 of record NC_091257.1, read on the forward strand.
GGATGCTTGGGGCTGGTGCACTGGGATGACCCAGAAAGATGATATGAGGAGAGAGATTAGGGTGGGGGGGAGGCGGTTCAGGATTGGGAACTCATGTACACCTGTGGTGGATTCATGTCAATGTATGGCAAAACCAATACAGTATTGTAAAGTAAAATAATTAATAAATAAGTAAATTTTAAGAAAATGAAAAGAAAAAAATAATAAATTTTTTGTCTGCTTTGGGTCTGTTCATAGCAGTGACTTGTCTCTTGTTGCCAAGTACAGGCTCCAGGGTGCATGGGCTCAGCAGTTGTGGCTCAACTGCCCGTGTGTAATCTTCCAGGGGCCCTGGATCAAACCTGTGCCCTCTGTATTGTCAGACAGATTTTTAACCATTGGACCACCAGGGAAGTCCAGGGCAATGTCAGTTTAAGCTGAGCTGGTGGGCCTTGACTTGAGTAGATACAGGGTGGAGGACATTCCATTTAGAGGCAACAGTTTTATCAAAGGCAAAAGAATTAAGCAGCACATGATGATAGGGAACAAATAGTATGATAAATTACTCTTAAACATGTAACATTAATTTAGCACTCACCTTTTTAATTGTGGGTGCAGAATTTTACACATATTGGGAAAATTGTAGCTGTTTTTCTAATTCTTATTAAGGAAGGGAGTTAGTTCTGAAATTAAATATATTTTCAATAGTTATCACTTTCATTATTTTTTTTCCTCAAGGGTATGGATTATGGTGTTTCCTGGTAATTTTTGCTAACTTCAAAATGGAAAGTATAAAGATTCAATGAAATATTAAATTTTTTAAAAAGTTTTTGTCTAGTAATGATCTAAAAAAACCTGCAAATGTTAATTTAAGCAGGTTCTTTATATAAATTAAAATTGCTCAAGATTGCATGGATGTTATGAGCTGATATTTCATGAACTTCATTCTGTTATACTTGTAAAATCTTCACTATGTGGTTTATAGAGGCAATTTTGCAGTCCGGCAGCTATGCCTAATTCTTTAAATAAATGCTATTTGAAATCTCTGTTGTCGTCAACTCTTCTATGTAGAGAATGGGATTTATAATTCCAATATAAATAAGTGTTCTCTATTTTGGGGTAATAATGTGTTAATGATAGTATTCAAAATAGTACAGAACGATATGATGAATAAATTCACATTTTTAAAATATCTTTACTTTTTATTATCAACTGTACTTATTTTACCTTATCTACTTTAGAACGCTAACAGTAACAAAGTATACTGTTTATAGAATAGATGTAGGCCACCAAATTGTGTATTTATATGCAAACATTTTATTTAGGCTGTAGAAAAATGCAGTGTGGAGAAGGAAATGTCAGCTCACTCCAGCATTCTTGCCTGGAGAATCCCACAGACAGAGGAGCCTGGTGGGCTGCAGTCCATAGGGTTGTGCAGGGTCAGACACGACAAACGACAGCACTCACGCAAATGCAGTGTATTCTCAACAATAAGAGTGCTGAAATGTATTTCAGGAGATACAGGATTACTAAAACACACAAACTTGTAAAATACTGGCTTACATGAAATAATTTCTGTATTTGATCTTTGATCAAATAGCTTTTTTTTTTTGTTTAACTTTATTTTACTTTACAATATTGTATTGGTTTTGCCATACATTGACATGAATCCACCATGGGTGTACATGCGTTCCCAAACATGAACCCCCCTCCCACCTCCCTCCCCATAACATCCCTCTGGGTCATCACCGTGCACCAGCCCCAAGCATGCTGTATCCTGCGTAAGACATAGACTGGCGATTCGTTTCTTACATGATAGTATACATGTTTCAATGCCATTCTCCCAAATCATCCCACCCTCTCCCTCTCCCTCTGAGTCCAAAAGTCTGCTCTACACATTTGATCTTATAAAAATCTGTGACTATAAACTGGCAGTGGAAAGTTGTCGGAGAAAAATGGTTGTGTGCTATATCTCTGCCTCCACCCTAACAGAAGATGCTTCAGAATGCACACGGTGGCTCACTAGACTGCAGGCTTGCTTAGAACAGACTTGTTTGTATGGTTCTTACTCTCACAGCCTGAACACCCATGTAGACAACATCATGAGTTCACAATTCTTTTGCTCCCCATCTTTGCTATGGTTGGGTGGGTGGAATAAATAGTAGTGGATCCCACCATAGTACAGGTCCTGCAGACACCGGTCTGTACCCAAAAAGCACCTGTATGCTGTCATAGTTCTGGGATTTCTGTGAGCGGGCATCCTCTAAGCTGAGCTCTAGCATGTGATGCTGGTAGGGAAATAGCCAAATATTGGTTTCTAGAGGTTTTATGCATAGTGAGACAGTAGCCAAGAAACAGAGGAGAAATCAACCAGGCCAGCAGCCTTCCCCATCTCTGGGGCTCCTAAGTACTCAGTGATACAAAGGGAAAACATCGGGGTCAAGCACTTGCTACAGGAAGATTCCACAGCTGTGAACTGGTACTTGAGTGGGTGGCAAGTTAGAGTCCCTGTCCAATGCCCAAGCTGGGCCAAGGATAAAAACTCAGGGATGAGATCAAGCTCATATTCAGCAGTGCAAAATGAACAGAAAACTACCAATATAAGTTTAGCTGACAATTGGTAGTTCAAGTGATAAGGAACAAACTTTAAGCACTGGGAAAATGTTAGTCCAGAAACTGGAGGTGGAGGACGTGGAGAGGGGCTGTTCCTAAGGAGATTACTGAGAAAAGCATGTTTATCCTCGAAGGAGTCCTCTGGGGCCTCCCTGCGATTTTACAGTAGTTTCGGTGTGGACAGATTACAGTCTTTGTGTACAACCTCTGTCACAAGTGGAAAGGGGAAGGTTCCATATCTACTGATAACTGCTGTACAATGGGGGTTTCCTATCAAGTCCTCCAAATTGTAACCAGACAATGATCCCTGGAGTGGGACAGTGGCTGGGTGAAGGGAAGTTTCTGAAGATAGCTGAGAACCACAACAGGAACTGTGTTAAGGCTGGCTTTATAAAGTAAAACCAGGGAACTCTGCTCAATACCATGTAGCAACCTAAAGGGAAAAGAAGTTGAAAGAGATTAGATACTTATATATGTGTAACTGAATCACTTTGCTGTATACCTGAAACTAACATAGCATTGATAATCAACTGTATCTAGATCACTTTCTAACACCGCACACAAAAATAAACTCAAAATGGATTAAAGATCTAAATGTAAGATCAGAAACTATAAAACTCCTAGAGGAGAACATAGGCAAAACACTCTCAGACATAAATCACAGCAGGATCCTCTATGATCCACCTCCCAGAATTCTGGAAATAAAAGCAAAAATAAACAAATGGGATCTAATTAAAATTAAAAGCTTCTGCACAACAAAGGAAAATATAAGCAAGGTGAAAAGACAGCCTTCTGAATGGGAGAAAATAATAGCAAATGAAGCAACTGACAAACAACTAATCTCAAAAATATACAAGCAACTTATGCAGCTCAATTCCAGAAAAATAAACGACCCAATCAAAAAATGGGCCAAAGAACTAAATAGACATTTCTCCAAAGAAGACATACGGATGGCTAACAAACACATGAAAAGATGCTCAACTTCACTCATTATTAGAGAAATGCAAATCAAAACCACAATGAGGTACCACTTCACACCAGTCAGAATGGCTGCGATCCAAAAATCTGCAAGCAATAAATGCTGGAGAGGGTGTGGAGAAAAGGGAACCCTCCTACACTGTTGGTGGGAATGCACACTAGTACAGCCACTATGGAGAACAGTGTGGAGATTCCTTAAAAAATTACAAATAGAACTACCTTATGACCCAGCAATCCCACTGCTGGGCATACACACCGAGGAAACCAGAATTGAAAGAGACACATGTACCCCAATGTTCATCGCAGCACTGTTTATAATAGCCAGGACATGGAAGCAACCTAGATGTCCATCAGCAGATGAATGGATAAGAAAGCTGTGGCACATATACACAATGGAGTATTACTCAGCCGTTAAAAAGAATTCATTTGAATCAGTTCTGATGAGATGGATGAAACTGGAGCCGATTATACAGAGTGAAGTAAGCCAGAAAGAAAAACACCAATACAGTATACTAACACATATATATGGAATTTAGGAAGATGGCAATGACGACCCTGTATGCAAGACAGGGAAAGAGACACAGATGTGTATAACGGACTTTTAGACTCAGAGGGAGAGGGAGAGGGTGGGATGATTTGGGAGAATGACATTCTAACATGTATACTATCATGTGAATTGAATCGCCAGTCTATGTCTGACGCAGGATGCAGCATGCTTGGGGCTGGTGCATGGGGATGACCCAGAAAGATGTTATGGGGGGGGAGGTGGGAGGGGGGTTCATGTTTGGGAATGCATGTAAGAATTAAAGATTTTAAAATTTAAAAAATAAAAAACTAAAAAAAAAATTAAAATTAAAAAATATATAAAATAAAAAGTTTAAAAAATTAAATTATAATGTATTAAGGTTTTGTACATGTTATCACCAGGCAGACAACAAAAATATTCACACATATTTCTTTCAAAGAGTCTTGTGGCATCTTCTGATATTAATTGCTAACAAATTCCTAGTGAAATTGAACTAATTTGAAAATACTAAATACTGTGAATTTTTGGATGACTTCTGATAAGTATATTTTAGTTTGAAAGTATTGATTTCTTTCCTTTGTTAGTGTTAGTAATACTAACACTCAATATTCATCATTTGTAGCTGATTAGTGCATGCTGTTTGCCTTGTACTTAAAAGGTAATGCTTTAGGAAGCCCTAATTAGTTTCTGCTAACAGGGGTTGCATTTAGTCTGATGAAACTAAATCCTTAGTAAGCATTTCACATTGTTCTTTCTTGGCTGTACAATGAATTCAGTTCATTTTTGTTAAATTTTTGAAATGGAATCATAGACTACTTTACATGTGCGTGCATGTGAAGTCTCTTCAGTCGTGTCTGACTCTTTGCAACCCTTTGAACTGTAGCCTTTAGGCTGCTCTGTCCAGGGGATTCTCCAGGCAAGAATACTGGAGGGGTTTGCTATGCCCTCCCCCAGGGATTGAACCCATGTCTCTTACTTCTCCTGCATTGACAGACACTTTCTTTACCACTAGCAACACTGGGAAGCCCACCTTATATGTAATAGTCCTTAATTACTATTTTGGATGGAACTATTTTTTATTCTACTTGTTTTTGCCCCCACTAGATTCTGCCTTATTTGTCCTTTTTCATCCTTTAGTTTGATAATATTACTTTGAATGTAGTAGGCAGTAAACAAATAATTTGAATTGGTTCCTTGATCTGAAATTCATAGATAATAAAAGCAATTGAAAGCCAGTGCTTCTGTGAATAATATTTTACTTTAAGAAAGTAAAAGTTGGTGTCTATTATATACCCTTCTCTTATGAAAGAGGAAAAGTTAAATATCAGAAAATCTTTCTGGCTTAGAAATAAAAGAAAAAATAAAGCTTAATAGTGATATGAATTTTCATGAATGGCCACAGCTAAGAAATTATTTGAGTATGTCATTTATTCACAGTTCAATAAAAACTATGTTTTTCTGCAGCTCAATTTATTTTGTGCTTGAAGGAAATGATTTTAAAACTGTGATTCTGTAAGCCTAGGGTGAAATGTGTGTCTTTTGTCAAGCTTCACAAAGCAGTATGCCCATTAACCTATAGCAGTGAATTTTAAAAGGTTATTTCTCAATATATTGGTATAACATTCTATAAATCCCCCTAATTGAAAGTGATAAGAGCAGTATTTTCAAAATTATTTAGTTCTCCAGTCAACCACATATAGTCTTGATTATAGAGAAATGTTTGAGAATACCACCTGCAGATCTCATTTATACTCAGAAAACCAGAAAGCAATTTAATTACAAAGGACTTGTTTTTATATATTGGGATATATATATATTTATTTATTGGAATATATTTATATATATATATGTATGTATGTGTATATGTGTGTGTGTGTGTGTGTGTGTGTGTAGCTGCTTGCCAAATGGGACTGTACATAATAAAGTGGGTTTTGAAAAATTATGTTCAAAACATAATCAGAAAGTGACATAGTGTGAAACTGCTATAAAAGGCAAATAGATAGTTTGCCAATGGAAACAGAGCAGGATGTTTAACTTTCCTTTTTACCACTTTTTCTAAAGGTTCTCTACTAACTGAGTGAGTTATCTAGGCTGAGGAAATGGTGGTGGAAGGAGTGTGGGAGAAGCTTTCCCTCCAGTTGTCTGAAGCCTATCAGTTCAGTCAGTTCAGTCGCTCAGTCGTGTCCGACTCTCTGGGACCCCATGAATCACAGCACACCAGGCCTCCCTGTACAACACCAACTCCCGGGGTTCACTCAGACTCGTGTCCATTGAGTCAGCGATGCCATCCAGCCATCTCATCCTCTGTCGTCCCCTTCTTCTCCTGCCCCCAATCCCTCCCAGCATCAGAGTCTTTTCCAATGAGTCAACTCTTTGCATGAGGTGGCCAAAGTACTGGAGTTTTAGCTTTAGCATAAGTCCTTCCAATGAATACCCAGGACTGATCTCCTTTAGAATGGACTACTTGGATCTCCTTGCAGTCCAAAAGACTCTCAAGTCTTCTCCAACACCACAATTTACTTATTATTATTATTATTTTTTTTACAATATTGTATTGGTTTTGCAACACATCAACAGGTGTACACGTGTTCCCAATCCCGAAACCCCCCTCTCACCTTGCCCCACAACACCATCCCTCCAGGTCATCCCAGTAAACCAGCCCTAAGCATCCTGCACCCTGCATCGAACCTAGACTGGTGATTCATTTCTTATATGATATTACACACGTTTCAATGCCATTCTCCCAAATCATCCCACCCTCTCCTTCTCCCACAGAGTCCAAAAGACCTTTCTATACATCTGTGTCTCTTTTGCTGTCTCACATACAGGGTTATCATTACCATCTTTCTAAATTCCATATATATGCATTAGTATACTGTATTGGTGTTTTTCTTTCTGGCTTACTTCACTCTGTATAATCGGCTCCAGTTTCATCCACCTCATTAGAACGGATTCAAATGTATTCTTTTTAATGGCTGAGTAATACTCCATTGTGTATATGTACCACAGCTTTCTTATCCATTCGTCTGCTGATGGACATCTAGGTTGCTTCCATGTCCTGGCTATTATAAACAGTGCTGCGATGAACATTGGGGTATATGTGTCTCTTTCAATTCTGGTTTCCTCGGTGTGCGTGCCCAGCAGTGGGATTGCTGGGTCATAAGGCAGTTCAATTTCCAGTTTTTTAAGGAATCGCCACACTGTTCTCCATAGTGGCTGTACTAGTTTGCATTCCCACCAACAGTGTAAGAGGGTTCCTTTTTCTCCACACCCTCTCCAGCATGTATTGCTTATAGACTTTTGGATTGCAGCCATTCTAACTGGTGTGAAATGGTATCTCATTGTGGTCTTGATTTGCATTTCTCTGATAATGAGTGATGTGGAGCATCTTTTCATGTGTTTGTTAGCCATCTGTATGTCTTCTTTTGAGAAATGTCTATTTAGTTCTTCGGCCCATTTTTTGATTGGGTCGTTTATTTTTCTGGAATTGAGCTGCAGGAGTTGCTTGAGCCCATCTTTGCATGAAATATTCTCTTGGTATCTCTAATTTTCTTGAAGAGATCTCTAGTCTTTCCCATTCTGTTGTTTTCCTCTCTTTCTTTGCATTGATCACTGAGGAACACTTTCTTATCTGTCCTTGCTATTCTTTGGAACTCTGCATTCAGTGGTTATATTTTTCCTTTTCTCCTTTGCTTTTTGCTTCTCTTCTTTTCACAGCTATTTGTATGGCCTCCTCAGAGAGCCATTTTGCTTTTTTGCATTTCTTTTCCATGGGGATGGTCTTGATCCCTGTCTCCTGTACAGTGTCACGAACCTCCATCCATAGTTCATCAGGCACTCTATGTGTCAGATCTAGTCCCTTAAATCTATTTCTCATTTCCACTGTATAATCAGAAGGGAATTTTTTAGGTCATACCTGAATGTTATAGTGGTTTTCCATACTCTCTTCACTTTAAGTCTGAATTTGGCAATAAGGAGTTCATGATCTAAGCCGTAGTCAGCCCCCGGGCTTGTTTTTGTTGACTGTATAGAGCTTCTCCATCTTTGGCTGCAAATAATATAATCAGCCTGATTTTGGTGTTGATCATCTGGTGATGTCCATTTGTAGAGTCTTCTCTTGTGTTGTTGGAAGAGGGTGTTTGCTACGACCAGTGCGTTCTCCTGGCAAAACTCTATTAGCCTTTGCCCTGCTTCATTCCATACTCCAAGGTCAAATTTGCCTGTTACTTCAGGAGTTTCTTGACTTCCTACATTTGCATTCCATTTCCGTATAATGAAAAGACATATTTTGGGGATGTCAGTTCTATGAGGTCTTGTATGTCTTCATAGAACCATTCAACTTCAGCTTCTTCAGCCTTCTGTTTGGGACATAGGCTTGGATTACCATGATATTGAATGGTTTGCCTTGGAAATGAACACACTTTTCATCTACACAAACAAAGATAAATGAGACTGGCTAAATCAAACTTTAGTTGATTAACCAGACCAGTAGTCTTTGAGAGTACAATCTTCTGCACCAGCCCTCTTTTTCCATCTAATATACATTAAATTCAAACATATTAAAGCATGTTTGCTCTCTTTCTAATTCTGCTGTAAGCTCAAGATAAAAAGTCTTCTACTTTGTCCTCTTGACCAACAGCTGATACAATATTTTATCCACAGAAGATCCTCCAGAAATACTTTCTGCTAAGATTATTGATCTTACTCTTCCTAAATGTGTGCCTCTGAGCATTTAACCAGCCTCCCACCTCAGTCTGTTCAACTGTACAATGAGGATAATAAATTTCACCTGCAGTTAGCATTGCAGATAATGGGTGCAAAGTACATGGTGTATAGTAGGGCTCTATGAATGACTGATGGACCCTCTGTCTCAGCATAAAGTTTCCTGATTATTCTTGTTCCATCCTTTCCTGCTGTTTCATCTTCCCTGCTCCATAATGTGGCACACAAACATTATATAAATATACATATAATTTATTTTTTAAAATTGTATTGTACCAAAGTATAGTTGATTTACAATGTTGTGTTGATTTCTCCTGTATAGCAATATTGTGTTATTTGATGCTTTATTAACAAAGTGATTCAGTTTTAAATATATATATATATATATATATATATATATATATATATATATATATATATATTCACACACACATTCTTTCCCGTGTTCTTTACCTTTATATATGATAATAGGATATTGGCTATAATTCCCTGTGCTATACAGTAGGATCTTGTTTATCCATCCTATATATAATAATTTGTATCTGCTAATCCCAAACTCCCAATCCATCCATTCCTCCAACCTTTTCCCTTTAGTAACCATAAGTTTGTTTTCTGTGTCTCTGAGTCTCTTTCTGTTTCCAAGATAAGTTCACTCATGTCATATTTTAGAATCTACACATGAGTGATATCTTACTCATATGTTTTCATAGTTTCATTAATTACATGCCACATGCTAATATACTAGCTTAAATTGTTTCATCAAATTGTTAAAGTTAACATTAGTGATATGAAGTTGGTCCTCAAAAATGTGGAACACATTTTTTCCAGTGATTTGCTGTTCAAGATTATCCTTCTAAATTCCTGCCAAGTGATTCACCTGATCAAACCTTCTCTGCTTCTGATCAAAGCACTTCAACAAATAGTTCTTTGAGGTCTTTCTGATTAAAATCATGGAGTTAGTACCTTAAATTTATAAGCAACTTTGGGCCATTTGATTTGAATAAGGTTAGAATAATACTTCACTTCATGGGAAATAGATGGGGAATCAGTGGAAACAGTGTCAGACTTTATTTTGGGGGGGCTCCAAAATGACTGCAGATGGTGACTGCAGCCATGAAATTAAAAGATGCTTACTCCTTGGAAAGAAAGTTATGACCAACCTAGATAGCATATTAATAAAGCAGAGATATTACTTTGCCAACAAAGGTTTTTCCAGTGGTCATGAATGGATGTGAAAGTTGGACTGTGAAGCAAGCTGAGTGCCAAAGAATTGATGCTTTTGAACTGTGGCGTTGGAGAAGACTCTTGAGAATCCCTTGGACTTGAAGGAGATCCAACCAGTCCATCCTAAAGGAGACCAGTCCTGGGTGTTCATTGGAAGGACTGATGCTGAGGCTGAAACTCCAATACTTTGGCCACATCATGCAAAGAGTTGACTCACTGGAAAAGACTCTGATGCTGGGAGAGATTAGGGGCAGGAGGAGACAGGGGCGACAGAGGATGAGATGGCTGGATAGCATTACCGACTCGATGCACATGAGTTTGAGTGAACTCCGGGAGTTGGTGATGGACAGGGAGGCCTGGTGTGCTGCGATTCATGGGGTCACAAAGAGTCGGACACGACTGAGCGACTGAACTTCACTGAAAATAATACTGTCCAATAGAAATTCAGTGCCAACCGCACATTCAAGTTAAAATATTCTAGGCATACAATGTTGCAGGAAAAGTAGTAGGGCTTTGAAAAAAAATTGTGTCTTGCTAAAACCATTTAACTCCTTTAGCAATCTTTCTTCATTCTATAAAGGATCAAAGACAACTGAGGGAAAGTATATGCAATAAAATAACTATAAAGCAAGAATTAGAGCCCCTCCAAAAATAAATTAGGAAACCAAAAGCAAGGCAAACAAAATCCAGACACACAGGCCTAACAGCCGCACTGACTCACCTCTCAGAGCCTTTCCTCTTTCCTGTTCTGGGGTCAGTCTCCCAGATCTTTTGATCACTCCTTTATGTGCTGTGGGTCTTTTCTGAGATATCAGTTTTTCAGAGATGGTCTCACTGACCACCTTGTCCGTATAAGCTTTTCAGTCACCTCTGTCACCTCCCTTTGCTTTATGTTCTTTGGAGCAGTCACCAAAATCAAGTAATTTCTTGTTCACATATGTGTTTATGTGTTGTTGTCATTCTTCCACAATTGAAATACCAGTTCCAGGAGAGCAAGGGCCTTGCTCACTCCAACTTTGAAAAATGTGCCCAGGGCAGGAGGATTCTTTATAAATAATGTTAAGTGAAGGAATGTTCTTATGAAGCTGTCATGTGGCCCTAAACTTTCTGGAAGTCAAAACTGAGAGAAGGATGCTTCCCAGAGCTCCTACTGCATGGTACCCCATTCAAGGGGAACTGACTGAGGCAGTTAGATTCCTACAGTAAACGTGGAAACAGAAGCCTCCCAGCTATTTCTTAAGGTTTCTTCAAGTAAAAAATAAAAGAAATGTGAAAGGCATAACTGTCACATAGAATGTTGCTTTGGAGACAAATTTACATATCTGCATCTGAAACTTTCTGCTAAGTTGGCTTTGTCTGAACATAGAACTTGGATTAAAGGAGTAAATAATCCATAAATCTCATTTCTCACCTCTGCAGTTGTGACAGGAGTTGGAGAAAAGGCAAACAATAACAACTGAAGCAAAAGAAAAGCTATTCAATATTTAACTTTTTGAAGTTTCCTTTTCTTCTTGCATTCATGATTCATTTTAATGCCTCAAATAAATTGTAGGCTGAGTAAGGGCAGAAACTATATCATATTTTATATTTCTTCTTATTCCTAGAACATAAAATAGTCCCTATACTTGACCAGTATTAGTTGAGAATCAAGGTTTGCTTTAGCTATTATATGCATTCATTAATCACATAGAAATCCGTTATATGCATAAGCAAATTTTATCATCTGTACCTTTTCAAGCCAAGTTCTAAGAAACAACATGAGCCAGAATTGGGCACAGAACTTCAGAGCCAGAGGGCTTCAGCCAATGAATCTGGACCTGAACAAGCACAACTAGTTATTGACAGAGGCTCATTCTGCTATGCCAGTGTTAACAGACAACATGGAACATATTTTAACAGTCAAGATTTTATGAGCAAAAATCAATTTGAATCAGCAGCATCAACTGAAAATGGTTAGGAGTACTCTACTAACAGGGGCTGGGGCAAGGACTTTTATAGAGAAGACATGGAAGGAAAGCGAGGAAATTATTTGATTGGCTGTAGTGTGAGTGGTTGCCTTCTTTGAGAAAGTCTATTTGGTGTTTGTCATGGGTTGTAATTAGGTTTCAGTTTCCTAACTTTGAGGCATTACAGGCTTAGGTTTTTGGTTTGCTGGTAAGGCATTAAGGTCACTTCAATCTAATACCCTTATTGTTTAATTAACTTAATACCAGTGATTCTCCAAAGTTAACGTACATCTAAGTTACAGGAGGAAAGCATTAAAAATGTAGATGTCTGGACTCTACTGCATATTCACAGATGCTGGATGTGCAGAGATAGCCTTTAAATTCTCTCCAGATCTTGGCAGAATACAGTGCAATTCAAGGAAAATAGATAAAATATCTAGGAAATGTAGAGAAGCTTAGCTAGAAGGATCTAATTAGCTACTGCACATAAAAAACTGCTCCAAAACTTAAAGACTTGAAACAACTGTTTTATTATTGTTATTGCCATGGCTGTGTACAGAGTATTGTGGGTAGAGACTTGTCATAGCTCCACAGTGTTTGTTCCATCCTGAGCCAGAGTGGAAACAGCTGGGAATGTTTAGCATCACTGTTTTCCTGGAGAAAGAAATGGCAACCCACTCCAGTATTCTTGCCTGGAGAATCCTGTGGACAGGGGAGACTGGTGGGCTGCCATCCATGGGGTCGCACAGAGTCAGACATGACTGAAGCGACTTCGCATGCATGCATACATTGGAGAAGGAAATGGCAACCCACTCCAGTGTTCTTGCCTGGAGAATCCAAGGGATGGAGGAGCCTGGTGGGCTGCCATCCATGGGGTCGCACAGAGCCAGACACGACTGAAGTGACTTAGCAGCAGCAGCAGCAAGACCTCTCTAGATGTTTCTCAGGTGACACTCCCTCCCAGCATGGCAACTTCAGATAGTCTGACTTCCCTTGGCTCAGGGTGTTCTGAGACAGGAGGAGGAAGCTGTCAGTCTCCTAGGAAGCTCAGTCTCAGAACCTAGTGCAATATCACTCCCACTGCATTCTGTTGGTCACAGCAGAGGCCACTGAGAACTGTCGGTGGGAGAGAGAAGAAACACCTCTTCTTGGGGGTGGTGTCAAAGATTTCCTGATCTTCAGTCTACCACAAATACCTTAAACAAGTACAACTTTGGGAAACCTTAGTCCGACTTCACAGTTTTAACAGGACATTTGTTTTTCCACCTCACTGAATCAAGAGCAGGAGCTGAAAATTTTTCTAACAATACAAAATATTGCTTTTACACCATAAACCTTAAAATATGTGGGACTGCAGACACTGTTAAAATTAGACTTAAAACCTGTGTTAAATTTTTTGGACTGTATATAACATAGGATTAGTAGGATAATTAGTCCTGTTTTCATTTATTATAGATTAGGTTTTTATTTGACTTGGTAACACAGAAAGAACCATTTAAATGATAGATAAAATGTTTCAGTGTTGTGTTAGGAAATAGAGGTTTTGTTAAAGTAGCTATTTTAGGAATTGTGTTTTTTTTTTTTTTTCAGTTGTTGTTCAAGCCCAAAAAATGTTACATTGTTATGAGGAAAGAAAATATAAAAATTAAACTTTACTGAATTGAATGCAAATGTCAACACATGCAGTGTTTATAGTATAAGTGTCAAGTGGAAAAATAATCTGGGTGGAGTTAGAAAATTTAATTTCAGTGTAGGCATAAAAACTCTGGAGTGTTTTATGCTCAAAATAAAATGCCAAAACATTTCAAGGCCAATGAGAATGTTAGTGTTGCTTGCCTGTGTTTTCTGTCCTACCCAGTCCCCTCCCTGTCCCTTAAACCTATACACTCAGAGTTTTCACAGGCATGAATAATCATTTATTGTCTTAAACTTGCCGGATACTTTTAACTCAGCAAGATGTTTTAGTAGGGGTGGTTTCCCTGGCCATTGCACTTTAGGTAACTAAAAATTAGTCCACTTTCTCACACTTTAATCTCTTATCAGATTAGTCATCTATAATGGGAGATTTTGTTTTGATTTTTGGTGATGATATTTCATCTCTTTCATTAAGAACATGTTTTAGAGCACCCTGAAATTCCCAATTAAGTGCCTGACTCACTGCTTTCATACCTCTCCTGTCTTTAACTGCAGGTGACTATTATGGTGCATGGTTGTTTTGTTTTGTTTTGAATAATGATGGTTTTGTAACTGGCAGAGGCTCCCTGTGTGGTTTTGAGATTAGAATGAGATTAAAAAAACACTGAAGTAGATTATTTATCTACAAAAACAATCATTGCTTCCACTGGAAATGCAATAGTTGTAGACTTTTATGAGTTTCTGTGTACTGTTTAAAAGTGGCTACACACTATTTCCAAATTCTCATCATTTGGAAATAAATGACGTGCTACTTGGTAATACAGATGGCTTTTTAAATGAGGACATATGACTTGGATTTAGGAAGAGTCAGTGTGAACTGACTCACTGTGCAATAATAGATGCCAAATACAGTAAGATCTTGATTGTTCCCTATCGGAGCTCAAATTATTGCTATTATCTGAACACATTCATTTTCTCTAACTGGCTTCCCCATTTTATCCAAAATCTTTTGCATCATATATTTCCCATCAGTTACTTTGTAATAACCAAGTAAACAGTTATTATTCACCCTTATGGCATAAACTAAACATGTTCTTAAAAGATGTACTGTTTTCCCAGATAGTAACAGATGGAGATCATGTATAATTTGCTTATCAAGCCATACAATGAGCTCTTAATAGTCAATCAGATTATGATTAAGACCTTCCCTCTAAAACATTAAAGGAACTATAGGCTTTTAGTTCTAGAGTTTGTTATTAGTGGCATATTTAGAAGGATCTTTCTTTTGATGACTAATAAAAGATTAATTTCCATAGGAATCAATAAAAGAGAAGTAGCTTGATGTTGTCTATATACCCATTACTTTGAGTTTCTGAATATTTTCTGGGAACACAGGAATTTGTTATGAAATTAAATAAATAGTCAAACCTGTTTTGAACAAGCCACTGCACGTACATTCCAGAAAAGCAGGATGGCCGGGAGCAGTGTGTTTCCACTGTGGCATCTCCAGAACCTAAACAAACACCTAGCATGTAAGTGCCCGCTATCTGTTGGATGAATGACACTTAATGTCCTGGCAGTGGCAAAATCTGGGAGTTCCTATTCTGACTCTATAATTTAGCTATGATATGAGGAAGCACATTAGTTGATCAAGCTGTTCTTGTCCACTAATTTAAAAGAATCTTAATCTTTTCAGGAAAGATAAAGCAGAGAAAAGGTAAACTCCAACCGAGTATCTCAGATATCTATGATTCTAATCCATCCAAATCTATACCTTTGTTCAATGCGATAGTTACTTTCCTAGTTTAGACTTTCAAGGTTAAAAAAGAATTGAGATTCAGTAAGATAAAATAGCCATATAGCAAACTCATTTTTCATTTTTTCCTCTCAACTGTTTCTATTCTAAAATCTCCAGAGTTGCTGACACCTGTGAAGGTATATGTTAATAAAAGACAAATGGTATCTGTTTATGAACATTCTCTTTCAGAGTGCCTTCTAGAGCACTTTTGTCATTGTGATATGAACAGTAGAAATAGATCATTGCATCCTCGTCAGGACTGAATGCAAGTGACTTTGAGTTTGCTATTTCAGATAATCCTTGCCGTCTAAACTCTACATGGAAACAAATCTTGTTGCATTTGCAGCAGTAGACATCTTTACAGAAATGAGAGCATTTCGAATGCTTTATGTTCACAAGTCCTTCCTAACACTTCTCTTTCGTATTAAAAAATGGGCCATGTGACTTTGTGTGCCTGTGGATACATTTGTGTGTGCACACGTGTGTGTGAATCCAAAATCTTGTCCAGTTACAAGATATTAATAGAATCAAAAGGTGGAGTCTTTGCTATTCTCAGGTTTTTTTCTTTATTCATATATATTTTTAAAATTTAAGTAGAAATACTTATGCAGCACATGTTAGAGATGTTTTGTGACTGCTGCTGCTGCTGCTGCTAAGTCGCTACAGTCGCGTCCGACTCTATGCGACCCCATTGATGGCAGCCCACCAAGGCTCCACAGTTCCTGGGATTCTCCAGGCAAGAACACTGGAGTGGGTTGCCATTGACTAAATCCCCCAAATTGCAAAATAGGTCCAGCATGACATTTTTCCCCCCTTTGGGTACTGGTTTGGCCATATCTGATTGCATTTCTGGAAGAAAGGAGTGGAGGATTGCAGCTACACCTTTATCAGTGCTTCCAGAAGACATAGCAAAGACTCCAGATACTCTTGTAATGGACTTCTCCAGGAGATCAGGACTTGCCCTGCATCGTCTGTGGTGATGACCCAGATTCAGAAGGGTTTGAAGAACTACTTTGTAAGATGAGATTGGCTGTCTTCTACTTCCCCTGAGGTGACTGGCATTTTTCAACATAGGACAGGCACCAAGTCTTTCTTAACGGGTTTGATCAGATGCAAGGGGATGAGCAGACATATGGGACTTCCAAGCCAGAGCTCTTCTTACATTGCTGCAGCAACCCATGGCCCATCTCTTTGGACAAAGGAGACACGTTGATGAAATTATCTGTTTCAATAGATGACCCATTTCAGAGGTTGGCCTGGAAAAGTGGAGTGGTTTTTAAAGATAACCATTAATATTTTTTTTTACAAGCTTTCTTAAGGTATAATTTATTTATTTATTTATTTTAATATAAATTTATTTAATTGGAGGTTATTTACTTTACAATATTGTATTGGTTTTGTCATACATCAACATGAATCCGCCACGGGTGTATATGTGTTCCCCATCCTGAACCCCCCTCCCACCTCCCTCCCCGTACCATCCCTCTGGGTCATCCCAGTGCACCAGCCCCAAGCATCCAGTATCATGCATCAAACCTGGACTGGCGATTCATTTCATATATGAAATTATACATGTTTCAATGCCATTCTCCCAAATCATCCCAGCCTCTCCCTCTCCCACAGAGTCCAAAAGACTGTTCTATACATCTGTGTCTCTTTTGCTGTCTCACATACAGGGTTATCATTACCATCTTTCTAAATTCCATATATATGCATTAGTATACTGTATTGGTGTTTTTCTTTCTGGCTTACTTCACTCTGTATAATCGGCTCCAGTTTCATCCACCTCATTAGAACTGATAATTTAGACACATTTTTGTAAAAACATTTGAGGACTGAAGACAAAGGACCTATTCATTATAGAAAATTTGAAAAGTACAAACAAATATAAAGTCACAATTTTCAGATAATACCCTCTTGAAAGTTTTATTTATTAACACCACTTTTTTTCTCTATCAAGCTATATGTGTGTGTGTATACACACACACACATTAAAAGTTATTGGGATAGCATTTTGTATAGATTTTTGTAATCTGAGTTTTCATGTAAAACATGGAATTTAGAAAGATGGTAACGATAACCCTGTATGCAAGACAGCAAAAGAGACACAGATGTATAGAACAGTCTTTTGGACTCTGTGGGAGAGGGAGAGGGTGCGATGATTTGGGAGAATGGCATTGAAACATGTATAATATAATATAAGAAACGAATCGCCAGTCTAGGTTCAATGCAGGATACACAATGCTTGGGGCTGGTGCACTGGGATGACCCAGAGAGATGGTATGGGGAGGGAAGAGGGAGGAGGGTTCAGGATTGGGAACACATGTACACCCATGGCAGATTCATGTTGATGTACGGCAAAACCCATACAGTATTGTAAAGTAAAATAAAGTAAAATTAAAAAAAAACCTGTTATTTGAATAAAAAAATAATAAAGTTTAACAATTCATCATAAATTCTTCAAAAATCTTGCATTAGTGTTTATGATGAAAACATTCAGCTTGACATTTTCTTCAGAATAATCAGAGAAGGGGAGTGAGGCCAATGAAACAGGTCGAGAGAAAACAGGGTAGCACTTGCTTGATATTTGTTGAGTGCAACTACTTATGGGATCTTTATGTGCCTCTTCTGTACACGTGTGGGCTTCCCTGGTGACTCAGATGGCAAAGAATCTGCCTGGTTTCAGCTCATGGGTTGGGAAGATCCCCTGGAGAAGGGAATGGCTACCCACTCCAGTGTTCTTGCCTGGAGAATCCCATGGACAGAGGAGCCTGGTGGGCTATGGTCCATGGGGCTGCAAAGGGTCGGACAACACTGAGCAACTAACACTTTCACCTTTCTGTACATTTGCATAAGCTTGATATTTTCTATAATAAAACAATGTAAAGCCTTGTTTTGAGTAGCTATGCTATACTGCAATTTGGATGTTTATCAGAGATTTAGACTGTTGATAGTTCCTTACTATTGAAAACATCACTATCATAAACAGACAAGTTTTTTTAAAAGCAGCAAATGTGTTAGTGTCCAGCCCACATCCCTTTCACTAGGCTGATGTTCCCTGCTCTCAATTAGACCCCTCAGATCTTTTAAAACTTCATGGTTCTATAAGTATCCAATGAACATTTTTACAGTTTTTCTGTCTTCTCATCATAACATAGTGTCAAAATTTATTGAACTGCATTTGGTAACTATATTTCTGGTGTTAAACACAGTAAACCTCCAAATAAAGGAATTCAGTGAATCTATGTAAATTTCCTAGATTTAATGACTCTGTTTTAAACAGTGTTGTCATTGATATGAAAGTTTAATTGATAGCTCATATAATGAAAAATGCAACACGACCAAGACTCATAGTCCTGTTTAATCTCAGCAGTGGCATGTTAAGAAGACAGATGGAGATTAGGAAAAATTTTCCTAAATAAAATACCTCATTTTACATGGTTCTGATAAGCACTGTTTACAACATTAAGTAATTTAGTGCTCATATATTTATTGAATACCTTAAAAGTATGTACACTCTGGTAAGGTCTGGGGGAAACCAGAAGAAGTAGAATATGGATCTTACTCCCAAGAAAAAATGCACAGTCTGTTGAGGGAGAGTAGGGGGGTGATTGAGGGTGAGCTCAGATCTGTAAATAATTTATAAGTAAACATCTGTACATCAGACCTGTCTACAGCATGGCAAAACAGAGGATCTGAGCAAAGTGCAAAAGGAACTCAGAGGGAAGTTCTGCTATGAACTTAATATTCTTTTTCTCAAGATCAGTATTACATAACTAAAATATTTCAGCTGAATGACCTAGAAAGATAAATAGTCATGGGAAATGAAAATGTCTTCATATCTTTATATAGCTGCTCATTTTGTAAAACACATAACTTGGCACCCCTTTTCTATTTACCCTCTTCCTCCAATAAATTCTTGGAGTTCAAAAGCTATCTTTGATTTAGTAGGTTTTTCAAAATGTTTATATTGTATCAAGTTATGGATTGGATCAGGGAGGTAGCAAAAACCGTAACTGCCTCCAGAAATCATGTGGGCCCTAGCCGTGGACCGGTGGGGTTCCAGGTGAACTGAGGTTGGCCAGAGCACAGATGCAAGGCCGCGATCATATTAACAGCACCAGGGTATCTCCAAAAAGCTCTTGCTTTGGGGAAGTACTGATTTGAAGAGAATTTTGTAGGGTTATCATGTTTACCCTGGAACCTTCCATATCTGAATCTAAAGAGGAGCCCTTTCTTCTTTGCAGATTTGGGACTCTCAGATGAGGCTGCAGGAGTTCCACTGGGGTAATTCAGTTCAGTTCAGTTCAGTTTAGTAGCTCAGTCGTGTCCGACTCTTTGTGATCCCATGAACCGCAGCATGCCAGGCCTCCCTGTCCATCACCAACTCCCGGAGTTTACCCAAATTCATGTCCATTGAGTCGGTGATGCCATCCAACCATCTCATCCTCTGTCATCCCCTTCTCCTGCCCTCAATCTTTCCCAGCATCAG
Organism: Ovis canadensis; assembly: GCF_042477335.2. Taxonomy (NCBI): domain Eukaryota; kingdom Metazoa; phylum Chordata; class Mammalia; order Artiodactyla; family Bovidae; genus Ovis; species Ovis canadensis. Next base: position 16,493,578 of record NC_091257.1, read on the forward strand.
GGTCTTTTCAAATGAGTCAGCTCAAATGAGTCTACCCCAATGGTGCTGCTACCACTGGGGAAGATATTTGGCTTATTTGATTAAGAGTCTTGCCTCCTTGCTGGCATGCGAAGACTCATTCACAGTGATCCAGTCACCTCTGGAGGTAAAATAGAAAGAATCCAGGGAGAACACTATGGAAAATGCCTTGAACCAGGCAAGAGAGGATTCCAGTACTGTGGTGAGTTAAATTATTGTCAGATATTTGCTGCTCCTTCCATCTGTCTTCCCTGTTGAGTCCCTCCATTCTAAAGGGCTATTCTGCATGCCCCATTGCTGTAAGGCTGGGACGCATGTCTTGCTTTGAACTCTGATATGTAGGAGAAGCAATGTAAACCATTTTCTCACAAAAGTTTGAAGAGACAATTAGTGATTCAGCTGTGCAGTTTCGTTGGTCATGGATTTTGATTGGGATTGTGCTAACTATATAGATGAATTTAGAGAAAATTTACAATTTAAAAAATATTGAGTTACCTGACCCATGAACATGGTATGTCTTTCCATTTATTTAGTTCTTCTTTTTCAAAAAATTCTCTATTTACTTCTGGCTGTGCTGAATTTGTTGCTGCACTAACTTTTTTCCAGTTGCAGAAAGCAGGGACTACTCTGGCTGCGGTGTGCAGGCCTCTCTTTGCGGTGGCCTTTCTTACTGTAGGGCACTGACTCTCTAGGGATCATAGTAGTTGGTGCCTGTTGGCTCAGGCTCCAGACAGAGGCTCAGTAGTTGTGGCGCCCTGGCTTGGTTGCTCTGCGGCATGCGGGATCTTCCCAGATGAGGGATTGAAAGCTGGTCTCTTGCATTGGCAGGTGGATTCTTTGCCATTGAATCACTAGGGAAGTTCCTATTTCGTTTTTCTTTAATTTTTTTCAATGATTTTTTTTAGTTCTCAGTATACACATTTTTTGCACCCTTTGTTTTTCCCAAGTTAGTGCTGAAAATTCCATGCTTTTATGCTTTTGCTTTTTTCATTTCAATTATATGTTCTCATATACAGAAAAAAAATTTATAGAGATAAAATTGATTTTTATATCGGTTGTGAGTACTCCAATTATGCTAAACTTATTTGTTTGTTATAATAGTTTTTAATAGATTCCAGTAAATTTTCTACAATCTTGTCATTCTTTCTTTCTAATCCAATTGCCTTGCTTTCTTGCACTGGCTAGAATGTCCAAGACAATGCTAAATAGTAGTGGCAAGAATGGCGATGTTCATCTTGTTCTTGTTCTTAAAGGAAGAGTATTTAGATTTTCATGATTAAATATTGATAATTATGTGTAGATGCCCTTTATTTAAGAGATAAAAATCCCTATTTTGCTGAGGGATTTTTTTTTTAATCAAGAATGCATGTTGGATTTTATCAATTTTTTGCATCCATGAGGTGAGCATATGATTTTTCTTTTTAGTTTGTTTTTATGATTAATTGCATTGATTAATAAGTCTACCTTTGCACTCCTAGAATAAAGCCCTCGTTTGATCATTCAGTATTGTTTTTTGCATATATTATTAGATTCAATTTGCTAATATTTTGCTTCCAAATTGGCATCTGTACTGATATAGCATATTGAACTATGATTTTCTTTTCTCATGATTTTGTCTGATTAAGGCACTCAGGTAAAGCTGGCCTATGAAATGAGTTGGGGGTGTTCAATTTTATTTTAATGTTCTATAAGAGTTTGTAAATTATCAGTATTATTCATTTTTTGAATACTTGATAGAATTCACCAGTAAAGACATCTGGGCTTCAAGTGTCATTTGTAAGAAGATTTTTCATCTCACATAGTGTAATTTTGTTTCTAGAAGTTTTTTTTCTAATTTATATATTTTTAAATTGAAGGATAATTCCTTTATAGAATTTTGTTGTTTTCTGTCAAACCTCAGCATGAATCAGCCATAGGTATACATATATCCCCTCTGTTTTGAATCTCCCTCCCATCTCCCGCCCCATCCCACCCCTCTAGGTTGATACAGAACCCCTGTTTGAGTTTCCTAAGCCATGCAGCAAGTTCCTGTTGGCTATCTAGTTTACATATGGTAATGTAAGTTTCCAGGTTACTCTCTCCATACATTCACCCTCTCCTCCCCTCTCCCTGTGTCCATAAGTCTGTTCTCTATGTCTGTTTCTCCACTGCTGCCCTGTTAATAAATTCTTCAGTACCACCTTTCTAAATCCATGTATATGCGTTAGTATACAATATTTATCTTTCTCTTTCTGGCTTATTTTAGTCTGTATAATAGGTTCTGTGTTCATGCACCTCTTTATGACTGACTCAAATGCATTATTTTTTATGGCTGAGTAATATTGCCTTGTGTGTATGTACCACAACTCCTTTATCCGTTCATCTGTCGAGGGATATCTAGGTTGTTTCCCTGTTCTAGCTATTGTAAATAGTGCTACAATGAACAATGGGATACATACGTGTTTTCCAGTTTTGGTTTCCTCAGGGTATATGCCTAGGAGTGGGATTGTGCTGAGTCATATAGTGGTTTTATTCCTAGGTTTTTTTTAAGGAATCTCCATACCATCTTCCATAGTGACTGTATCAATTTACATTCCCACTAAGAGTGCAAGAGTATTCCCTTTTCTCCACACCCTCTCCAGCATTTATTGTTTGTAGACTTTGATGATGGCCATTCTGACCGGTGTGAGGTGATATTTCATTGTAGTTTTGATTTGCATTTCTCTAATAATAAACAATGTTGAACACCTTTTCATGTGTTTGTTAGCCATCTGTATGTCTTCTTTGAAGAAATGTCTGTTTAGGTCTTTCTCCCACGTTTTGATGGGGTTGTTTCTTTTCCTGCTATTGAGTTATATGAGATGTGTGTATATTTTGGAAATTAATCCTTCATCAGTTGTTTCGTTTGCTATTATTTTCTCCCATTCTGAGGGATGTCTTTTTTTCACCTTGCTTATAGTTTCCTTTGCTGTGCAAAAGCTTTTAAGTTTAATCGGGTCCCACTTGTTGACTTTTGCTTTTATTTCCTTTACTCTAGGAGCTGGGTCATAGAAGATATTGCTTTGATTTATGTCATCGAGTGTTCTGCCTATGTTTTCCTCTAAGAGTTTTATATTTTCTGGTCTTCCATTTATGTCTTTAGTCCATTTTGGGTTTATCTTTGTGTATGATGTTGTGTATGGGTCTTTTTAAATATCTTCCGTGTCTCTACTTGAGTGGCTCAATGGTAAGGAATTTACCTGCAAAGCAGGAGACACAGGTTCGATTGCTGGGTCAGAAAGATTCCCTGGAGAAGGAAATGGCAACCCACTCCAGTATTATTTTAGCCTGGGAAATCCCATGGACAGAGGAACCTGGCAGGATACAGTTCATGGGGTTGCAAAAGAGTTGGACACAACTTAGCGACTCAGCAATATGTCTCTACTTAACATTTTGCACATGTGTAATATAGTCATGAACACTGTTTAATATGTCATTGTATGCTAATTCTAACATTTGTATGTGGTCTGGGTCAGTTTCAGTTGCTTGACTTTTCTCCTCTTTGGGTATTTTATATTTCTACTTATTTGAAAATCTGTCAAGGTTTAACTGGATTTCAGACATTGTGAATTTTACATTGTCAGCTGCCAGAAATTTTTCTATTCCAATGGCCATGACTTTGTTCTAGACACAGTTAAGTTACTAAGAAACTATTTAGCCCTTGCGGGTCTTGCATTTAAGATTTTTTAGACCACAGGAGTATTCATCCAGCCTACTGTTAGATATTGCTTATTATCAAGACAAAAACCTTTTTGCTTTGCTTCTCTTTGCAGCTCTCCTTTCTCCAGTCCTCTTGACTTAGTCTGCCTATTTACTCAGCTCTGCGTCCTCAATTCAGAGAATCCCCAGAATGTGCGTAGGTCCCTTCTCCTTGCACCACAGACTGCCAGCTCTCTCTAGACAATAGCTGGGTTATAATAAGACTCACCTCGTTTGTTTACCATCACCCAGATACCACTGTTCTTTATTTGATTTTCTGTGCCTTAAAAAGAGTGGATTCATGCATTTTGACTGTTGTTGTTTCAAGTAGGAGGATTATTCTGATCTCTGTTACTCCATTCTGCTTAGAAGTAGAAATAACTAAATTGATTTAGAAATCAGTACATAGTCTTTATTTTATTTTTTAACACCAAAAATATTTTGTATTGGTGTATTGCCAATTAACAATGTTGTGATAGTTTCAGATGAACAGTGAAGGGACTCAGCCATACATATACATGTATGGTGGATGAAAGATAGGTCCAAATTGTATTATTTATCTTAGCCACACCATTTACTAGCAAGCCTTCTCATTTTTAATGAATAATTCCTCTGCCAACCATTTTTATCCAACCAGCACCTTAAACTTGTTGCCCACTTTCTGTTGACTTGCATAGAGCTCCATTGTTTAGAATTCTGAAAAGAGCCTTTCTGTCATGTGACTGCGTGTATGAGTTACTCACTTTTGTGTAGTTTGGATAGTCAACTACATCTTCCAAATGGTGATTCCAAATGGAATTCTGATGATGTTGATACACTGCTCAAATAAATCTTTTTAAAGTTTGCATCAAAGAAAGTTTTATGGATGTGTTTGGCCTAACTGTCTTTTCTTGCCTTTTAAAAAATAGCATGGCATAACAGTAAGTAATTTAAGCAGGAAGTTTTTTTTAGTCAGATTTCCTCCTCTACCAGTGTTAAGGAATAATTTTAGCAGCGTATAGTTTCAGTGCGATAAAAAGGAGGAAAATGATGCATTTCCTCTGGGCTCAAATTATAACGTAGACATAAGTCAGGATCTAAGAATATCTGCTTTGGAATACATAATAGGATTAAATTTAAGCACAGATATTCCCAGAAGTAGATTTTTTTCATGTAATGATTTAGTCTAAGTTGGGACTTTGTTTTCATGCCTTAATTTCCATAAAACAAAGGTTATTTTATATGTGCTCTCATTTTTCTGTTTATTTCTTGAATTACATTTTTGACTACATATGTACATGAGTAATAATAGCATTCTCATTGTAAAAAAGTCAAAAAATTCAGATAAAATAAAATGTATTTTCTTATCTCCAATATCCTTGTATTTTCTTATCTCCAATATCTTTCTTTCCCAGGAAGTCATCATTGAAATGAGTTTGCTGTGAATGACTCCCAGTGGTAGTCCCCAAATCCCAGTCTTCATCCATACCTGCCACCTTTGAGGTGTGAATACTCATAGGCAGCTCTCTTCTTTTGTAAAAGTCTGTTCCTACATTATGATTTTTTGTTTCAGTCAGTTCTATATGTCATTCATCTTTCACTGATTTCTTGATGTTTCTGATCATCAAGGGCCCTACATGTTCTATTGCTTGGAAGAGAAAGTAGCAAAAAAGGAACACAAACTTGGATTATTACAAAAGCAAGTTTTGAATTTAGAATGAAAGTAAATATATCATTGATTAAATCTTCTCTTTAAGTTGTACAATGAATTAAATTTTTATCTAATCCAAAGATTATGCATCATTAGAGTTTAATTGATTTTATGGCAGTTTCCAATTGTGGCACAGTTTAGGATAGTTGGAGGACTCCGGTTTATTCTACGTGTCTGGGATAAGTTCTCTGAATGATTTTCAGGACCTAGCAAATAGGTAGCTTTTGATAGTTCATTTCTCGTACAGTTTTCAGCATTCTACGTGTTTTGGCATGATTAAAAGGTGAACATCAGGTAGTCCTTACCTTGATCTGCCTTTCTGCTTTAGAAGATTTTGAAAATGAATTAACAACGATTTGAGCATTTGATACACTGGACAATTAATAGCGTTTTAGAAAACTGTTTTCCTTCTACTTCTTAAATGTTTCTATTTTGTTTTCTCTAGATTTTTCAGTATATATTCAGAAGTATTTTGGTTTGAATTATTGTATGTTCAAGAATTCTAAGATGATAATTATCAGGAAATTAAATAATATAAGAATGCATTCGAGACAGGATAGGTCTTGTATTGTTGTAGTGGGGGAAATGCCAGGATCCATCCTAACATTTTAAAATTAGTAATGTATTTGAAGTACTCGAATATTTTCTTTCATCTCAGACGCTAGCTTGCTCTTAAATCAGAAAACAAAGGCCAGCTGCCAGAGTGAAGGAAGTACTTTAGGAACTAAGGGAGGAGGTAAAATAGACCATTCTCAGGCGGTGATACCGGGAGTTGTTTCAACGTGTCACAATGCTCCCCTTGCCGACTTTTTATGTAAGTTTCTACTTCTTTCTTTATTAGGCAGCGTTCAATAATGCTTTTCCCCCAGGACAGTTGGCTTCCACCCTTTGGCTTTCTGGCCCTCCCTTCCTCCCGTCTCCCTCCCGTCTCCTTCCGTCTCTCTCTCTCTCTTTCCTCCCTTCCCTCCCACATTTCTTTCATTCTTTCTCTTTCCTTCCTTCATGCCTTCCTTCCTTCCTTCCCTACCTCCTGTGGTTTACAGACCAGCTCTACTACTAGGTTCTTTTGGAGCTTGAACAATAACTTAACTTTTCACTTTCAGCCTCCTGATCTGTAAAATGCAGATGATACTTTTCTATGTCAGAAATTTCTTGTGATAATGATTGAGCCACAACAAATGAGAAAGCCTACCATGATATTTAGTACCTAGTCCATTCTGAAGGAGATCAGCTCTGGGATTTCTGGAAGGAATGATGCTAAAGCTGAAACTCCAGTACTTTGGCCACCTCATGCAAAGAGTTGACTCATTGGAAAAGACTTTGATGCTGGGAGGGATTGGGGCAGGAGGAGAAGGGGACGACAGAGGATGAGATGGCTGGATGGCATCACTGACTCTATGGATGTGAGTCTGAGTGAACTCCGGGAGTTGGTGATGGACAGGGAGGCCTGGCGTGCTGCGATTCATGGGGTCGCAAAGAGTCAGACACGACTGAGTGACTGAACTGAACTGAACTGAACTGAACTCAATAAATATTGTTTTTACTTTTCCTTTCTCTTTTTTTTAACTCTGCAATTTTTTTCCCCTCATCTCAGATTTAGTTCAAAATCTTAAAAAAAATGTTATGGAGAAGAAGAGGTATGAAACCATGAACAGAAGGAAAAGAAAAGCACCAGCCACTGAGAATTGAACACTGACACACCATTTTAAGTCCTTCACTTGCATAAATTTGTTTTATCATTGTCTGTTTTATACTGAAGGAAACAAGATCTTAGAGAGGGTAAGCCAGCAATTAGTGGAGTCAAATGTGGCATTTTGGTTTCAGACCCTCCAGTCTCTGTGCAGCTGAGCTTGGGTAGCACTGATATCTCCGTAATGTGCTTTTGCTCTCCTCATCAGGCCTTACCTGTCTCTCCTGAAAGTCATGCCACTGACCTGCACTGGCCTCAAAATCCAACTTCTTTCCTACCTCAGAGCTTTTGTATATATTTGATTCTCACCACAAATTTTCCAGATCTTTGCAGCTCAGCAAAATATTATTTTCCCAAAACACCTTCTGTGATCACTCTCTTCAGAGTAATAGAGTCTCTTCCCACCAACCACTCTTATGCATGGTTTGCTTTATTCAGAATACTTATCACAGTAAGATACTATTGTCTGTATTTACTAGATTTTCTTCCTTGTCTTCTGTCTGCCATCTGAAGGAGGGTGTTACAGAGTTTGGACATTGCTTTTTTGCTTCCTGATTTCTTTTCAGTGCCAAGTATTGTCCCTGTCATATAATAAATGTCTGCTGCTGCTGCTAGGTCATGTCTGACTCTGTGTGACCCCATAGATGGCAGCCCACCAGGCTCCTCTGTCCCTGGGATTCTCCAGGCAAGAACACTGGAGTGGGTTGCCATTTCCTTCTCCAAATAAATGTCTGCTGCTGCTAAGTCGCATCAGCCGTGTTCGACTCTGTGCGACCCCATAGACGGCAGCCCACCAGGCTCCCCCGTCCCTGGGATTCTCCAGGCAAGAACACTGGAGTGGGTTGCCAATTCCTTCTCCAATGCATGAAAGTGAAAAGTGAAAATGAAGTCACTCAGTCGTGTCTGACTCTACTATGAATGAAAAACTTAGAGGCTTGTATTTTACACTGCAGTGATGATGATTTGTCCTAGACTTAAAGCATTTAAGGAGAATTTACTCTTAAAAATATGGGGTCACTTATATGTATCACAACTTTGCCATAATTAATAATTAGAGATTGTCCTCAGTTCTGTCTTTCTTCTGGGCCTTTTGAAGAGAAGGTGATGAACAGTGTCAACAGACACCTTAAGGCCACTTATAGAAAGTAGATTTTCTTCCAGAGTTAATTTTTGGCACAGAGTTGGCTAATGACATTTTAAAATGCTATCTGCATTGATGTAACTTGGAAACTGGTCAATGACAGCCTGTGGTAGAGTGGACCCTAAGTAAAAGAATGGACCCTAAGTAAAAGAATGAACCCTGCGACATATAGTCTTTTGTTCATACCAAGCCTTCATATTCAAATGGATGCCTCAAAAATTATCCTTCATTTTTGAGAATAATACTAAAGGTTAGGCTAGAGATTGAAGAGATTGAAGGCAAAAGGGGAATGGGGCAGCAGAGGATGAGACGGTTAGATAGAATCACTGACTCAATGGACATGAATCTGAAAACACTTTTGGAGATAGTGGAGAACAGAGGAGCCTGGTGTACTGCAGTCCATGGGGCTGCACAGAGCCAGGCACAACTTAGAGACGAAGCAACAATTTAGAGACACAGTGTAGAGAACAGAAGTGTGGACATGGCAGGGTGAGAGGGTGGGTGAACTGAGAGACTGAGATTGACGCATGTTCTCGGCCAGGTGTGAAACAATATATAGTTGGTGGGAACCTACTGTAGAGGGCAAGAAGCTCAGCTCAGTGCCCTGTGATGACCTGGATGGTTGGGATCGGGGGTTTTGGGGAGGGAGGCTCACGCGGGAGGGGATATATGGATACATATAGCTGATTGACTTTGTTGTACAGCAGAAACTAATACAACATTTTAAAAGCAACCATACCCCAGGTGGAAAAAGGCACAAAACAAAAGGTACATAAATGTTAGCTCTTAAAAAAAAAAAAATGCTAACCTGTATGAGATCTCTGTGTACTTGGTCTGAACTATTTTGAAGATATTAGAAGCTTGCTTGACATAAGGTTGTAAAGGACCATTCTATTTCCAGGGATATTATATATATGTAATATATATGTCTCTGAGGAATCTGATACCTATTTATACATTAGATGTGCTAATGAATGTAATTGCTTGGAAAAAGGAAAGGTCTACAAAATTTTTATTTAAGCTCATGAATTTTATGTAGAAAAAACATTTAATTTTGGAAGCAAATAGAAAATATGCATATTACTTTGTATATACCTTCTGCTCACTTGTTAATAGCAAAATATTTTAATTTATTCAATGCATTATCAGATATTTGAAATACCCATATATTTGTTACTGAACTTAAAAATGATATGTAAGGATTAATGTAAATACTGTCTGTCCAAAAGTAATTTTGGAAAGTAAATTAGAAGATAATATTTTGAATACAGTTCTGGCAACAGTTACTAAATATGTTTTGAGGAGAAATTACTATCCAAATTATCCATCTTATCCTTGGCCTTTTCTGAAAAGCAAGGGAATTTTTTTTTTTTCCATTTTGGAAGGCTGCTCACAGCAGTAACAAGCCAGTTAATTATAAATGATTCAGCCATGCACTTGACCATAGAATGGATTGGTTGTGACTGCTGGATTATACTTTTAAATGATTTTATGAAGATCCAAGCATTACTTTGACTGTCTGATGAGTACAATGATTATCTGTGCATGCCTACTCAGTCACTAAGTTGTGTCTAACTCTTTGTGACCCCATGGACTGTAGCCCGCAAGGCTCTTCTGTCCATGGGATTTTTCAGGCAAGAATACTTCAGTGGGCTGCTTTTTCCTTCTCCAGGGGATCTTCCTGACAGAAGGATCAAACCCGTGTCTCCTACATTGATAGGCAAATTCCTTACCACTGAGCCACCTGGGAAGCCCAATTATCTGTATGAATGATCAAAAAAACTCAGTAAGATTAATAAGATATTTTTCCTGGTAAACAAACTATGTTTGAATAAATAAAGTTAAATAAATAAGGCATGGAAAATATCTAGGCTTCTTATGAATTTTTAAAATTAGTTAATAAATAGTAAACAGGTGAGAAGATCATTACAGACATTTAGTCTTATTTCTTAGGGAGTGTTTCTCTTTAATCACTACAGTCATTTGTTCATCTAGGGCGTTATATTTTTCACAAACATGTAAGTTCTGTCTGCATTCGTCATTTTATGTGATGGTGACTGTCGTGTGTGTGTGTGTGTGTGTGTGTGTTTCCCCTTGGTCACTAATTATCTTTTAGGAAGATCATGAAGTCTATAACAAAAATATATTCTTATAGTAAGCTAAATGCCAAGAATTGAAATGTTCATTTTATAGGTTATTTCATTTAACCTTCAAAATAATTGTATGAAACAGATTCATTTTTTTCACTCCACAAATGCTTATTGAGCTACTAATAATTATAAACTCTTTTGAGACTTTGAGGCACATGGTAAAATAAGGTTGCCAAAGGCCCCTGCCCTTATAGAAATTACGTTCTGAAGGGAAGAAACATCCAGAAGGAAGAGAATTAGGACATATGACCGTGTAATAGTGACCAATGCAGTTATGCCTTACTGCATGACAAGCTGTCTCAAAATTTAGTGACTTAGGACAACTCATCATTTAGGCTCATTTTCAGCTGGTTGCAGTGTGGCTAGGCTTAGCTGTCTGGCTCTGCTGATCGAGGCTGCGCCAAGTTTATCTCAGTTGGAGCAACTTCTGAAAGTGCTCTCAGCTTCCAGATCAGCTGGAGACTGGCCAAGAGTATCTTCAACTGAAATGGTTCCTGTGTGCTTCTGATGGTCTCTCTTGTTAGATTTTTCACATAATGGTGGTTAAAGGGGTTTCAGCTGCAGCAGAGATCCTTGGGGAAAATAACATTCTTGCCTCGGTTTCATTCTTCTGAGTGTATGCTGAATAAAAGTGATCAGATGATCCACAAATCTTCCTGTTTCATTTGTCAGGGTTGAAAACCCATGAGAAAAACAAGACTCATTCTGCTGAGGGAGTGGTAGAAATAAACTTTTGAAATCTACCCTTGTGCCAAGATGTATATTTGTTGAACTTCAAACCAGTTATGTGATTCTCATTTAGAGAAAAACTATTTTACTATGACCACTCTAATGAGTCAAGTCTATAATAACGGACTTATGTGATATTCCAGGTAAGGGTAAAAGAAATAATTTGGGGGAAAATACAGATACTGCTTTTTTATAATATTCTCCTACATATTTCTCTTACACTTGTCTCAGTGAGATGCTTTCTCATCTATCCACCTGGCCTGTCAAACACTAATGCAATATTAAAAAACACAACATTGAGCAGGACTTACATTGGGAGAAGTCAAAAAACTATGCAATTTTTATTATCATAGGGAAGCAAGAAAGATATACAGATATCCTTAGAGATACTGCAGATTTGCTTCCAGACCACCACAATAAAGCAAATTCAAAATAAAGTGAATCACATAAAAATTTTGGTTTCCCAGTGCATGTTAAAGTTATGCTTAGACTACACTGTAGTCTATTAAGTGTACAATATTATATCCAGAAAACAATCTACCTAACTTAATTTTAGAATATTCTAGGCTAAAATATGATAACTGTCTTCCTGAGCTTTCAGTGAGTCATAATTATTTTACAATGGTAACATCAGAGATCACTGATCACAAATCATCATAACAAATATAACCAAAATGAAAAATTTAGAATAATGGTGGGAATTACCAAAGTGCAGCACAGAGACATAAGGTGAACAAATGCTGTTGAAAGATAGTACTGATAGGAATTGCTTGACAGAAGGCCATCACAAACTTTCAATGTGTAAAAAGGCAGTAAACTGAGATACAAGGAGGTATACCTGTACAGAATCAGCGCCAGACCCTTCATATAAGGTGTTCAGTGAAGAGAAGGTACAGAATATCATCATATAGGGAAGAATCATATATACACTCTAGAAAATTTAGAGTTATTTTGGTCCTTATTTTAAAGTGTTTTAAAATAAGATACTTTATTTTGTTGTGTGGAAATGCTATAATGTAGAAAATACTATAACGTTACATTGGAATTAGAAGTATCAATATTCACTCATGTACAACAAAATTACTTCTTTGTTCTGTTGAATAATCATCGTATTCCAGCAACAGCATCATGCCTAGAACCCAGATCATGGTTTCTCATATTAGCCACTTGGAAATCTTCCATTGTGAAATGTCTGCTCAAATCTTTTCCCTGTTTTTATTAGATTGTTCCTGTTTCTTGTGATGGAGTTTAAGGACCTTTCTGTATTCTAGGTAAGGGTTCATTATCACATTTCTGTTTGGTGAATTAATAATTCTTAATTATGATGAAGTCCAGTGTACTTTTTAAAAATTTTATTTGTTGTTCAGGTGCTAAGTAATGTCCGACTCTTTGAGACCCCATGAACTTCAGCACCCAGGCTTCCCTGTCCTTCACAATCTCCAGAAGCCTGCTCAAACTCATGTCCCTTGAGCCAGTGACACCATCCAGCTGTCTCATACTGTGTTGCCTTCTTCTCCTCTTGCCCTCCATCTTTCCCAGATCAGAGTCTTTTCTAGGGAGCTGGCTCTTCACATAAGGTGGTCAAAGTATTGGAGCTTCAGCTTGAGCTTCAACATCACTCCTGCAATGAATATTCAGGGTTGATTTCCTTTAAGATTGACTGGTTTGACCTCCTTGCTGTCCAAGGAACTCTCAAGAGTCTTCTCCAACACCACAGTTGAAAAGCATTAGTTCTTTGGCATTCAGACTTCTTTATATTTTAATACTCACATTTATACATGACTACTGGAAAAACCATGACTTTGAGTATATGAATCTTTATCAGCAAAATGTCTCTACTTTTTAATTTGCTGTCTAGGTTTGTCATAGCTTTTCTTACAAGGAGCCAGTGTCTTTTAATTTTGTGGCTACAGTCACCACCACAATGATTTTGGAACTCAAGAAAATAAAATTTGTCACTACTTCCACTTTTTCCCCTTCTATTTGCCATGAAGTGATGGGACCGGATGCCATGATCTTAGTTATCTGAATGCTGAATTTTAAGCCAGCTTTTTCACTTTCTGCTTTCATGCTCATCAAGAGGCTCTTTAGTTCCTCTTCACTTTCTGCAATTAGAGTGGTATCATTTGTATATCTGTGGCTGTTGATAATTCTCCCAGCAGTCTTGATTCCAGCTTGTGATTCATTCAGCCTGGCATTTTGCATGATGTACTCTGCATATAAGTTAAATAAGCAGGATGACAATATACAGGCCTGGTGTACTCTTTTCCCAGTTTTGAACCAGTCCATTGTTCTTTGTCTATTTCTAACTGTTGCTTCGTGAGCTGCATACAGTTTCTCAGGAGACAGGTAAGGTCTGGTATCAACATCTTTTAAAGAATTTTCCATATTTTGTTGTGATCCACACAGTCAAAGGCTTTGGCATAGTCAATGAAGCAGAAGTGGATACTTTTTCTGGGATTCCTTCACATTTTCTATGACTGGTGAATGTTGGCCATTTGATTTCTGGTTTCTCTGCCTTTCTAAACCCAGCTTGTATATCTGGAAGTTCTTGGTTCATTACTACTGATGTCTAGCTTGGAGGATTTTGACCATTACCTTGCTCAATGTGAAGTAAGTGTAGTTGTACCATAGTTTGAACATTCTTTGCCATTGCCTTTCTTTGAAGTTGGAATGATAACTGACCTTTTCCAGTCCTGTGGCCACTGCTGAGTTTTCCGAATTTGCTGGCATATTGAGTGCAGCACTGTAACAGCATCATCTTTTAGGATTTGAGATAGATCACCTTGGATGCCATCACCTCCACTAGCTTTGTTTCTTGTAATGCTTCCTAAGGCCTACTTGACTTCACACTCCAGAATATCTGGCTTTGGCTCTGTGACCACACTATCATGGCTTTCTGGGTCATTAAGACCTATTTTGTACAGTTTTTCTGTGTCTTCTTGCCACCTCTTCTTAATCTCTTCTGTTCCTATTAGGTCCATACCATTTCTGTCCTTTATCATGTCCATCCTTGCATGAACTGTTCCTTTCATACCTCCAGTTTTCCTGAGGAAATCTCTAGTCTTTCCCATTCTATTGTTTTTCTCTATTTCTTTCCATTGTTCATTTAAAAAAGCCTTCTTATCGCTCCTTGCTATTCTCTGAAACTGCAGTCAGTCGAGTATATCTTTCCCTTTCTCACTTGCCTTTCACAGCTCTTCTTTTTGCAGCTGTTTGTAAAGCCTCTTCAGATAACCACTTTGCCTTCTGGCATTTCCTTTTCTTTGGCTTTATTTTGGTCGCTGCCTGTTGTATAGTGTTATGAACTTTAGGCCATAGTTCTTCATGCACTCAGTCTATCAGATGTAATCCCTTGAATCTATTTGTCACCTCCGCTGTATAATCATAGGATTTGCTTTAGGTCCTACCTGAATGGTCTAGTGGTTTTCCCTACTTTCTTCAATTTAAGTGTGAATTTGGCAATAAGGAGTTCATGATCTGAGCCACAGTCAGCTCCTGGTCTTGTTTTTGCTGACTGTATAGAGCTTCTCCATCTTCGGCTGCAAAAAATATAATCAATCTGATTTCGGTGTTGACCATCTGGTGATGTCCATGTGTAGAGTCTTCTCTTCTGTTGTTGGAAGAGGGTGTTTGCTATGACCAGTGCATTCTCTTGGCAAAACTCTGTTAGCCTTTGCCCTGCTTCATTCTGTACTCCAAGGCTGAACTTGCCTGGTTACTCCATGTATCTCTTGACTTCCTACTTTTGAATTCCAACCCCCTCTGATGAAAAAGACATTTTCTAGGTGTTCTAGAAGGTCTTGTAGGTCTTCACAGAACTGATCAACATCAGCTTCTTCAGCTTTCGTGGTGGGAGTTCTCGAGGCAAGAATACCAGAGTGATTTGCCATTTCCTCCTGCAGAGGACTACATTTTGTCAGAACTCTCCACCATGACCCATCCATCTTGGGTAGCCCTGCATGGCATGCCTCATAATTTCATTGAGTTATGCAAGCCCCTTTGCCATGACAAGGCTATAATCCATGAAGGGTGTCCTTTTATAGTTATTGCCTTTCTGTCTTCTGCACAAAAATCTTTGCCAACCAGTAGGTTACAGATATTCTTCTTATGTTTTCTTCTAAAAGCTTTATAGTTTTTCTTTCATGTACAAGTCTAAAGTCTGTCTAAAATAAGCTGTGAATGTATTTCTTTTATTAAATACCATCAAGTGCTTAATAAAAAACCTAATAAATTCATATAATCTTGTTTTCTTGGTATGTGTTCCACCATCTGTCCTTTAAAGTCAACTGTATTAAAGTGTTTCAAAGAATGTATACAACTACCCTATACTTGTAATAACTGAATAATTATATAAATTTGCTGTGTTTTAACAAATAGAAATGCACATAAAAGTAAACATTTGTGGAGATTTTTATGTGATTCACAAAGATTTTCTCTTTACTGATATTTTTCATTAAGTCTCTCAACAAATATGTGGTAAATGTTTATTATATACTTGGCATTGTTTTAGGTGCTAGAGACACTTAAAAAATCAGGCAGAAAATGTTCCTGCTCCCCTTAGCTTACAGTTCAGTTCAGTTAGTTCAGTTCAGTCACTCAGTTGTGTCCGACTCTTTGCAACCCCATGAACTGCAGCATGCCAGGCCTCCCTCTCCATCACCAACTCCCAGAGTCCACCGAAACCCATGTCCATCAAGTTGGTATTGCCATCCAATGATCTCATCCTCTGTGGTCCCCTTCTCCTGCCTTCAATCTTTCCCAGCATCAGGGTCTTTTCAAATGAGTCAGCTCTTAACATCAGGTAGCCAAAGTATTGGAGTTTCAGTTTCAACATCAGTCCTTCCAATGAACACCCAGGATTGATCTTTAGGATGGACTGGTTGGATCTCCTTGCAGACCAAAGGACTCTCAAGACTCTTCTCCAACACCACAGTTCAAAAGCACCAGTTCTTCACTGCTAACCTTCCTTTATAGTCCAACTCTCACATCCATACATGACCAGAGGAAAAACCATAGCCTTGACTAGACGGACCTTTGTTGGCAAAGTAATGTCTCTGCTTTTTTAATATGCTGTCTAGGTTGGTCATAACTTTCCTTCCAAGGAGTAAGCGTCTTTTAATTTCATGGCTGCAATCACCATCTGAAGTCATTTTGGAGCCCCCCAAAATAAAGTCAGCCACTGTTTCCACTGTTTCACTATCTATTTGCCATGAGATGATGGGACCAGATGCCATGATCTTCGTTTTCTGAATGTTGAGCTCTAAGCCAACTTTTTCACTCTCCTCTTTCACTTTCATCAAGAGGCTCTTTAGTTCTTCACTTTCTGCCATAAGGGTGGTGTCATCTGCATATCTGAGGTTATTGATATTTCTCCCGGCAATCTAGATTCCAGCTTTTTCTTCCTCCAGCCCAGTGTTACTCATGATGTACTCTGCATATAAGTTAAATAAGCAGGGTGACAATATACAGCCTTGACGTGCTCCTTTTCCTATTTGGAACAGGTCGTTGTTCCATATCCAGTTCTAACTGTTGCTTCCTGACCTGCATACAGGTTTCTCAAGAGGCAGGTTAGGTGGTCTGGTATTCCACATCCTTTTCAGAATTTTCCACAGTTTATTGTGATCCACACAGTCAAAAGGTTTGGCATAGTCAATAAAGCACAAATATATGTTTTTCTGCAACTCTCTTTTTTTTTTTGATGATCCAGCAGATGTTGACAATTTGATCTCTGTTTCCTCTTCCTTTCTAAAACCAGCTTGAACATCTGGAAGTTCATGGTTCACATATTACTGAAGCCTGATTTGGAGAATTTTAAGCCTTACTTTACTAGCGTGTGAGATGAGTGCAACGTGTGGTAGTTTGAGCATTCTTTGGCATTGCCTTTCTTTGGGATTGGAATGAAAACTGACTTTTTCCAGACTGTGGCCACTGCTGAGTTTTCCAAATTTGCTGGCATACTGAGTGCAGCACTTTCATGTCATCATCGTTCAGGATTTGAAATAGCTCAACTGGAATTCATTCCATCACCTCCACTAGTTTTGTTCATGGTGCTGCTTCCTAAGGCCCACTTGACTTCACATTTCAGGATGTTGGCTCTAGATGGGTGATCACAGCATTGTGATTATCTGGGTCATGAAGATCTTTTTTGTACAGTTCTTCCGTGTATTCTTGCCACCTCTTCTTAATATCTTCTGCTTCTGTTAGGTCCATACCATTTCTGTCATTTATTGAGCCCATCTTTGCATGAAATGTTCCATTGGTATCTCTAATTTTCTTGAAGAGATCTCTAGTCTTTCCCATTCTGTTGTTTTCCTCTATTTCTTTGCATTGATCACTGAGGAAGGCTTTCTTATCTCTCCTTGCTATTCTTTGGAACTCTGAATTCAAATGGGTATATCTTTCCTTTTCTCCTTTGCTTTTCACTTTCCTTCTTTTCACAGCTATTTTTAAGGCCTCCTCAGACAGCTATTTTGTTTTTTTGCATTTCTTTTTCTTAGGGATGATCTTGATTCCTGTCTCCTGTACAATGTCACAAACCTCCATCCATAGTTCATCAGGCGCACTGTCTATCAGATCTAGTCCCTTAAATCTATTTTTCACTTCCACTGTATAGTCATAAGGGATTTGATTTAGGTCATACCTGAATGGTCTAGTGGTTTTCTCTACTGTCTTCAGTATCAGTCTGAATTTGGGAATAAGGAGTTCATGATCTGAGCCACAGTCAGCTCCTGGTCTTGTTTTAGTTGACTGTATAGAGGTTCTCCATCTTTGGCTGCAAAGATTATAATCTGGTGATGTCCATGTGTAGAGTCTTCTCTTGTGTTTTTGGAAGAGGATGTTTGCTATGACCAATGCATTCTCTTGGCAGAACTCTATTAGCCTTTGCCCTGCTTCATTCCATACTCCAAGGCCAAATTCGCCAGTTACTCCAGGTGTTTCTTGACTTCCTACTTTTGCATTCCAGTCCCCTATAATGAAAAGGACATCTTTTTTGGGTGTTATTTCTAGAAGGTCTTGTAGGTCTTCATAGAACTGTTCAACTTCAGCTTCTTCAGCATTACTGGTTGGGGCATAGACTTGTATTGCCATCATAGTGAACAGTTTGCCTTGGAAATGAACAGAGATCATTCTATTGTTATTGACATCCAAATAGTGCATTTCAGACTTTTTTGTTGACTGTGATGGCTACTCCATTTTGTCTAAGCGATTCCTGCCCATGGTAGTAGATATAATCGTCATCTGAGTTAAATTCACCCCTTCCAGTCCATCTAAGTTCACTGATTCCTAGAATGTCGATGTTCACTCTTGTCATCTCCTGTTTGACCACTTTGAATTTGCCTTGATTCATGGACCTAAAATTTCAGGTCCATGCAATATTGCTCTTTACGGCATCGAGCTTTGCATCTATCGCCAATCCATTCACAGTTTACCATTAGTTGGATATTAAGTGGATGACTCAGATTTTCTACTTTTTAAAAACAAGGTACTGATAACTTTTTTAACAAAAATCATCATATAAGAAATTTACCAGGGAATTGCATGACAGTTGAGCTGGATCAAATATTCCAGTGCTTTTTAAAAAGTAGTTTATTCATTTAGGAAAAGGTCACTTTGATCTGAAACATCTATTAAAATCAGGCCATGAGCTATAAAGAAGCTAAGGAAAAAGAAGCAGAGTCTAAGCATTTACACAGAACATGTTAGAAATTGTTCAATTTTCTTTCTTGTCATACAGATTGTTCTCTCGAGAGTTCAAAAATTCAGATATCTTAACCACCAATATAGCCAATGTTTGGGTATAGGTTCTATATACTCTTCTAGGCTTTAGGATTTAAAGACATTTAAGATATATGAAAGACCAGTCCTTGGTGACATCTAGAGCTTTGTACGATCCCTTGTCCCGTGGGTAGTAATGGTAGCTGCATGCCAAGTCACTCAGTCATGTCTGACCCTTTGCAACCCAATGCACTGTAGCCCGCCAGGCTCCTCTGTCCATGGGATTTTCCAGGCAAGAATACTGGAGTGGGTTGCCATGCCCTCCTCCAGAGGGATCTTTTGGACTCAAGGATTGAACCCATGTTTTATGTCTCTTGCATTGGCAGGAGGGTTCTTTGCCACTAGCCCCACCGGGGAAGCCCGAGGAGTGATGGTAGAAATGACAAAATGACAGGGATCATGGAAGTCATAATTAGAATTCACTGTGTGCACAATATGGAGAAGGAAATGGCAACCCACTCCAGTGTTCTTGCCTGGAGAATCCCAGGGACGGGGGACCCTGGAGGGCTGCCGTCCATGGGGTCGCACAGAGTCGGACACGACTGAAGCGACTTAGCAGCATCTGCACAAAGAGTTCATAGTCTTTAAGTATTGGTTTTTCTGTCAATTTAGGAAAGTAAACTTTCACCAAATCCTTTATTCCTTTATTATAGATCTCTTATTAGTGATTACAAGCCCATATGCACATCAGATGTTATTTTTTTTTTGCCTGAATCCAAGTTTTGGAGTCATTTTTACTATTATTACCACTGTGGACAAGTGGCTTAACCTCCCTAAGACTTAGCTTTCTCCTCTGTAACATGGAATTCTTAGGGTTGACTCTAACTTGCTGGTAGAGTGAATTTGAGGCTTAAAGGAGATCATGCCTAAAATAGTTTACAACAGGTCCAGGAGCATCACAAGCTAAAACTAACACAACTTCGTAAATTAACTATATCTCAGTTTTAAAAATTCCAAGATATCCTAACCTTCAGGTCCAGACAACAAATTGATACCTAGAGCTGATCCCAGGCCCTCCTCCTCTCTCTCTCACTCTGCCAGCTGCTCTGAGAGAAATGTAACGTGGACCAACCAGACAGAGGGCATATTCCCTTCAGTGCCTGGGACAGATAATGCCTTTTCCATGGCAAAGACCAACCTCTGCCAAACCAAATCACTTGGCACAATTTCCAACTCAAAATTCACTTCTTCATCGATTTGCTCAGGAACTCCCTTCTCGGCAGACAGCCTGGGAGAGACAGTGAATGTGCCTTGTACACAGCAGGTGCCTAGCAGAGGCCCTCAGTGTGCTGCTAAGAAACCAAGACAAAGGGCACGCTATAGTCGGATACAGTGTGCTCATCCAGGCCACCTCCACTGCGCCCCTGCGAGGGCTTCTGGACGCTGCCCGCCTTCGGGGCTTGCTCTGCAGAGAAGGCCCTGCCCGCCTGCTGCACAGCCCCTCCTACACTGTGGGGCATCAACCCCAGCCCCACAAGATTTTCAGGCCGAGGCAAGTGAAGTGCCTGTCTGTGGTCATGTCCCTGCTGCGGTCCTAGGCTGCTCCATGAGTCTTCTGTGGAGTTGAGCTTCCCCTACACGAGTGCTTTTTGCTTGGTAGTGGACATGCTTACGGTCTTAACAAGTATTTCCAGACAGTCTCCTTTCTAAAAGATATTAAAAAGTACTGCAGTGTTTGTCATATGCTACTATTTGTGGGACAAGTTATATTTATCTCCTTTGGGTTTCTCTTCCTTCTATAATGCCTGTGTTTTACCTCTTCTAAGGTTGGCACTTTCTTCTAGGGCATGAAGAATACAATTCAAAGATAAATAAATAATCAAATATAAAAGGATATAAAATTTATAATCAATGACTTCCCTTCCTTTGTTGAATGAATTTAACATTTATCTTCTTTATTACTGACTGCTCTCTATTTTTAATATATATAATGACTACTGCATAAAAATACCACTGTATAAACTAAAATTAACAATGCTTCTGCTAAAGATAGCATAACTATGAATATATGTATATATTTAAAGTATTCCAAAAAGGAAAAATACTTGACATGAACTGTTCTGACATTTAAATCTTTTCTTACTCCCGTCAGCTCTGTCACAGTGAATGACAAAGGTAGTATTAATAGCCATACATTTTTCTGAAAATTAATTACCTAACATATTTCTAACATTTTCTAATTTTCTAACATTGACAAGGCAGATGTATATGTTTGCACTTTAAGAATCTTTAATTTACAGTTATATATCATAGTTTACATGCATATGTGTCCTTATTTAGAGAAAATAAAATGTTTATTTATTTTTTGACCCACTGATTTGAATTTAATTTAGTTTTTCCATATCTAAGTGCATTTATCCATTGAACATTTTCAAGTTCTTGTTATTCTTTGAATAACTGCATTCTCATAGATTATAAAATTTGCAAAGTTTCGGTTAATAGTAACTCTATTGTTTGTGATGAGTAGTTTTTCAAGTGCTACTCTCCAGACCTGGGAGAAAATAGTTTATTCTGTGTGCATTTAGCAAAATTCCTGGACTATTTCTTGGTGAATGTGTACAGATCCCAATCCAAGACAATATTTTTCCATTTTGTTGGTAAATCTTAGAATACGTTCACAAAACTAATTTTATTTTATTACCATGTCTCATGTTTTCCTATTTCCTTTCTCCAAGTTATAGAAAATCCATAAACGTTGGGCATATTCAATGTCCTCTGCAACTCAATTTCAGTCAGTCTCTATATGTCCACAGTCCCGGGCAGGGCTAAACAGGAAGGAATGTGTGACCCTCTACTGACCAACTATGTGCTGGGAAATCTTGGAACCTGAGTTGACCGTTATCTGAACAATGACAAAATTAGATCCACCGTAGAGCTAAATATGAAGATCAAATTAGTTAATAGAGAAGAGGATACATTGGACACTTAACCATGAAACCCACCAATAGTAAAGGAATACTAAGAAGTAATCTTTCCAATCTCCAATTGATGAAATGTTTCCTTCAACACACCTCCAATGATACAATGTGTCAAGACTCTTAGAACAACATTCAACTCTCTAACCATGGTGGTAGCTGCTCATATCAGCTATTTCTTTTATTTCTTCTAAGATGCTACCTTTCCCTGGGACACATGCAATTAAAACTATGCCTTTGAAGTAAAGCTTTAGTTTTACTAAAAACTATAGCCTCTTCCTTTTCCTGGGATTCCTGGTAAGATGCTTCTGTCCAACTCCTACATGTAGTTCAATCCCAACCCCTCCTTGACATCACTTCTTCCCTCCAACTCCGTTAATTTCTCTCTTACCTGAAGGGTCAGTAGACACTCTATCTGCTACATCAATATACATGAAAAATACTCCACAGACCAAATCTTAAGAATATCAGTTTTTGTCCCTTCTCTTTTCTTACCTAATGGACAACTTTTTGGATGAATATGGAGAGAAAAGAACGTCACTTAATTTCTTATCTCATAAACTTTTAATCAAACTCTATTGGTTTATTTTCCTTTTTTCCTCATAAATTACAGTGATGTAGATTGCTTATTTACAAATAGTCTCTCTTTAAAAAGATATTTAATATGACATTGTGTGGGCCTTGCAGGCTGATTCTTTACTTTCTGCGCTCTCAGGGAAACCCCGACACTACCACAAACATAAAAAGTAAAAATCTCTGGAAGGAAACATGTGTATATTTAAAACAAACAAATGAACAAGGACTTCCCTGGTGGTTAAGACTTCACTTTCCAAGGAAGGAGACGTAGATTTGATGCCTAATTGGGAAACTAAGATCCCACATGCCGCTTGACCAAAAAACCAAAACATAAAACGGAAGCGATATTGTAACAAATTCAATAAAGATTTTAAAAAGAAATAAAAAGGAATTGAGGGTTAGGATTGGGCTGATAGAATCAAGGCTTGGAGACAGACTTCATTGTTTACATTTTTAAAATTTTGAATCATGGGAGTATATTTCTCATTTAAATAACAAACATTTAACATAAAATTTTAAAAGTCCAGGGGAGTCTAATATGAAACTCATTCACCCAAAAGCCTGTAAACTCGTAAGTTTGCAGGAGAGAAAACAATGTAGCCGGTTTTGTCCCTGTTTACACCCTTTTCTATTTTTCCTACATTATGCAGGATGACACTCTGACATCTCTGAAGGGCTGGAGCTGGGACAAGGAGAGAAAGAAGGGACATGAGGCTTTACTTCAAAGGCATAGTTTTAATTGCGTGTTTGGCAGAAGAGTTTAATACAAAGCATATTTCCCAGTCAAGCTGCACTGCAGTCGGGTTCTGCCTGTGCACAGGCAGGCGCTGTGCTCCGCGTCACATTCACTCTGAGGACCCTGGGACGGAGCAGCCCCCATCTGTTGCATCCAATCACTCTTCCAGTTACTGTAGCAGAAGGAAAGGACCAGTGACAAATCATGTCGTAGTTCTTGAAAGTGTCCACTCAGAAGTCACCCTGGCCACTCCAGGTGACATACCCTGGGTGGAGACTTGCAGTTCTTCCGTGTGTCCAAAAATATCAAATTGATGGCAAACACACTGATAAATATTTTCTGAGGAATATCAGTCAAAAGCAGAAGTCTTTTTAAGTTTTAATTTGGTTGTTTCCTGAGCCCCAATATTTTGAGGGTGTCATATGAAATTCACATAACTAAAAAATAATACGCCTGTGCCTCAGCCCCTGCTCCAGACTTTCTGCTCTGCCTCTCTCCTTGTTCTCCTTTTGAGTTTCTCTTATCTTTTTCTTTGACCTCACCCTAAAAATAGTCTTTCCCATAAGTCACCAGGAAAACAGAAAACAACATAAAATGGTACTATCTGGAGGCCCCCTGAAGTCTGAATTGTCCAGTATTGCCAGAACAGCATTGAGACCTGAGCAGCTCTGCTCTTCTGTAGCTTTTCTCTCCAGAAGGAGCTTACAGGGTAGTTCTTGCTATGAAGATGAAACTACAAGCCCTTACTCAAGGAGGACCGGTGGCAATTATTTTTGCCCTATGCTTTCTTCCAGGGTCATTTCTTTTTCTTGTGTCTGTTGCCTCTTCTCTAAGTGAGGAGAAGACACTCTTGAGACTCAGTAACGTGCTCTGTGTCAACCCTCTGCGACTATGAGGGGAACATGGGCTGGGGTGTATGGAATAGATATTGATTTTAGTTATCCCACCAGAGACATTTTGAATTAATGCAGTTGGTGAATAAAATAGAAATTAAATGTTTATGTCCGTTTCCAGCTAGTGGGAGAAAGAAGTAGAAAGAATAAAGAAATAGAACCTTGGTGTCTGTCTGGTGTGTTTCAGATATAAATTTAAAAGCCTATAAAGTCTTTACAATGCCAAATTTCTCATTGCTGGGATATCAAGTGAAATGCTCTGTAAAATATATCGTGTTTTGCTAGATTTGATGGAGGCAATTTTCTGAAACTGTCAAATTGCTCAGTGAGATTAACTCTTCTCCAAAAAACCATGGAAATTTTAGCATCTAAAAAAGAGAGGAGGGGAAATACAGTGGGCTCAGCTGAGAAGCAATCTTAGAGCTAGTAATTATGTCACATCTGTCTGGAGATATAAGTTGGCCTTTAAGGGAGTGAATGGGATAACAACTTAATTAAAGATGGGTTAGATTACATGCAAATTACTTGCTATTATTACTGGAGAAATCTGCTAAAACAGACAACTGGGAAAGCACTGTTTTTCATTTTTCTTGAGGGAATAACTCGACACAGCAGGAGAATTTAACTAGCTTTTCTGGATATAAGTTTTAATTCTGATGTGTGGATGGATATCATCTGCATATCTGATGTTGTTGATATTTCTCCTGGCAGTCTTGATTCCAGTTAGTATTTCATCCAGCCTGGCATTTCGCATGATGTACTCTGCATGTAAGTTAGAAGAACAGGATAACAACATACAGCTTTGTCGTAACCCTTTCCCAATTTTGAACCAGTCGGTTGTTCCTTGAAGGTCTTTAACCTTTGCTTACAGTTTCCCAGGAGACAGGTAAGGTGTCTGGTATTCCCATCTCTAAGAATTTTCCACAGTTTATTGTGATGCTTTCACATAGTCAAAGGCTTTCACATGGTTAATGAAGCAGATGTTTTTACTGGAATTCCCTTGCTTTTTCTATGATCCAACAAATATTGGCAATTTGATCTCTGGTTCCTCTGCCTTTTCTGAGTCCAGCTTGTACATCTGGAATTTCCCAGTTCATGTACTGCTGAAGCCTAGTTTGAAGGATTTTTAGCATAACCTTACTAGCCTATGAAATGAGCTAGTAAGATAGTTTGAACATTCTTTGTCATTGCCCTTCTTTGGTATTGGAATAAAAACTGACCTTTTCCAATACTGTGGTCACTGCTGAGTTTTCTAAATTTGCTGACATGTGAGTGTAGCACTTTAACAGCATCATTTTAAATATGATGTTATTATTGAAATTTATCTTTAAAATATCTTCAATACAGCTGTTATATATGGCTATTAATATAATAAATCCTGCTCCTCACTCAAAATCCTTTTAGTCTCACAAGTGTCATGATTTCAACCATAAATTATAAGCTCATGGTCATACTAGGTAGGAATTTGTTGACCTCAGTAAATCTGAGGTTACTTCATGGCTGATCTGAGAAAGTAACAGTAATACGTTGCAAACCCTTTGGGATAGTGAAAATGTTAGGGAGTATGTTTTCCCACATGCTGCAATCCATAGTAAGCAATTATTAAAGTCAAGGTAGAATGAGAATATATAGTTAAATAAATATTATGATCACATTATGGAACACTATTCACCATCATTTGTGGCTATGATTATAAATTCTGACCCACAGTTGAGAACTGCATAATGCTTTATTTGATTGACTAATTGATGTATATCTCATAGCCAACAAGGGGCAAAGAGTCTGAGAAGATTATCTAGGAATGTAAAAGTCATCATTTTGTCATCATTTTGTTGAGACCCAAACAAATACATAGAGTTATATATATAGAGAGAATTGTATTTCATATGTGTCTTATGAAAATTCAGTAGAAAGCTCAGCAATTGTTTGAGCCAACAGACTTTTCTTTGTGGGAGAAGGGAGGAGGTGAGAGGGAAGTATTTTATCACTGACTTTGTTAAGAATTGCCAGGAAAGGATGATAGTAATAATAAAAAAAACTTGTAGTTATAGATGTTTAGAAATTCTTTCAGATAATCCATTCCTCAGTTATCTGCTCCTAGGGCAGACAACTTCCTCCAATTCACCCTTGTCTACATGACTGCCTAAATATTTATATTTTAGTATTTTCTTTTAGTGTCTATTAAAAATTACAATTAATTGACCACCAAAGTTTTGCACTTTTTCAGTAGTAGCAATTCAGAGTTTAAACTTCACTGGGTATTACTAACGTTTGGGGTCTTCATGCTGTATTGTAGCAGAAACATCCTAGGAATCCTCTGCCTGGGTCTGGGTAGACAAGGACAATGGCATCTTGCTTCAGAATGCCTGCAAACGTATATTACAAGAACAAACACTAATCCTTGTAAGACAACTGGAAATGAAGTCATCACTCTGAGCTGAAAGCAGGGAGGTTATTGAATGCATTTTCCATGTGCTTTGTAAATAAACACAAATTCAAATGAAAAATCCTTCAGTGAGGTCTAATCAAAGGCAGTTGATGGTTACCATTTTGCTTATATTCTAACAGAAAGCTAGTTAATGCTATTCATTGAACTATATTATTCTTTCTGCTTATAAAATATAATGAAGAAAAAGTGACAGTAGCTGTAGAGTTAATTAACATTAAGTTGGTTTAGTTTTTAGACAGTGGCACCCTCCACTAAAGACACTGGCATGAGAAAAACCATTAAAAATATTAGATGTCAGTAAAAAAAAAAAGAAAAGTTGTTTTGTCAGTATTTAGACTGTTGAGGTGACTTCAGTCTAGCTTTGCTTCTGAAGACCCAGGAGTAAATGTACATTTTCAGGTGAATGCTTGGTACACCATTGCTCCATTAAGCCACTTAAGGGCTGGTGGAGGCATGAAAAAGCATTGCCATCTGCTTTGTTGCTCATCTCTTTGTTTATATTTATGCTTTCTTTTGAGGAACTACATTAGGGAACACTTACTCACCATTATTTCTGGCAGTGACTATAATTTTATGATCCACAGTGCAAGACTGAATAATATTTGACTAATTGATTAATACAGATTTTTTGGATAACAAGGGACAAAGAGCCTGAGAAGATTTTCTCGGTATGTAGACATCATCATTTTGTCTACTGTGTCTGATCCCTAAAGATTTGGTGATATTAGAGGAAGTTTAGTGTCGAGTATGATGAGGATCTTGTTTGTTCTAGTAACCAAATGACTTCAGAACTGGGACAGGTTGCTTCCAAGTGAGAAATTTTCACTAGTCAAAATGAATCCTCTATATTCATAACAAAATTAATTGTCTGAATTGTATTTTGGGTGATAATACTGATCTTTTTAATCTGTAATTTTTAAATTTACTCTTCTCACAGAAGAAGCGAATTAATTTTTAATTACTGTTCTGCAGAAGTTAATTAAACCTCAGCTGGACTACTTCTAAAGGAGAGGATTTTTACCATGTATGCACCTAAATTCTTTTAGATAGAACAACCATTATTTTAAGTAGAAGCAGAAAAAATGTTTTGTATTCTAAAATTTCAGTCCATATGACTTAAATTTTATTGGATTTGTGGTTAAGTGATCGATTATTTTGGAATTAAAAGAATGATGAAGTTCTAATCCCAAAACTATAAAGTGTGCAATCACCACTTTTAAACTATTTCTTATTCACTGAGATAGTATGAGCATTTACAGAACAATATGTAAATAAACTATAAACAAGTTACTGTTTCATAACAAAAATCACAATTTAGACATGGGTGATATAGTTTCAGTTTGTTGTTTATTCAGTTGCCGCATCATGTCCAACTCTTTGCTACTCCATGGACTGCAGCCGGGCCTCCCTGTCCTTCACCATCTCTCAGAATATGGCCAAGTTCATATCCATTACATCGGTGATGCAAGCCAACGATCTCATCCTCTGTCGCCTTCTTCTTCTGCCTTCAATCTCCCAGCATCTGGGTCTTTTTAAGTTATTTTAATCATTTCGTAGAAGTTAGTGTTACTAAATAGTTTCTTTTCTTCGCTGTGGTTGTGTTTGGGGAAAGTATTGAAGCTGTGTGAATATAAACCTACTACAACTTCTCTAAAATATTCTTTAAATGAATTGTTTTAGATTTTTGAAGAATTTATATCAACTTTTCTCCCCTTTTTTATTTTGTGGCTTCTTTCTTTAAATGTTGAAACAAAAGGGTTTAATATTTAAATCTGACATAAACAAGTCCATATGTCACAGCTGTGGTTTTTCCAGTAGTCATGTATAGCTGTGAAAGTTGGACCATAAAGAAGGCTGAGCACTGAAGAATTGATGCTTTTGAACTGTGGTGTTGGAGAAGACTCTTGAGAGTCCCTTGGACTGCAAGGAGATCCAACCAGTCCATCCTAAAGGAAATTGACCCTGACTATTCATTGGAAAAACTGATGCTGAGACTGAAGCTCAAATACCTTGGCCACCTGATGAGAAGAGCCAAATCATTGGGAAACACCCTGATGCTGGGAAGTGTTTAAGTCAGGAAGAGAAGGGGACGACAGAGGATGACATGGTCGGATGGCATCACTAACTCAAGGGACATGAGTCTGAGCAAGCTCCGGGAGATGGTGAAGGACACAGAAGCCTGGCGTGCTGCAGTGCATGAGGTCACAGAGCCAAACACAACTGAGTGACTGAACTGAACTGAACTGTATTATTCTATGTATGTGATGGACAAGAACAGGCAAAATTAATCAAAGAGAAGAGACCAGAGATATTTTTTCGTCTAAGAGAAAGTCACATGAGCTATAGATGGGGACAAATTTCTTAAGCCATGAACTCAGTCAGTATTAGAGTCTGGCCGTAATGAAGGGCATACACGTATACTCACTCATTTACCACAGGAAAAGTAATCTATTAAATGACAATAGGGTACAGAATGCATTTCATGTTAAGTTTCAGTAAGACAAATTACATTTTATAAATATAAATATAAATATCTTTGTTTTAATGCACCAAGTGTGTTAGAATATCCTGAATAATTCAAAATGTTTGAATTGAACTATACTTACAGCAAGTGCTGAAAACAAGAGTTACATCCCCATTAAAGTCTTGTAAAAATTCAGTTCCCTCTACCGCTAGTTGCTGTCATTAAATAGCATAGTGTTTCCTAAAACTTACTGGGTGAGGATAGGGCCAAATTAATAGTTTCGGATGAATGTAAAGGATACAAGAGATGAAGAAGCAAAATCATTTTAAATTTCATTATTAAAAAGAAAGATAAAAATGAGAAATCCTATCCCTAAGCAATATTGTGCCTATTTTCCCATATGTTTTTTCTGCCCTAGCAAAGAAAACTATGGTTATATATTAAAACAGTAAATTTTAGTTTATTCATCATATAGCCCATATAGTATGGATAAATGAATATTCCTATAGTATTATATTTTGCTTCAGATGTAAAGAAATTCTTTAGAAAGGAAACACAGAGCTCAGCTTCTCAAACTGTAATATTCATACAAATCACCTGAGTATCTTATTAAAACTGAGCTTGTTCTACAGTCCTGCAGGGATGGGCTGAAGTGCTAGGTTCCTAACAATTCCCAGGTGATGCTAAAACTGCTGCATAGACCACATTGTTACTATTGACTTTGATTCAATTATATAGAAATAAACCATGGATTTTACCATGTAATTTTGGACATTAGATTTTAATACATTTTTGTGATAAGGAGCTATTTTTACAGCAGTTTTGCATATTTTAATGTGCATATGAATCTTGCTGTAGTCAGACTCTGGTTCTGCAATTCTGGGTTAGACCCAGAGATCACATAGCTAGGTCTTAGGTTAAAAGATAATTTCAACTTACTGACATGAATTAACTTATAAAAGTCAGGGATGGTGGTGAGGGAGAACCAAAGGCAAACGTTAGTCAAGACAGAAAATGCAGTTGACCTTTGAATAACATGAGTTTGAACTGCTTGGGGTCCACTTATGTGCAGACTTTTTTTCAATGAATGAATAGCTACTACAGCTCCACATCCTTGGTTCCTTGAATCTGTGAAAGCAGAAACACAACTGGGTGCCACTAACCCCCACACTGGTCAGGAGTTAACTGTATTGCTATGTAAAAAATGGTAGATGTTTAAATATATTCCGCCCTGGAGAAACAGTCCCCCACTCTAACAGTACTACCACTTCTTTAATGTTCCTGTTTTAAGGTGATTGTAATAATAGCCCTTCAATTAAAACACTGTTTCAGTACTAGCATCTGCTTTATTAGAGCAGTGATTTTATTAAACTAATAACTGTTAGCATGAAGACACCATTACTGTAATTGTATTGTAAGTATGACAGTAAATATATTCAGGTTGTATATAATTATTAGAAATGTTACCCTGATCATTTACCTCTCCCACAACTTTCTTCCTGTCATACACTCTGAATTTGTGTCAATGTTGGCTAGCTTTCAAATGTAGCTGTTTTCCTGTGTCCCATAGAGTTATGCAAATTGATGCATGCTCTGTCCAGAAACTTATATCACCCCTTTAAAGAGTAGTTAATTAGAACTTCCTTCCCAATTTCTACTTCCCTCAGTGTGGATCAGGTCAGTGCTTAGGGCCTCAATCAGAAATAATTTGCTGTCTAGCTGGGCATGTCTTTGGCTTTGAGGGAGGCACCATATAAAGAAATGTCTTTATGGAAAATGCACATATTAAGTGTTAATGTGTAACAAACACCTGTAAGTGCAGAGGTGTAAACAACATTTATTCTCACTTCTGTCAGGTGAGGAGACTGGGGGGCCATCTGCTCCTCATGCGCCTCCTCTGAGCCTTGCCCTGGCAATGGCTGGTGCATAGAAGAGCACTTCCAACCCCGCAGGCACATTGCAAGCCTCCTCCACATCTGCTGCTGCTGCTGCTGCTAAGTCACTTCAGTCGTGTCCAACTCTGTGTGACCCCATAGACGGCAGCCCACCAGGCTCCCCCGTCCCTGGGATTCTCCAGGCAAGAACACTGAAGTGGGTGCCATTGTCTTCTGCAATGCATGAAAGTGAAAAGTGAAAGGGAAGTCGCTCAGTCGTTTCCGACTCTTCGCGACCCCATGGATTGCAGCCTACCAGGCTCCTCTGTCCATGGCATTTTCCAGGCAAGAGTACTGGAGTGGGGTGCCATCGCCTTCGCCGCCGCATCTGCTAGTATCATTATATTGGTCAAAGCCAGGCTCACAGTTCAGCCCAGTGTATAACCCCTCTGCTCCTGATGAGGTTAAACCAAGTCACATGACCAAGCCCAGATTATATGGAGCAGAGAGATGTCATCCTTTCACGGGTTTGAAGGATAATGAGTGATCCTTTCAGGACAACAATCTAACCCACCAGGGGCAGTTTTCCTTTTACATGTGTAAGTACAAGTCATGTCTAAAGGCTCTGAGTCATTTAATTTTATAATATGCCAAATAGCCATAGCTATATTTAGCCAACTTGGAACACTAGGATTGAATTGTTTCTTTAAGAATCTCAGGTTTGTATAGCAGAAAGAAATTAAGGCCCTAACATCCATTTATGCATTATTTTTTAGTTTAATTTTCTATATTACTAATTACAAATAAGGGTTTTAAATTTCAAAACTCTGGTAACTAAAATCTCAGGCAAGATGGATGTAATAGTCAAGTCATAGTCAAGGTGGCAGGTCATTCATTCAACCAGGAAACCATTCCTCAAAGCTTTTCCACGCCCCCTTTATTATGGCCAGAGAGGACTTCAACACTGTTCCAGGCTTCACAATTCTTACACATGAATGAAGAACACATTCGGTAAAAGGTGACAGGTCCTGTATACTGTGTGTATGCCACTTCTCACAGAGAGTGAGTTTAACCACTGAAGGGTGGGGACTGGATCCAAATCTTGAAAAGGAAGAAAAAAATCCATCAGGAGGTTAGAGGAGTTAGGCAATTTGCATAGAGAGATAGCATCACACTCAATTCAGGAAACTGCAAGGAGTGGATCAGGAGTATTTTGTTAGGACTAATAGTCCCCAGTCTTTTTGGCACCAGGGGCAGGTTTCATGAAAGACGATATTTCCACAGACTAGGGTGGGGTGGGAAGATTGTTTCAGCATGATTCTCATAAGGAGAATGCAGCCTAGATCCGTCGCATGCTCGATTCACCATAGGGTTCAGGCTTCTAAGAGAATCTTGTGAACCCGCTGAGCTCAGCCACTCATGTGAGTGATAAAGTGGCTGTAAATGGAGATAAAGCATCGCTCCCTGGCCCACCACTCACTGCCTGCTGTGCAGCCAGGTTCCTAACAGGCCACGGACCTGTACCGGGGGCTGGGGACCCCTGTGATACCTTCTCCCTGGCATCTTGTTCCGAGGGTGTCAGACCCTGAAGGGACCTGTGTCAAAAGCCTGGAGCCTAGGGTTGCCAGAACAGGGGAAGACTTGAAACAGAGGTAGATCCCCTCAGAGGCATTGTCTACGTTTGGAACTGAAACCAGTGTCAAGCTGATGAGAACCAGTGAAAGTTCACCTTTCTATGAGTGGTGTTAGTCCAGTTCAGGATGGAGAGCAGTGAAGTTAGAGGATCCAGTGACTCCTGTGTTGCAGAAATAGCTTCAGCAGCTCCAGCAGCACTCACATCCTGCCCTCCTCTTCCTAGGCGCACATTAGGCTGCATTTCATGCCTGCCAAGTAGTTATGGTGGTTGTTCAGTCACCATGTCATGTCCTTTTGTGATCCCATGGACTGCAGTGTGCCAGGCATCTCTGCCCTTCACCGTCTCCCAGAGTTTGCTCAAACTCATGCCCACTGAGTCAGAGATGCCATCCAAACATCTTATCCTCTGTCGTCCCCTTCTCCTCCTGCCCTCAATCTTTCCCTGCATCAGGGTTTATTAGAGAGTCAGCTCTTGGTATCAGGAGGCCAAAGTATTGGAGCTTCAGCTTCAGCATCAGTCCTTCCAATGAGCACTCAGGACTGATATCCTTTCGGATGGACTGGTTGGAACTCCTTGCAGTCCAAGGGACTCTCAACAGTCTTCTCCAACACCACAGTTCAAAAGCATCAATTCTCAGTTCAGCTTTCTTTATGGGCAACTCTCACATCCATACATGACTACTGGAAAAACCATAGCTTTGACTAGATGGATCTTTGTTGGAAAATTCATGTCTCTGCTTTTTAATATGTTGTCTAGGTTAGTCATAGCTTTTCTTCCAAGAAGCAAGCATCCTTTAATTTCATGGCTGTAGTCATCATCTGCAGTGATTTTGAAGCCCAGAAAAATAAAGTCTCTCACTGTTTCCATTGTTTCTCTATTTTGCCATGAAGTGATGGGATCGGATGCCATGATCTTCATTTTTTGAATGTTGTGTTTTAAGGCAACTTTTTCACTCTCCTCTTTCACTTTCATCAAGAGGCTCTTCAGTTCCTCTTTGCTTTCTGCCATAAGGATGCTGTCATCTGCATACCTGAGGTTATTGATATTTCTCCCGGCAATCTTGATTCCACCTTGTCCTCTATCCAGCCCAGGATTTGACATGATGTACTCTGCTTATAAGTTATACAAGCAGGTGACAGTATACAGCTTTGAACTACTTCTTTCCCAGTTTGGAACCAGTCTGTTGTTCTATGTCCAGTTCTAACTGTTACTTCTTGTCCTTCATACAGCTTTCTCAAGAGGCATGTCAGGTGGTCTGGTATTCCCATCTCTTTAAGAATTCTCCACAATTTTGTTGTGATCCACACAGTCAAAGGCTTTAGGGTAGTCAATGAAGCAGAAATAGATGTTTTTCTGGAACTCTCTTGCTTTGTCTATGATCCAACCAATGTTGGCATACATTACGATCTCTGGTTCCTCTGCCTTGTCTAAATATAGCTTGAACATCTGGAAGTTCTCAGTCCACGTACTGTGGAAGCCTGGCTTGGAGAATTTTGAGCATTACTTTGCTAGCGTGTGAGATGAGTGCAATTGTGTGTTAGTGTGAATATTCTTTGCCATTGCCTTTCTTTGGGACTGGAATGAAAAGTGACATTTTCCAGGCCTGTGGCCATGGCTGAGTTTTCCAAATTTGCTGGCATATTGAGTGCAGCACTTTCACAACATCATTATTTAGGATTTGAAATAGCTCAGCTAGAATTGCATCACCTCTGCTAATTTTGCTCGTAGTGATGCTTCCTATGGCCTAATGACTTCGTACTCCAGGATGTCTGGCTCTGGGTTAGTGATCATACATCATGGTTAATCTCAGACTACTGATTTATATCCCTCCCTCCTTTCCCCTTTGGTAACCATGTTTGTTTTCTATGACTGTGAGTCTGTTTTGCAAATAAGTTCACCTGTATAATTTTTTTTAGATTCCACACATAAGTGATAGCACACAATATTTGCCTTTTATTTAGTATGATAATGTCTAGGTTCGTTCATATTGCCACAAATGTCATTATTTCATTCCTTTTTGTTTCTTAGTAGTATTCCATTGTGTGTGTGTGTGTGTGTGTGTGTATACCACAGTTTCTTTATCCATTCATCTGTCAATTAAAGGAATTATTAGAAAAACCAGTTGGGTTCCTCTATTCATTCATAGCAATGAAGTTTTACACAGACTTCAAATTTTGCTTAAGTATTGGCTGCTTCATTTTAATTGATGATGTCATGTTTTCTAGGTGCATGCGTTTTTATCAAATGTATTCTAAGATTTTCTCAGTTTTTTTTTTAACTGGGGCCTTGTTTCTATAATGTAAAACCTATTTGTAATTTCTAATATGTTATACATATTAATATCATCTTACCAGTTGGGATTAGAAAATCTCTTGGTTTATATGGTGCCCTAAGCTTCCAGGTACCTTCACCTCTAAGCCTTAGCTCTGATTTATCTTTGTATCATCCATTCCTGGGTAGTGAACATCTTTATTGTCCTCCAATATGGTAAAATTGTGTGAGAGTTGTCTTTAGTCAAAGTATACTTTTGAATTCATGCTGCTCTTCCAGGATACTCAATTCATTACATTCTGTATAATTTTGTATACTAATGTCTTGGGGGCAATAATTACATTTTAATGAAAAATGGCCCCAGTTAGCAGTAATATGATAAGTTGTGTTAACATTCACCCACAGTTTCAGTTTTCTAGTAAAGCTTGTAGTGACTGAAGAAGACAGTTTATTCTGAAAATCGTGCCTGGTAATTACATCTGTCAGTAAATTGGCCTTTGATCCTTCATCTCTGGCACCTTGGCTTTAGCTTTTATTGAAGAGTGGAAAAAAGCAGGGCTAGTGCTAGCATCCTCTGATAATTGTTTAGATTTTTACCTGGTGCTCAAGCGTTTGCAGTTCTAAAGGACTGATCTCAGATAATTGTTAAGCCATGGACAGGGATATTAGAAACAGCTGCTGCTGCATCGCTTCAGTCATGTGGGACTCTGTGCAACGCCATAGACGGCAGCCCATCAGGCTCCCCTGTCCCTGGGATTCTCCAGGCAAAAACACTGGAGTGGGTTGCCATTTCCTTCTCCAACTCATGAAAGTGAAAAGTGAAAGTGAAGTCACTCAGTCATGTCCAGAAACAGCTAGATGATGTCAAATACACCTGGGTATGCATTCTTGCTGAGTCACATACTAGCCTTGTGAGATGTGCAATCTAGTTTCCACTCAGCCTCAGATTTATTATCAGAAAATGGACATAACTCTCTGTTTCTTATTGGGTTATTGAAAAGATCAAATGAGATTATGGATGTAAATTTCTTAGATAGCACCTGGTATGCAGCTCTGAGCTCCACAAATGATGACCATTATTTTTATGAAATACTAGGTGGTAGCTCATTCCAATCAAATTAAAAATTAAGCTCTACTTTTTCTTTTAAACCTTGCATATGAGAATAAATATGAATAAACATTTGGTTTAACTTATACGAAGTTTAAATAGAAGCACAGTCATTTTACAGGATCAGTGTCAGAGTAGCAGTTGCTTCTGTGAACCCTGGTATAGTCTAGGAGAGATGTAGTTTCTAAGGTGCTAAAGATATTCTTTCTTGATCTAGGCCATAGCTAGTGAATTTTATATTTGTAAAAAATTCATTGAGCTGTATACTTAAGTTCTATCCTTGTTAAAACTCATTAAAACAAAAACAATAGATTTCTCAAAGTTTTGAGGCAGTGTAAATTACTGCAGATTTTTGTAAAGTAAAAAGTCATGATAATGCAGTAACTCTTCCCCTGTTGTCTCAAATAAATATCCCAACAGCAGATATATTCCAGCCACAGATAAAAATTAATTGCACCAAGGCATTAATTGCAACATTTTCTATTTGTTTTAAGAAAATAGTATTGAAAACAATATAAATTAATTGTCCAACAGTATAGAAAAATTACATATTTGATGATGCATCAATTTAAGAATTATGCAGTCATCAAAAATAACTGCAAAATACTGCTGTAGCCATTTTAGAGGAAGCAGTATTTTGTAAACCTACATTGGACCTATGACCCAACAATTCCACTTCTGGATTTTTACCCAATAGATGTATGAGTTCACACAAAGACTTGCACGTGAATGTTCATAGCAATCTCATTTCAACAGTAGCACAAAGCTGGACACAATCCAAATATCTATCCATAGGAGAATGGATAAAGAAATTACACAGTATAGTCATACCATGTGATACTATTCAGCAATTACTGTAATGTGAATGAATCTCCAAAAAAAGGTAAAGAAGCCAAATATAAAAGATTAGATACTGTGTGATTCCATTCATATGAGATCCAGAAGAGGCCAAGTTAGTCTATAGTAATAGATACTAGAACAGTGATTGCCTGTAACTGGAAAGCACGGAATTGCCTGATGATGCAGATATTTATCTTGTTTCGCAGGATCTGCAGCAGACATACTGTGACCTTGAGGGTCTGCTCAGTAGAACTGTAAAGATGCCAGTCCTGAAATTGTTAAGCTGATAAACCAATGACAGAATCCATATACTTTCATACTTCTCGTGTAAAAGAAGATAAGGTCCTATTTGTTTAATCATTGTAGCTGATAACATCTTGTAAGAGAAGACTCAAGGAAATGCTGCTTTGATTTGTGTCAGTGTAAAAAGGAGTTATTAATGAGAGTTGCAGGAATTCTAGAAGCCTCTAGTGGTCACTCTGGCATTATAGAATGGTAGGCATAGAAGGGACGTTATCATTTACAGAAAATGACACTAAAACCCAGAGAGGTTATGTGTCTTCCTTGTGGACACATATGGCCAAGATTAGATCACGTAGTATTCAATTCTCAATCTCCCTAGTGAGAAAAAAAGGAGATTAAAAACTGTGACAATTCCTATAGAAACTGAAAGGGTATTTCCTATATAACTCTTAATGATCACAACAGACAAGATAAAAAAGTTTGAGGAGATTCTGCCAAAGTTGTGATGGTTTGACAGTGAAAATAGAGCCCCACACACCAACCTCTTAATGATTTCTCATTGTGGAGGCACAGGTAGGTCCACATGTAGATATTTGCATGTCCAATCTCTTCAATAATAGATTTTTATCTTATCTCAAGTGCACATCAGTTCAGTTCAGTCACTCAGTTGTGTCCAACTCTTTGCGACGCCATGAACCACAGCACGCCAGGCCTCCCTGTCCATCACCAACTCCCGGAGCTTACTCAAACTCAAGTCCGTTGAGTCGGTGATGCCATCCAACCATCTCATCCTCTGTTGTCCCCTTCTCCTGCCACCTTCAGCCTTTCCCAGCATCAGGGTCTTTTCAAATGAGTCAGCTCTTCACATCAGGTGGCCAAAGTACTGGAGCTTCAGATTCAGCATCATTCCTTCCAAAGAATGTTCAGGTCTGTCTCTCCCCTGAGGAAGCTTCCATAAGCCTTTTACCCTTCTCCATCAGAGGGTAGACAGAATGGAAACCACAATCACAGAAAACTAACCAATCTGATCACATGGACCACAGCCTTGTCTAAGTCAATGAAACTATGAGCCATGCCATGTGGGACCACCCAAGACGGACGGGTCATGGTGGACATTCTGACAAAATGTGGTCCACTGGAGAAGGGAATGGCAAACCACTTCAGAATTCTTGCCTTGAGAATCCCATGAACAAACTCACATACTTGATGTTTTTACTTTTCACTGATTTATTTTGCCTGTTTGTTCTTGTTCTATTTTAAGAAGTGTTGATAAATTTTAAATTGTGTTCTCATCAAGATATTTATGAAAATCTTTAGTAATTTCATGATTGTATTTAATTATATCTCCATTTATCATTTTCCAAAAGACTGATATATACACAAATGTGCACCTCTGTGTTCTTTATGGCATTGTTAACAGTTTCTTGTATCTTTGAGAAAAAGATAATTTCAATTTTCTGTCCAGTTATTTTAAATATATGTTACTCCTTCTCCAAGACACTATGAACAGCAACACTTACTGCATAACTTCTGACACATGCCCAGGGAACATTTGTAGGGGTTTTCAGTAACCCTGTTGCTTCTTGTAATTCCATTTCTATGGTATTTGGCTAATCATTGACAGATTTTTTTGGTTCAGTCTCTTAACAAAGTCCTAGTGAATGAGAACTGGATGGTTTTATTTTTATTTTTTCATGGTCTTTTATTTTATCAGTAGTTCATATTAGTGATGTATTGCAGTCACCAAATTCAAAAGGAACAAATAAATGATGGATGATAAAAAGCATGAGTCTCTCTCACACCCTTCTCCAGTCCATTCTGTCCTCTTCTCCAGAAATAACATCTTCAAATAGTTCAACATCCCTTTGTTGTCTGAAGCTATCAGAACACTGTTAATAGGCTATATTCCAATATAAAGTGAAATGTTTTTTACAAAAGGAAAAATCTATAAAATGATGCTGAATAAAAAGCCCACTCTTAGCTGTTTCCCATCCACCCTGTTACTTTCCCTTCAAACAATTATCTTGATTTCTCACATACTTTACAATAATTTTAAATTTACAAGTATATATATTTTTCATCCTATTTTATGCGTATGCTGTTGACATATTTTACACAATGCTGTAAATCTTTTGTCAGCAGTGCCTTTGAAGTCTTCATGCACTAAGTCGTAAGGCACTGGAGCGATCTTTTCTTTGGCTCCCTTGTATTTCATTGCATGGCTGAACCGCAGCTGAGTCAACCAGCCCTCTAGGATAGGGCTTAGAATGTTTCCAATATTTTACTGTTACAAACAGTGCTGCAGTGAATTACCTTAGATGCACATTACTATGTATGTGTTGGGTTATTTTTGGTACTTAGTTTTATAAGAGTATGTGCTTTGGTGATTTTAGTAGATATTAGCTTGCTCCATGGGTCGGGAAGATCTCCTGGAGGAGGAAATGACAACCCACTCCAGTATTCTTGCCCAAGAAATCCCATGGACAGAAGAAACTGGTGGGCTCCAGTCCGTGGGTCACAAAGGGTCGGACACGACTGAATGAGTGCGCGCAGGCGCCATGCTCACTGTAGGGCGATTCTGTGCTATTAGAGAATGTCCCTGGCGCCTGGACAATCCCCGCGGGCCCCTCCAAACCCATCTCAATGCTCCTCCCACACCAGGAGACAGAGGCACTGTCCTGAATGTTAATTTGGGATCCCCTGTTTTTTCTTTATATTTTTACCGCTTCTATATACGTGTATATATTTATAGGTAGCATAGTGTGGAGTTAGTCACTCAGTCGTGTCTGACTCTTTGGGACTCAATGGGCTGTAGCCCACCAGGCTTCTCTGTCCATGGAATTCTCCAGGCAGGAGTACTGGAGTGGTTTGCCATTCCCTTCTCCAGAATAGGTAGAGTAGGTATACATATATATATATATATATACACACACACACATACATATATAGGTTCCTAAATAATGTATTATTTTAAAATATAGGCACCTAAATGGAACCATTCAGTATAAACTCTTCTGCAGTTTGCTTCTTCCTCAGAACATTATATTTCTGAGATCATTCTTATTGATCCGTGTGAGAGTAGTTCTTTCATCTTTGCTTATACGATATTCCATTGTAAGAACACACTGCAGTTTATTTATCCATTCTAGCAGTAGACGTTTTTGTACCAATTAACATTTTTACTATTTCTGCATTGCATTAATCTTCTTGTCAACTGAGTGACTCACACTTTCACTTTTTTAAACACAATGTTATCTTTTCCTCTAAATCGAAATTCAAGATTGTACTTTTAAACAATTCTACATCTTTACTATTAGACCAATTATTAAAAAGTCTTATCTGTCTGTTAGTAGCATAACTAATGCTTCCAGGTTTTATATAAAACATATTTGGTTGTTCTGGATTGATTGTGATATAAAGTGTGAGTTTGAGATCCAACTTTTTTCCCAGACCCTAATAATGACAACAACTTTTATAGTATATGTATTTATACAATAGAAAATATAAATGTATACAAATGCATAGTTATTTAATATATTTATGTATAAATAATACATGTATCTAATATAATAAATACTATTTTATAAAATATATTTATACAGTAGTGGAATAATTCATCATTTCCACCACCTACTTTGTTATGTCAGACCAAATAATTGCATTTTTGGTTTGCTTGTGGGCTTCTATTCTTTTCTACTGATCTATTAATATAACTATGAATCTTTTTGATTAGATGACAGTCAGCAGTAAAAATTAAAACTGAGCTTTGATGGAATGATACACTGAAGGGCTAAGGATGGACAAGTGATGTAAAGACTTTAGAAAGATAGGTAGGATCATAATCTTTTTGCCTAAAGAGGAGTGAACCTAGAATGGATGAAAATGCAAGTTTCATCAGAGGAAAGTACACACTGTCAGCAATTTATTTAAACTGTATAAAAAGGACTGGGCAATGCTTTCCCCTTTAAGAGGCATGATGTCAGGGAGATAAACATCATACTAAATTACACTTGCAATGCATATTTGTGCCTCCAGAGAAACGGTGAATATGGTTAATGCATGTTTTATGCTGTTTTGACTCTAGTCTAAACCAATCAGATTAAAGAAATTTACGAACAAAAATGGCAAGACATAGTAGCTGCTATTAGAATGTTATGTTGAAGTTAGTACCTGTAGTCCTCATTCCTAGAACACACCCGACTAGTAAATGAGGCCGACATTCCACGTTTGTATTTATAATCTACTCTCTAGGATGTGTCGGAGAAGGCAATGGCACCCCACTCCAGTACTCTTGCCTGGAAAGTCCCATGGATGGAGGAGCCCGGTGGGCTGCAGTCCATGGAGTCGCAAAGAGTCGGACATGACTGAGCGACTTCCCTTTCACTTTTGACTTTCATCCATTGAAGAAGGAAATGGCAGCCCACTCCAGTGTTCTTGCCTGGGGAACGCCAGGGGAGCCTGGTGGGCTGCCGTCTCTGGGGTCGCACAGAGTTGGACACGACTGGAGCGACTTAGCAGCAGCAGCTAGGATGTGTGGAGCTCATGTAAAATTAATGCTCACTTATGTAATTTCATCAATGCTTCTTAAACCTCTGTTTCTCCCCTCATGCATTAAAGAATTCATCCTGACCACCCCAGTAGGGGCTTCCCTGGTGGCTCAGTCGGTAAAGAATCCATCTGCAATGCGGGAGGCCTGGGTTCAGTCCCTGGACTGGGAAGAGTCCCTGGAGGAGGTCATGGCATCCCACTCCAGTATTCCTGCCTGGAGAATCCCATGGACAGAGGAGCCTGGCGGGCTATGGTCCCCAGGGCCACAGAGAGTCCGACGGGACTGAGCGACTGAGCGCACACGTGCAGCACCCC
Source organism: Ovis canadensis (assembly GCF_042477335.2). Lineage (NCBI taxonomy): Eukaryota > Metazoa > Chordata > Mammalia > Artiodactyla > Bovidae > Ovis > Ovis canadensis. Next base: position 16,535,360 of record NC_091257.1, read on the forward strand.
TGGGTGTGGCCGAGTCCCTGCATTGCCCACCTGAAACTAGCGCAGCACCCAAGCAGACTGTGGAGAGAAGGGACGGGAGAAAAAAGGGATTGCCAAGAGTTTACAATTTTTCTAGACTAAAAAATATGTATCTTGAAAATGTTGTGATGATGTTATAGCAAAAGCAAAAGCATTACCACTTATCCAAGATTTTAGGACCCATGAAACTGTTGAAGCATAAGCCATTTTTTTAAAAAAGCTTCAGTTTAATTTTATTTGACTTTATTTTTTAAAACTAAAAATTAAAAATAATATATAATATATATAAATATATAAATAAATATATATATATATAGCAATGTTCAAATAATAGTGGGTTTTATGGTAAAGTCTGATCTACTGGGCTCTGCTTAACCTGTAAGTCGGGGTGTGGAGAGACCTATTACCTTTTCTAAGACATTATTATTTTGTTTCCTTTCTTACTCTAGAAAGTGCCTTATTTGCCAATCTAATATGTTTTGTGAACCAACTTTACATTGCCTGCATTTATTTCTATTGAAATAAAGTGAGCATCTAAACTGGAAACTTAGTGAATTCTTCTGAACTATTGGTAATATTAGATTCTTCAGCAAGAAAGCTGTTTTATCAGTATGGCTGGATGGCATCACGGACTCGATGGACGTGAGTCTGAGTGAGCTCCGGGAGATGGTGATGGACAGGGAGGCCTGGCATGCTGCGATTCATGGGGTCGCAAAGAGTCGGACCCGACTGAGTGACTGAACTGAACTGAACTGAAATATACAGCCACTGTATAATCTCGCCCATTAAAAGGTGGGTGAGGTACAAGCTTTGGTTGCCAGGCATCAGTAGAAGCAGGTCCTCCCAGACCCGTGGCTCACAGGCCTGCCCTTCACACCAGGCTTCCCAAACTGGCCAGAGAGTCGCTAGCGAGGTCCTGGTGTCCCTTCCTTTGTTTGTCATTTCCCTGGCACAGACACACCATTTGTGTGTCAGCTTTTGTCAAGGACATTCCTGGGTGAATCTACATGGTAAATTTATATTAACTGATTATGAAGACTCACAGTGAACAGAAATAAAATAAAGCCATAAAGCCATTTGTGGAATTTGAGAGTATGGATGAGAATGTATTAGGATTTAAAGACAATCTATGTTTCACTTCTATTTTCATGAAATTTGGCAAAAAGTCTTCAGAAGGAAAGAAAAAAAATGGGACAGTGAAGGGGAGAGAAGAAAAATAAAGGAAAGAGAGATTTGGGGCAAGAAGAAAGGAAATGCGGGAGGAAGGCAGGGGAGGCGGAAGGACACACCACCCTGATCAGTCCTGTATGCGTGGACGGCCGTGGAACATTCTCACGTGCAGACTTTTATGCTGCTTGTCTGCCTGTACTACGTCAATTCCTTTCTTCAAAACACACTAAAAGCCATTCAGTTTTATGAATAAACGTATTAATTTCCCATATAGTCTAAATAAAATCTTTCACAATCCACTGTATGATCCTCAATCAAAATTCAGATCACAGGAATTCAGAATCATTCTTGTTCCTCTGATAAAATAATCTGAGAATTGTGAATTTTATGGTTTACATAACAGAGGCTATTCATTAAGTAAATTTGGAAGTGTACATTAATTTTGTGATCTCTTAGGGAAGGATTGCCTATTCTTTTCTTGGCTATCTGTGAATATGTCTTTATTTCAACAATGTTAACTAATATTTATGACTTCTATTTATTGCCTCTATGAGTATTTGTCAGAAATTTAATGAGCAGTCATCTTTTCATCTTAAAAAGTAAATGGCACTCTTTTAAAATTTAAACAGATCGTCTGTGTGCAGGCTGCAGTCCATAGGGTCACACAAAGTCAGACACAGCTGGTGACTTAGCACGCATGCACGGCCTTACTTTAATACAGAGACTGATTCCTTGAACTCTTACCTAATATTTACCTATAGGAATAATTTAGATCAATGACGACATCATCTCTGCTTAGCTTTTCACCTGACAACCCCACCTACCCAGTGGCTGAGGGCTTTGGCCATCATAGCTGAGTAGGAGTGGAGGGCGAGGCAGGCCTGTGGGAGGCGCTTGTGGCCTCCTCAGAGACAAACCCCATTGGGGCAGGCAGCTCAGAGAGGCTGCCCTGCTCCTTCAACACTGGGCAACTGGAGTAAAGCAACAGGAGGTAATGTTTCCAACATGTGAGAAAGGGAGTCAGGCTTGAGAGATTTCTGTCAGAGACAGATGTTCACAGCAGGCATCAGAAAGAGCAAAAAAGCCATGCTTTAGATTCTCTTCCTGACACATAAAGAGTGAAATCTTTGTTGATCTGTGGGGTTGGGGGTGCAGGGGGACCCCAGAGCTGCAGTTCATTTCATTTTAGCAAACTAATATTTGGATTGAAATTTTTGGAAAGAGAAGATACACATTATTTTCCACTGAAGATAAGTTTCTCAACCTTAAAAATACTGTCTTTCCATGATTATGGAGTGCCTGGGAGAGTAGGTGAGGAAGCAGAGCTCGCTAAAGGCCACCTGCATCAGCACTGACTCAATCAAGACTAGTTACTAGTGTTCCTCTTTGCAGGATCACTGGAGATTCACATTATGTGTCTAAATGTATGAGTAAATGGTATTTTGTTTGCATTGGGGATTGATATTCCATGGATTCAGTTAGTCTTACTTGTAATTAATGAGCAAACAGTCAAATAAAATATGTACATGTGGTGAAACAGACAATTTGCAAGTATCAACACAGAAGGACAGACTCAATCCACTTATTAGAAGCGTGCTAGTAGACCACAAATAAACCAGCACAGAGCTGTGTTTTCGCTTCTTTGTACCATATTTCATGCTACATCTGATATTTTGTAAAGCTCTCTAACAATCCTGTTTCTTGCTATCAAAGGACAGTGCCTCAATTCTGGGACTGTAAGAGAATAAATTTAAAATATCTTACCCTTACCAGTCCCCCATTTCATTTCATGGCTAACTTCTTAACTGCCTCACCCTAAAAAAAGTCATCAAATATTTTCACCATACTCTTAATTCTCACAGATAAAGCAGAAGTACCATTTGCAAAGAACAGACAACCATTTCTTTAGTCAATTTTATGGCAAAAGAAACCATTTAGTAAAGTGCTAGGTCTGATATCATGAAGACTCTAAAGAAATGCTCCTGGGAAAATAATTTGAAATCATATTTCTCTGATTTTTGATGCATTTCCAATAAACTTGTGAAATATGTTTTCCCAGCCTGTACCATACCAGTTCATGTTCATTTATTCAGGGACCCAGTGAACACATATTTAGGTGCAATGCTGATGCTTAGGATAAACAGCACTAAAGATAATAAATTACAATCTCTGCCTTGGAGAACAGGAAAAGACTCACCTGTCTTGTTTGCTGTTATAATGCCAGTGCCTGAGATTATACTTGACACAGAGCAGATGCTCACAATGGTCTTTTCTTCCTCTCTCTCCTCCTTTCCATCTTTCCCTCTTTCCTTCTGTTGGTCCTATTTTCTTTTTGTTGTTTAACTGAGTGACATTTTAAACACACAAACACCAATGGAAATACACAGAGATAAGAATGTAACAAGCTTATCAGACTGAGAGTTGACCAAATGGTCTTCCGTATCTTAGCAGCCCTGATGGAGTCGAGGTCATGTCAGTCTTATTCCCTACTGAACCTCCAGCATTACTTCAGTGCCTTGATAAAGAAGTAATCAATTAAAATTGATAGTAAAAGGGATGATTCAATATATTTTCCATCTAGGACAGCATACTCATGGATGCTCATAGAATGATATTAGTTTATTTTTTTAAATGTTAAGTGCTCTTTACACTCTACTCAAGGCAGAAAAGAAAAAGGTTTATAGATTTTTTTCATTCATCTGAAAAATTCATTTATACTGAAGTCCTTATTTAACTTTGGGGTCCAGTGAATGAGCGATTCCTTGATATTCTCTTTCTTCATCAATAACCATTTCATCCAGAGAGCAGGGTGGGATTTTTCATCTCTCTAGCTCTCTTGATGTGGTGAAGCTTCTGTCAAAACATGTTATCTCACTGGGAACACACACCACAGTTTGCAGAGGCCCACAGGTGGTTGAAACCTAACCCAGTTGTAAATCACAACATGGAAAAAGTCTTGCATATTTTAGAAGACAGAAAAGGAAATAACTTTTCAGCCAGCAATTAGAAGCACATTGTGTCTCAGAAAGCCTGTGCCTTGTACCTGTCAGGCGCAATGGCTCCTTTTACACAAACTTTCCTCCTGATTCATTTGGAACCTCCAGACAACTCCCTCCTTCTCATCTATCAAGTTACCCCCTCAAGCCTTAATGACCCCACAAGCCTGTTTTCCTTAAAAATGTTTCCAAACCACTGGCGCGCACCTGGTCATAAACCCCCATTGATGAAAAGTGGAATGGAGGTTGTGTCAGATGCTCTATGACTGGAATTATTCCCACCTTCTCCACATTGTTGACAGAGAGTGAATAAAGGCAGCATTGTTACACCTTCAATTGAGCTATTGAAGTTAGTACTTGTTTTTGGCTCATGAAAATACCACTTTTTTCCAGGGCTATTACAAGCCAATGATTTAGAACCCTGATTCCTTGTATTTATTTGTTTTTTTTAATAATTCTCCTGCTCATGCAGTAAGGCTTACTATTATCACTTGGACTGCCTGACCTGGGCAGTGCGTGGGTGTCATGTGTACAAACACATGACAAGAAAAGGCATGACAGAGCCCGCGTTCAAACTGAAAAGGAAAGTACAGCGACATTGCTTTTGTTCCGTCTCTTCTATTTGAAGTAATGAGGTTCTTGCCTCAGTCGTGTAATCGCTCAGTCGTGTTTGACCCTTTCTGACCCCATGGACTGTAGCCCGCCAGGATGTCTGCCTCTGTCTGTGGAATTCTTCAGGCAAGAATGTAGGAGTGGGTTGCCATTCCCTTCTCCAGGGGATCTTCCTGACCCAGCGATCAAACCCACATCTCCCACGTTACACGCAGATTCTTTACCATCCGAGCCACTTTAATGGATCCCTTATCTCAGTTAAGCACTTCTAGAGTAAACACAGATTGTATGATAAGCTGTGTGATTAGAAATTACTTGTTAAGGCTTTAGAACCAACCCCATGAGGGATAGTATCTGGGCGCCATCATTTAGTAGTAATATGACTTCTGGCAAACTGCTAACTCTCTTCAAACCTTGAGGGAGGTTTTGAAGGTCATTCCAAGATGTTTAGACTTTCTTGAGAGCTGAGCCCTTGGTGGTCATGGGACAGAAGAGTAACATGCTAAGAGCGAAGACTTGCAATGACTTGCAGAGGGGAGATGTCCATGCCAGGGGTCACTAAGCCCCACTCTCCTGGACACACAAGTGCGTTCTATTTCTGGCACTGTTGTTCTTCTCATTTTATAAACAAACAAAAAGTGCTGTAAATGATTGTGATGATTGAATAATTAATCAACAAATCCAAGTGAAGAAAGAAAGATGATGAAATAGGGGTGTGTACTGATGAGCATTCAGGACAAGGCCTATAATCTACTGTACTTTTGGATGATTTATATTCATTTTTTGAGAAGTATCTGAGTAAAAACATAATTTGCTCCATGCCTCATGTAATGGTTTAATAATCCAGTACTGAATCAACACTGACCTTTAAGCAGGGTCTCAAATCCAGAAGCCTCAAAGACTTCTGAGATGTAATTTTCCCTTCAAATTTCCCTCCCTTTATATTTGCATAAGATTTTGAAATAGCAGTACAGTTCAGATCAGATAAATAGGAATGAGGTGGTTTCAGCTAGCTACTGAACACAGATGTGACTTTGTTACCCAGCTGTGAGTAATTTTCCTCCCAATCAGAGGAAGAATTCTAAATAGACTGAAAGCACGTTCTGTAGTAGGAGCACTGCACGCAAGATGCCCTGTCAATGCAGGCACTCGTCTATTTCACTCATAAAGTAGTCTCAGAGGGCCCCCCTGCCTCTTCTTTCTGCCATGCTGAACATGCATATGAATGGCCAGGTCAACATTTCAGAAGTGAATGGTCTCCAGGCTTCTATGTTTGCATGACATTTTCTAGACAAGAATTTGACCGTGTAACAATCCATTTGTGCCTCAGGTATTCACCTAATCTTTGCCTAAATGGAAAGGGTATATTTCTTAAACCCCAGCATGTAAAACACAAAAGCAAGTGTCAGTGGGAATACTGTCAGTGAGCTAGTGAAAGTGGCAGCCACTTTGGATCGTTCTGAGCACAATAGATGTGTTCTTCCCACATTCTCCACATTAATGGATCACTTTTGTCAAATGTCTCAGTGGGTATTATGTAGATTCGCCTAAGTATCCTTGTGGCTGTGAATATGGTCTAGGACCTTTTTCTTTTTATAATCTTCAACAGACACCTGTTCTGAAATCACATGATGGAAGCTTTTGACCAGAAATGGTGGAGTGCAGGGGAAAGAAGAACAGAATAGAAGGACTTCAGTAACATGAGCAAACTTGCCTTTCTTTCTGATTTGGTTGGAAAATTATTTTTCAAATTCTAGGGAGTTATTGTTCTCATATACTTCATATAATAACATACTTCAAATCAAAAAAGTCCTTAGAGGTGATGTTCAGTGTCTTTTGTACAGATCAGTACATTGAGACCCAAGGCCTATTGACCTGCCCTACAGTTACAAATGCAAAGCACAGCTTCAAAGGTTAGGTAGACAGAGAGCGGATCAGTAGTGGCCTGGAAATGGGGCACGGGCTACAAAGGGTGATGGAAATAGTCTATATCTTGACTGTGGTAGAAACACGCATATTCGTTTGTCAAAATCCATCTATGCATCCATAGAGCGAATGCATTCTATGAAAATTATCCCCAAAAGTTAAAAATAAAAAAGTGTCAGGCACATCCTACCAAGGATAAATTTAAATAATGTAAAATAAAGCAGTGAGATAAAACCTTTTATAAAGTGTTACAGTTGAAGCCACACTTCCCTCCAAACTTGGGGAGAAACAGCATGTGTGGCATGTATAAGATTGTATGCTGCAAAAAAAATCATTCCTGGATCCCCCAAAGCTTAGGAGCTGGCAGAGTAAAAGAAGAGAGAATGCAGTGAGATATTGAAATGAAGAAACACCTGATCAGCATCTAGAAGACAGATTCTATTTCTGTTTCCGCTTCTACTATTTCACAGCTTTGTGACCTTGGGTGAGTCACCTCTCCTTGGGAAGACACTTTCTTCTCTCTCAAGTAGTGATCAGAACCCCTGTTCCCACGTTACTCTTAAGGGTCAAGTGCAGCATCAGAGCTGGGAAAGTGCTTTGAAAGTTCAAAGTGACCATATACATGTGAGTGGTTACTAACATTTCCATCCCTGTTTACATTCATGTCAGTGAGACCAAGAAGCTGGAAATGACTCCAAATATAGGGTACTAGTGGCAGTGACAATTTCAGGATGTGGTCAGCTTTTATTGTTGTTCACTACATGTGCCAGCCCACTTCTAATACATATTTTAGGTAGATTCTTCTCAATGAAAGAAAAAAATAGAGAAAGGCAAAAATGTGTTTAGTCAAGAAAGGACACATGTAACAAATTTGAAAGTCACAAAGTAGATTTGAAATAGATATTTACATTCATGTATTCAATGACATTTTTTGAGAGTCTAGCATGAGCAAGGCCTGGAATTACATGCAAAGATAAACAAACACAGTCAAGGAAAAGATAAATAAAACAAATTCAGTATCATCTGGAAGGATGGATCATATATGTCTAAAAGTAATTAGAGTGCAAAACCATATGTGGAAAATATCATGAGAAAAAGTGTAGCACAATGGTGTTGGAAAAGGGATAAACACTTGTTTCTTGGAAGACTTTATGAGAGAGGTGGTATTTGAAGTGAGCATTCAAAAGTGAGTAGGGATCCCCTGAGAACAGGAAAGGAAGCTCTGGTGGAAGAGTAGATTGAGATAGGTCATGGAGTCCAAGAAATACAGGGCATTTTAGTATGGTGTTCAGGGTACCAGTGCAGGAGACCAGGCTGAAGAAGGGGAATTGAGGACAGGACCCTGGACGGCTTTATGCGCCAGCCTTTCTTGGCTGGAAATGAGAAACCACTGGAGATTTCTGAGCAGAAGTATGACTTGAAGTATGCCAGTGGAAAATGAATTTGGCAACTTGGCTGTGTGCGCACTCGTGTTGGGAGACACCAGTGCTAGGGAGGCCAACTAGGAAACTAATGCAATGATCAAGGGGCAAGAAAGTGAAGCTTTGAACTAGTACAGTAGGTAGGGAGAGGCAGGTAAGTGCTCCAGGAAACTGAGGTGCCAGAGGAGGGTCAAGTCCCAGGTCGCAGGTGAGTCCCTGGGATGGGCCACCACATAAGGGGCCTTGGTCTGGTGCAGGAAAGAATTCAAGAGTGAGTCATAACAAAGTGAAAGCAAGTTTATTCAGGAAGATACATACTCCACAGACAGAGTGGGGGCCATCTCAGCAGGAGAGAGTGGTCCCGAGGTGAAGGGTGATTGCATTGTATGGGCTGGGTTGTTTCACAGGCTAAAGAGTAGGAGGAATATTCCAACTGCTATGGGGAAAGGGCGAGGATTTCCAGGAGTTGGACCACCATCTACTTTTTTGGCCTTTATGATTAGCCTCAGAATAATCATGGCCCCTGTGGGTACATCGTTTAGATTCTACTGTATTACAGTGAATATATAATGAGGCCAAAGGGAAGGGAAAGGGAAGTCGCTGAGTCGTGTCCGACTCTTCGTGACCCCGTGGACTGCAGCCTACCAGGCTCCTCCGTCCATGGGATTTTCCAGGCAAGAGTACTGGAGAGGGGTGCCATCACTTTCTCCAATGAATGAGTCTACCTATTTTTAAAAATGTGACTGATGAAAACAGTGCAATCACTAGGTTATCACACTGTGCGAGTTCAGTTGTCAAGAGGGAGCAACTCGAAGGACATCACACAATCTATAAACCAGCTGGAAGGAGCCATCCAGACTTTGCCCTGCCGAACCCTTTCTGGGCGATGATTAGATAAGTCCTCATAGATGATATACTGTGTGCAGAGGCGCTGATCAGAATCAGGTTTGGCATGGTGCGCAACTGTATTAAGGTCTCCTGGAAATCAAATCTTCTGCCATCTTGGGCCTAGTAGGTTGTAACTGCTTTTTGTGGTATTCTGTTTTTCTTAATGGTTGTATAATATTTTTTAATGGTTGTGCCCTGCACATTTCCTGTCTCATAAGCACAAATACAAGTAACATTGATATTAAAAAGGGGCTGGACTTTAAAACTTCCTGCGGGTGGGAGGTAAACAAGAAGTATCAAAGAAGATGTTCAGATTTTCAGCCAAAATGAAAATCCTTGGAAGAATGCTTTGGATGAAAGATAGTATATTTATTTTTAACACATACCAAGTTAGTTGTGCCAGTGGGACAGCTAATATTATTGGGTATTTTTTCTATACTGAATACATATGCATCTGTTTTCCTATTTAATCTTCAAGATGGCTTTGTGAGAAGAGTAAGGTCATGTCAGTTTTACAGATAGAGGGATTTAAGCTCAAGAGTTAAAGTAACCTACCTAAGGTGGGAAAATTATCAAAAAAAGAAACCTAAATGTTGCATTCTTTGTATATCACCATCGCAGAAAATCTAGCAGACAGCTGTATGTGGAATCCACATGGCTTTACTGGAAATTATTGAGAAAATGCAGTTTTCTCCTTCCTGACACAGTGCAGAACACTAGAAAACCTATTCAATAGATCTTCATAGCCTTACACAATCTAGAACATAGAGATGATTTCCTGGTCCAGTGATCACTTTGGATGGATATCAAAGATCATTCCAGTGCCCTTCTCGGTTGTATTTTGTTAACATACGATACATTCACAAATTAGTTCCTAAACTGTGTATTGAGAGAACACTGTGATTCAGAACATTCTTATAATGCCAAGAATGCCACTCTGATTATACACACAAACTCATATCATACACTTAAGATGTGGGAGAAAGAGAATATAATGCAAACTCTGTATCAAAGCTCAATCACCCCCTAAACAGACCTTACTACAAAAATAAGTATATTCAGAACATGGATGACAAATCTCAGATCTGTGGCTGAAATTAGCAGTTGATGATATTTTAATAAACATCATACCATTGTTGTGGGCTGGCTGCTTCTTGTTCAAGTGGTGTGTTTGTAGGGAATAACTAGTACCATAAAGCTTCCTGACAAAAATCACATTTCTGTTTTGCAAATAAGAGGTTTTTATTTTTTTAATGTCGCAGCAAATGAGTTCTTCTTTGGAATTTGGCTGTGCTTTTCTTAATATTATCTGCTGGCAGTGGCTTTGTATACTTCACTGTTTCCACAGAACATATTTTGCTATATGTATCTGAAGCTGTATAATTGCACCTCCTGGTTGTAAATCAAGAGTTGGCATTAATTAACAGTTAGTGCTGTAATGCCCCACTGATAAAACAAATGTACTCATTTCTTCTCTGAAGAATCAGAAGTGGCAGGCTGTCACTCTGCAGAACTTTCTCATTTCCCTAAACCTGTAGCAAAGCCAGCCTCATTGTCTCTTCTGGCTACTCAGTCAGCATCCGGCAGTTTGGGTTCTGTGCTCATTCCGTGTCTACTCCTGCTCTTCTGTTTGCTGAAGCTCTATAGCTGACTTCAGGATCACTTTTTAAAAATAAACAATGACAGTGCTTTCAAATTTTGGGTCTTGCCCAAAAGAGGATCTAATTACCCATCACAGATTTGGACCAGACAGTTATTCCTTATGAAGCCTAAGGTTGATTCAAAGGAAATTATTCCTGCATGGGGAAATGTGTCAAGTGCATTACAACAGCGCCGCCTCCTTGGTTTATATGGTGGCCCCTCCTTCCATCCGGTGTTGTAGGCTGGGGATTTAAGTGTCATCTTTTATACTTTGTCCTTCCAGTGCGTTTCCAGACCATTCAGTGTTCTTGAATGTCACCTCTGAAATCTATTCTAGCATGTCCTGGATGCACTCACTTTTCTCTTTTCCAACCATCCCCGCTTCGTCAGTTAGTGTTTCACAGTGACTTCCTACTAACTGGTCTACCCGCCATTCACTTGGGCTCTTGTCTAGCATTTTGTCCACATTATAGTCAAAGTGATATTTTCAGATTAACTAGTGTATCAAGTGAGCCCCAGATTTAAACCCCTTCAATAGGGGGTTTCATTGCTCTAAGTACCAAGACCAAAGTCTTGCTCTAAACCCACTTACTTCTCCAGACAATCTGTTACTATTCTCCTCTCCTCTGAGAGAAGGAGAGCCCCTCCATCAAGCCTGCATTTTCTCTCCCATCTCTTCTCTTGGTTCATTCTTTTCCTTCACCTTTATGTCTCAAGTGCCATTTCCTCAGAGAAGTCTGTGTAACCGCCGAGACTCTGCCTCTAGGATCAATCTTTATCTGTGTGTCTGTCTATTTATCTATCCTCTATTTATCCTATATGTGCATGTTCAATGGACTGACTCATTGTACTTCAGAGCCTTTATTTCCATTTGTAAATTTATGTGTATTTGGGTCCACAATCTCCACTACTAGACTGTAAATTCCATAAGAACATTGGTTGTATCTATTTAACTTTATATATTCAATATCTAATTCAATATCTGGCCCAGGTGGGTTCTCATGAATATTTGTAGAACAAGTTAAAGTGTTTTGCTGTGCCTTGAATGTTGATCAAGAAGACTTAACCACTGGAAAATTATTGGATTCCAAGAAAGTAAAGTATTTTACCATTTCTCAACAGTCTTCAGTGATGCAGAAAGGAAAAGGAAGACATATTTCTTGAAGATCAAAAGAAATTAAAAGGGATATGAGGAGATAAATTAAGCACATAAAAATGAAACCCTTCCTTCAGCTACTCTCATATTTGAGAGAAAGTGGAATTAAAGAAGAAAATCTAGGCCCAGTTGTCAGGGGTTGCTTTTATGTATTCTTATTTTTTTAAGCCAATTAGTAACTAAAAACAGTTTAGGAGCAGTTCAGGATGCACTGGGAAGACCAGACGGCAAAGTGACATTTGACTTTTTAAATTTATTTCATTGAAGTATAATTGATTTACAATGTTGGGTTAATTGTGTAATCTGTGTAAAGCAAAGTGATTCCATTATACACACCATTTAGCTCTGATTACTAAAGTAAGCCCTAGCTCAGACGCTTTCCAAACCTCCCTTCATTCTCTGGACCATCACAGTGCCTTGAGTTATTCTTTAAATAACTTTAAACTTTAAAGTGTCAAACTTTAAACCAATGCTTTGCTTTTAAGTTTTTTCTATGGTTTCTTGCACATCTTACATGAAATTCATGATGTATAATGAATTAAAAGAATAACCCTGAGCAGTTAAGATGTTGGAGAATCCCAGCTTACAGCTTATCCATTCTTTCTTCCTCTCTTTATTTCTCTGAATGATGAAATTTTTACCAGGACCAGACTAAGAGCTTTACCAATTTAGATTCTAAAACAGAGAAGTGGGGTGGACAAAGAACAGACATTTAGACTTTGCATTAAATAAGATCTGGGCTGATTAAGAGGAATAATTTGAATTGAGTGTAATATCAAAATTGTCTTGAATGTAAAATATTAGTGACTGCATTTCACCACAAATCACTCATAAATTCCTTTCTTGCTAAATTGGGATTTTTTAGTTTTATATTACTGAAGGGTAGAAATTTTACCTTTAAGTTGGCTCTAACAAATGCTACCAAAAAAAAAAAATCTTTATATGAGAAGAGATCTACTGTAATATTTTTTTATGAGTAGATCAGAGCAGTAAATAAATATCTGCTTTAAAGAGAGTAAATATCCTCAGACTTTTGTTCTAATTTATGAGAATCATTTTTTGTATTTCTAAACACTTGGTCACTTTTCTTGGTTCCAACTAAAATGTATACTCAGCTTTCCTCTTTCATGGGCCTCATGTCTTCTAAAGGCCTGATGGAGGTGTTCTGGGTGGTGGTGACCTTTCCTGTCTGTCCTGCACTCCCTGCTGCCTCCCACCTCGTAACTGGATGTTTTTTCCCAGGGCTTTCTCTGATGGGCAGTCCATTTGGGCGCTGAGGGTGAGCACTCCCAGAAGCAGCCTGCAGGCCGTGCTGTCCGGGGGGTAACACTCGGTTCCTCAGCCCCAGCTGGCCATGGCGTCCGCAGAGGGCCCCAGTGACGAAGGCCCGTAGTCCAAGTGCTCACTGCTGCGCACCACCGCCTCACTGCCCTCCTTCCCTTCTCACTTCCGTTGCCCATCAGTATTTTCTGAATAAATTACTTGTCTTAGAATCTTTGTCTTGGGCTTTAGATTTTTCTGTGAGAGGGAATGACTTTGGATTTCTGTAAGAAGGTCTACTTCTGAAAAAACAGTCCAAACTGAGAGAGAGGGCTTGGTATTCTTGAAAAGCTGAGATTAAATTGAGATTTGAGGCTTAAGGTTAGGCTTATCAGACTATTATGTCCAACTAATTGTTAAAATATTGAAGTACTTTTATATCAGTTAGTAAAGAGCTGCTTCTCCAAAGTCTCTAGAGGACTTGGCCACTGCCCTGGTACCAGTTCCTACCCATGATTCCACAAATGAGGGTCAACAGAGGCCACAACAGGAGATTCCAAGACCCTCGTCTGGTGTTGCAGACACCAACTGTTCTAGATGATATGTATGCCTGTCTGTGTGGGTTACCAAATATTTTAATATTATTGGTGATTAATTTGGCACCTGCCCAACCCAGATTCAAAGTACATTTCTTCTGAGGACTTCCCTCATGGTACAGTGAGTGGCTCCGACTCTGTGGTGCCAATACAGGATTGCCAGGAACTCAATCCCCACCTGTCACAACTGAGTCCTCGTGCTGCAACTAAAAAATAAATACAGAAGTAAAATCCCACATGTCTCAGGGAAGATCCTGTGTGCCATGCCAGAGACCTGGTGCAACCAAATAAGTAAATAATCAATAAAATAACTATTAAAAATGCAAATGCAGTTTAGAAAGAATAAAGGTAGATTTCTTCCTTTGCTTACTGTGTAGAGAAGACTTTGAAGTTCTGTTTCCCTAACTCAATATTTATTACTTCTCTCAACAGACATCCTTGGCTCTTGGTGTTCCACCATATTTGCTAGATTTTTAGGAATGTGGATAGAGGAGAGAAATAGGAGAATGAAGGATGGGGAAAACAATCAATACCTGATTAACTTCTGGGAAATTGTGTCAGCATTTCAGGTTGAACTACCCTTACAAAAAATAGGATGCTGACTAGAATATAATAGATGGGACTTTGCTGGGATTACATTTCTGCCTCTGCTTTTTTTTCTAAATTTAAAAAGTTCATGGGGAAAGAAATGTAAGGCCAACTCCCCCCACCACACACATACATATACAATTCCACAGTGAATACTTGCTCTTTGACCAGATGAGTGTGGTGGACTAAGTTCCAGGTGCATAGCCAGACGCCACTCCCCGCATCGCCACCCCCAGGCAGCAGACATTTCACATGTGGCCCAGCACTCCCAGTTCCCCATCCAGGTTGTAAGTTTTATACCTGGAAAAGCATTTTCAAGCTGATTTCATAGTGATTATGTGTTAATCACCTTGGGGAGTTACTAAGAATCCAGGATAATCTTGGGTTAGTAAGCAAGGAGCATGTGTCTAAAAAGCTCTTCCTGAGCTGCACACTCATAGATACAAAGCTGAACAAAGCTGAGCTTTGTTCCCAGTTCCCAAGTGTAGGCCATAGTTATGTCAGATATGAGGACCAGGGTGATTTTATAACCTGTGTGCATTCAATAGTTTCTCATGACACACACAGTAATCACAAAACTCTAAAGGTCCACTCGTTACAAGTACAAAAAAGGCAATTTCAGGGTTCCTTTGGGTTTTTGCTGTAAGACAGAATGTGGACAGTTTCTCAGTTTAGATTTGCCATTGAAGTTTTAGTGGCATGCCAAAAATCTCAGTTAGCGAATGTTGGAAAATGAGGGCAACACAACTACAAGTTCAAAGTGAAATAACTTCCTGAAATAAAACAAGAATTTGATGCCTATAAATCTTTTTAAGATCCACAGAGTTCTCAGTCTTTGAATGCTTTTTATTAAAATAACAAAACAACCAGACTTCCCTAGTGAGTCTACTCTCCCACTGCAGGTAATGCAGATTCAATCCCTGGTCTGGGAACTAGGGTCTTGCATGCCTGGAGGTGCAGCCAAAAAAGAAAAATAAAACATCAACCCCCCCAAAAAAAACACAACTCCAGATTCTTATACATATACAGGTATATGCCATGTGCCTGTTTCTGATATTTGTACACATAAACAATGACATGTTTGTTTTTCTAATCTTGTGTGCATAATGTTTTTCTTATTCTTGTGTGCAACTGTTGATAGCATTTGGGAATGTGGAAATGTTTTAAAAAACAAAAAACAAAAAAAAAATAAGCAAATGAATCTAGAGAAAAATAGGAGCCTTAATAAAATCATTTATTAACCCCCTCAAAAAAACACTATTCTACAAATATATATTCACTAAAGTGGCTTATATTTTTAAAGATACTAACAAGATTCAGTTCAGTTGCTCAGTCCTGTCTGACTCTTTGCGACCCCATGAACCATAGCACACCAGGCCTCCCTGTCCATCACCAACTCCCGGAGTTTCCCCAAACCCATGTCTATCAAGTCGGTGATGCCATCTAGCAATCTCAACCTCTGTCGTCCCCTTCTCTTCCTGCCCTCAATCTTTCCCAGCATCAGGGTCTTTTCAAATGAGTCAGCTCTTCAATCAGGTGGCCAAATTATTGGAGTTTCAGCTTCAACATCAGTCCTTCCAATGAATATTCAGGACTGTGATCTCCTTCAGGATGGACTGGTTGGACCTCCTTGCAGTCCAAGGAACTCTCAAGAGTCTTCTCCAACACCATAGTTCAAAAGCATCAATTCTTCTGTGCTCAGCTTTCTTTATAATCCAACTCTCACATCCATACATGACTGCTGGAAAAACCATAGCCTTGCCTAGACGGACCTTTGTTGACAAAGTAATGTCTCTGCTTTTGAATATGCTATCTAGGTTGGTCATAATTTTCCTTCCAAGGAGTAAGTGTCTTTTAATTTCATGGCTGCAGTCACCATCTGCAGTGATTTTGGATCCCCCAAAAATAAAGTCAGCCACTGTTTCCACTGTTTCCCCATCTATTTGCCATGAAGTGATGGGACCAGATGCCATGATCTTCATTTTTTGAATGTTGAGTTTTAAGCCATTTCTTTCACTCTCCTCTTTCACTTTTATCAAGAGGCTCTTTAGTTCCTCTTCACTTTCTGCCACAAGGGTGGGGTCATCTGCATATCTGAGGTTATTGATATTTCTCCCGGCAATCTTGATTCCAGCTTGTGCTTCATTCAGCCCCATGTTTCTCGTGATGTACTCTGCATATAAGTTAAATAAGCAGGGTGACAATATACAGCCTTGAAATACTCCTTTCCCAATTATTCCATGTCCAGTTCTAACTGTTGCTTCTTGACCTGCCTACAGAATTCTCAGGAGGCAAGTGAGATGGTCTGGTATTCCCATCTCTTGAAGAAATTTCCACAGTTTGTTGTGATCTACACAGTACATTATCTGTATATCAATCACATCTCAATAAAGGAATGTTAACATTAACTAAAGATATTGCCCAGCTTCTTAGTTCCTGATTGACAATACTGATATTATCTGGTTTTGTTTTTTGTGTTTTTTTTTTTCTAGTTTAGCTTTTGGAGGCTAAATTCAAGTTCAGCCTATGGTGTGATCTAATTCATGTGAAATTACTGGGATCAGTACTGTTCCATTTAAGGAAATTCTCCAGATAATTGAAACTTTCCCTGTCAATGGCCAAGTTAAAAAAAAAAATTAATCAGTTTCTTGGTAAAATCAGTGATTGCTTTTGTTTTGTTCCCCTTTAAAATAAGGCCTCATATTAAATATCTCAAGTTGCATTGAGAAAAATTTTCCCACATTTTAATATCCTTCAAAGTAGCCAAACAAGTAAGTTCTACACACTAAGACATCATACATCAGAAAGATTGTCAATATGTGGAATATACACATTTCCCTTTACTTGTATCTTTCTCTAGTCCTATTGTCCTATTGCTTGATATTAATGAATAGGCAGAATTGTTTGTGATTTGAAAAAAGCAGAATGATTAAACTGGGGGAAGAGAGATGGGTGTGATCACAGGGTGAGGTTGAAGGAAGCTGACAGATACCCGAAAGATTAGACACATTACTAAAATAATTTGTCTTTTTTTTTCTTTAAAAAAAATAAACCTTATTGAAGTATATTTGATTTATAATGTAGTGTTAATTTCAAGTGTACAGCAAAATGATTCACATATTTATATACATATATCTAGTCATTTTTAGACTCTTCTCCCATATAGGCCATCACAGAGTGTTGAGTAGAGTTCCCTGTGCCTTAATTAGGTCCTTGCATGCATGCCTGCTAACTTCCTTCAGTTGTTAACCCCACTCTTTGTAACCCTATGGTCTGTAGCCCACCAGGCTCCTCTGTCCATGGGAGTCTGCAGGCAGGAATACTGGAGTGGGTTGCCATGCCCTCCTACAGAGGACTTTTCCAGACTCAGGATCGAACCTGAGTCTCCTGCACTTCCTGCATTGCAGGCAGATTCTTGAGCCACCAGGGGAGCCCAGCACACCCTTACTAGTTATGTCTTATAGTAGTGTGTATAAGCCAATCCCAGTCTTCCCAGTTTTCCCTCTCCTGTTTACCTCCTGTAACCATAAGTTTGTTTTCTACATCTGTAACTCTATTTCTGTTTTGTAGATATGTTCACTTGTACTCTTTTCTTAGATTCACATATAAGCAAAATTATGTGATATTTATCTTTTTCTGTCTGACATACTTCACTCAGTATGAAAACCTCTAGGACCATTCATGTTACTACAAATGGCATTACTTTGTTCTTTTTTATGGCTGAGTATATGTGTACCAAGTCTTCATCCATCCCTCAGTTGGTAGACATTTAGGTTGCTTCCATATCCTGGCCATTGTAAATACAGCTGCAATGAACATTGGGGTGCATGTACCTTTTCAGTTACACTTTTCTCCAGATATATGCCCAGGATTGGATTGCTGGATCATATGGTAGCTCTATTTTTGGTTTTTTAAGTAACATCTATACTGTTCTCCGTAGTGGCTGTACTGGTTTACATTCCAAGCAACAATGTAGGAAGGTTACCTTTTCTCTACACCCCTCCAGCATTTATTGTTTGTAGATTTTTTGATGATGGTCATTCTGACCAGTGTGAGGTGATACCTCACGTACTTTAGATTTGCATTTCTCTAATAGCATCTTTTCATGTGTTTTTTAGCCATCTGTATGTCTTCTTTGGATAAATGTCTATTTAGATCTTCTGCCGGGTTTTGATTCATTTGTTTGTTTTTTAATATTGAGCTGCATGAGCTATTTATAAGTATTGGAAATTAATCCCTTTTTGGTTGCTTTGTTTGCAAATATTTTCTCCCATTCAGAGGGTTGTCTTTTCATTTTATCGTTTCCTTTGCTGTGCAAAAGCTTTAATATTTAATTGGGTCCCATTTGTTTTTACTTTTATTTTCATTAACAGTCTCTTCAATACATGGTGCTGGGTAAACTAGACAGCTACATGTAAAAGAATGAAATTTACTCCCTGCCACACACACAAAAGCTCAAAATAGATCAAAGACCTAAATGTAAGGCCAGACACTATAAAACTCTTAGAGGAAAACATAGGCAGTACACTCTGACATAAATCGCAGAAAGACCTTTAATTCAAAGAATTTTTCAATCATAACATTAACCTAGATGTTTTGGTTATTATCAGATAGACCTTTGATCATGCAGAGATGGGGTGCTCAGCGTATCCACAGACACTCATGGTCACTGATTAAATTTCTCTTTAAAATTCATTCTTATGACTGACTCACTGTTCTTTCATGTAATTTTAGTCGGGTCTAGAAATTACTCAAAAATTCTTTCTGAAAATAATATGCTAATTTTTGATGGAATAGAGAAAGTTGGATTTATCTTTATTGGTAAGAATTGTCTGAGTTGTCAGTAACTGATTATTTGAGGCAGACATGGAAATTATAGTCTATTCCCCTCCAACTTAAGCAATTTTCTGATGCTTGTAATGAAGCCCTGACAACCAATAGCTCCTGTAGCATTTATGGTGACAGCACGTGCTATAACCTACCCTAATATACACACGGGATCCAAACTTACCATTAAAGCAAATTGTTTCCGCTTGCTTTTTACTTATCAGATTTAAAAGAAACACTTAAGAATTAAAATACAGCCAGAAATTTATAGAAAATGCAAGTGTGTGACCTTGCCACAGAAGTCTTAAGACCAACTAGGCTTACATCATAAAAGCTGCCTAAAACAGCGCAAGCTAAGTTCTTACTTTCAGTGAGGTGCCACCCTCCAGGTGGTGGTGGATGGTCTTAGACTGTGTGTTGGTGTTTACCTCATGCTTCTGAATTATATGATGTAAGTTGAGAGGAAGGGGGAAAAGGAGGGGATGTGTGTCCAGACTGTATCAGAACTGCCTCTTTTACGTCAAAGCTCATACCACTGGCTTGACATCATGATCCTTTGCTTGACCTGCCATGTGAATCCGATTCAACCCTATTAAAAAGGTTAAAACTGACTGGAAAAGGTCAGTTTTCATTTCAATCCCAAAGAAAGTGAAGTGAAGTCGTTCAGTCGCGTCCAACTCTTTGAGACCCTGTGGACTGTAGCCCACCAGGCTCCTCCATCCATGGGATTTTCCAGGCAAGAATAGTGGAGTGGGTTGCCATTTCCTTCTCCAGGGGATCTTACCAGCCCAGGGATCGAACCCAGCTTTCCTGCACTGCAGGCAGATGCTTTACCCTCTGAGCCACCAGGGAAGACTTCAATCCCAAAGAAAGGCAATGCCAAAGAATGCTCAGACTACCACAAAACTGCATTCATCTCACATGTGAGCAAAGTAATGCTCAAAATTCCCCAAGCCAGGTTTCAAAAGTATGTGAACTGTGAAATTCCAGATATTCAAGCTGGATTTAGAAAAGACAAAGGAACCAGAGATCAAATTGCCAACATCTGTTGGATCATCAAAAAAGCAAGAGAGTTCTAGAAAAACGTCTATTTCTGCTTTATTGACTATGCCAAAGCCTTTGACTGGATCACAATAAACTGTGGAAAATTCTGAAAGAGATGGGAATACCAGACCACCTGACCTGCCTCTAAGAAATCTGTATGCAGGTCAGGAAGCAACAGTTAGAACTGGACATGGAACAACAGACTGGTTCCAAATAGGAAAAGGAGTATGTCAAAGCTGTGTAGTGACACCATGCTTATGTAACTTATATGCAGAGTACATCATGAGAAATGCTGGGCTGGATAAAGCACAACCTGGAATCAAGATTGCCAGGTGAAATATCAATAACCTCAGATATGCAGATGACACCACCCTTATGGCAGAAAGTGAAGAAGAACTAAAGAGCCTTTTGATGAAAGTAAAAGAGGAGAGTGAAAAAGTTGGCTTAAAACTCAACCACCAGAAAACTAAGATCATGGCATCTGGTCCCATCACTTCATGGCAAATAGATGGGGAAACAGTGGAAACAGTGACAGACTTTATTTTCTTGGGCTCCAACTTCACTGCAGATAGTAACTGCAGCCATGAAATTAAAAGACACTTGCTTCTTGGAAGAAAAGCTATGACCAACCTAGACAGAATATTAAAAAGCAGAGACATTACTTTGTCAACAAATGTCCCTCTAGTCAAAGTGATGGTTTTTCCAGTAGTCATGTGTGGGCTTGAGAGTTGGATTATAAAGAAAGCTGAGCACCAGCATTGATGCCTTTGAACTGTGGTGTTGGAGATGGCTCTTGAGAGTCTCTTGGACTGCAACCAATCTCCCTTGGAGATCCAACCAGTCCATCCTAAAGGAAGTCAGTCCTGAATATTCACTGGAAAGACTGGTGCTAAAGCTGAAACTCCAACCTGATGCAAAGAAGTGACAAATAAAAGACCCTGATGCTGGGAAAGATTGAAGGCAGGAGGAGAAGGGGACGACAGAGAATGAGATGATTGGATGGCATCACTGACTCAATGGACATGAGTCTGAGTAAACTCTGGGAGTTGGTGATGGACAGGGAGGCCTGGCGTGCTGCAGTCCATGGGGTCGCAAAGTCGGACACGACCGAGAGACTGAACTGAACTGAATAACCCTATTAAAAGTATAAAGTTATGAATGTGAGTTTTAGTGGTAAAGGCAGCAAAAATAGCAGACTGGAAACTCCAAGGGTCCATTCCTCCACAGAAACACCAATAAACCTAGTAAAACTTACCATAATTAAATCTGAAAAATGGTCAAAGATTTAAAGGAACCAGGCGAAAAGTAAATCAAGGCAAACGCCCCTTAAACACTATGAGAGCTCTGTGACATTTAACCTAGCCTTGCCCCATACCCCTCCTCAGCATGGTGGCAGTGGTAAAGATAGCAGCCCATGTTCTCAATATGGGTTTCCGGTTCTAGAAGGAGAAAGTGAATTTTATTATCAGAGAGTTATCCTTGTCCATTTTGGTATGTCTGGAAGTTTCCTGAAGGAATGACACAAGGCGTCTGCCTATTTTTACTTAATTTGGGGTTCTCTCAGGACAGAAAAGGAGATATACAGGGGACATTCCTCAGAAATACTGAAAGGAAAATGAACAAGCTGCCACCACCAGGGGCAGCTGGGAATTCAGTTGGGGAAAACAGTAGCCATGCCTAAAGCCTGGGAGGAAACCATGCAGAGAGAGTTACTCTGAGGAATAATAGTTTTAAAAATACCCCAATATAACAAGAAATCTAAAAAGCCATGAAGATACCCAGGGTAGGATGCATGCTCAGAAAAGATTCAAGAAGATTCCATAACTTTCACCTCCAACTGATCTTTAAGTTTCATGCCAGCAGGAAGTCATAGCTGAGATAGAGTTGTATTTAGCGATCCAAATATTGAGAAAGTGTCTCAAAGGACTTGAACAGAACTTTCTCAAGAAGAAAATATGCAAATGGCCCATAGGCACATAAAAAGATGTTCAACATCACTTATGTGATGGTACCTCACTTATGTGAGGTAGCACTTTACACCCATAGAAATGACTGTTGCTGCTAAGTCGCTTCAGTCGTGTCTGACCCTGTGCAACCCCATAGACGGCAGCCCACCAGGCTCCCCTGTCCCTAGGATTCTCCAGGCAAGAACACTGGAGTGGGTTGCCATTTCCTTCTCCAATGCATGAAAGTGAAAAGTGAAAGTGAAGCTGCTCAATCATGTCTGATTCTTAGCGACCCCATGGACTGCAGCCCACCAGGCTCCCCTGTCCCTGGGATTCTCCAGGCAAGAACACTGGAGTGGGTTGCCATTTCCTTCTCCAATGCATGAAAGTGAAAAGTGAAAGTGAAGTCGCTCAGTCATTTCCGACCCTCAGCGACCCCATGGACTGCAGCCTTCCAGGCTCCTCCATCCATGGGATTTTCCAGGCAAGAGTACAGGAGTGGGGTGCCATTGCCTTCTCCTATAGTCAAACAGAAAGAGAAAATAACAGGTGTTGCTAAAGATGTAGATACATGGAAACCCTTGCACGTTGCTGGTAAAAATGTAAAATGTCGCAGTCACTATAGAAATAGCATCGATGTTTTGGAAAAAGATAAACATAGAATCACCATATGATCCAACATTTCACCTCCTGGCATATACCCCAAAGTGCTGAAAGTTGGCACTGTAACAGTTGCCACTTTGTACAGTCATGTACATGTGTACAGTCATGTTTATAGCACCGTTGTTCACAATAGTCAAAGGCGGAAGTGACCCAAGTGTCCGCTGATGGATGAATGGATAAACAAAATGTTGTGTGTAAATACAATGGAATATTATTCAACATAAAAAGGAAGGAAATTTTGACTTGCTACAACATGGATCGTTATGCTATGTGAAATTAGCCAGACACAAATTCCACTTATATGAGGCAACTATAGTCAAATTCATAGAGGCTGTGAACTTAAAAAATATTCACAACCCAGAAGCTGAGAATTATGTTTTCTTCAGTGGGAATTTTTCGGACTTCAAGCCTAGGAGACAGCATCTCAAGTAACCCTGAGAGAACTGCTCCAAGGAGGCAAGGGGGGAAGCCAGATTTTATAGAACTTTTACAACAAAGGACAGGTAGTCCGAACTTCAAAAGGTTATTGTTAATTAAAGAAAACCAGATATCCCAAATTAAGGAATTTAGCACTTTCTTATGTATGGGAAGATGCAAGAGTCTGGGCTCACTGAAATCATTCCTGTGATCTGCACCTCTGCTCTCTGGGGCCAGTGTCCTGTGTTTCCACATCCTGAGTTTCCTCGGGGCTCACCCTAGGGAGTGGCTGCAGTCTGATGGCTGCCGGATGGCAGGTGTTCTTTCCTTCCTATTCCCTCAGGGCTCACCAACTCACCATCTGCAATGGCTGTAATTGCTGATAACTGTGCCATCTTTGGTTTACTGATACAGCAGGCGATATTCCATTTCTCAAGGCAAAAAGTAAAGTGGTAGTTTCCATGGGCTGTCGAGGAGAATGAGGAGTTATTGCTTAATGAGGACAGAGTTTTGGTTTGCGAAAATAAAAAAGTTCTGGAGATGATGATAGTGATGATAGCAGAGCACAACAATATGAGTTCACTTAATGCCACTGGACCATATACTTTCAAGTGGTTAAAATGGGAAATTTTACCACAATAAAATGGCATATTTTACCACAAAACAAATGGTTTATGAAATTCACTAAACAAAGAAACAATTCCAACCCATAACAGGCAGCAGCAATGAATGCTGAAAAGGGAAAAGAATCTGATTTTCAGAGTCATCACATAATAATATTCAAAAATATTTAGTTTTCAACAAAGAGTTATGAGGGAGGTATGCAAAGAAACAAGAACATCTGACCATTCACAGGAAAAAAAGGAATTACCTGAAATTCTTCTCAAGGAAGAGCAGATATTGAACTTATTAGAAAAAGACTTTAAATCAACTCTTAAATATACTCAAAAATATAAACACAACCATGGTCAAAAAAAGAGCTAACTAATCATACACTTTTTCCCATCCAATGTTTGGCCATATGCTTATGTTTTATCCAGATCATACGTGTTGAAGTTTCAAATTCTGCAAGAATATCTTTAAGTAAGCCACAGGATGGTCTTTTTTTCACTATGTTCATTGAGGAATGACAATAAGAATAAACTCTCATAACAGCAGGATAATTAGGGTTTTTCACTAGGAAGAGGGAGAAGGCAATGGCAACCCACTCCAGCACTCTTGCCTGGAAAATCCAATGGGCGGAGGAGGAGCCTGGTAGGCTGCAGTCCATGGGGTCGCTAAGAATCAGACATGATTGAGCAGCTTCACTTTCACTTTTCACTTTCATGCATTGGAGAAGGAAATGGCAACCCACTCCAGTGTTCTTGCCTGGAGAATCCCAGGGCCAGGGAAGCCTGGTAGGCTGCCATCTATGGGGTCTCACAGAGTCAGACACGACTGAAGCGACTTAGCAGCAGTGGCAGCAGCACTAAAAAGAGCTGAATGGTCAGTAGAGTTAAGCTGTCCAAGAGATGAATGTGCTGATTAATAAAGTTATGGAAGACATGAGCAGAGTCCTGTCTAAGAGGCCAAGTAATGGGGAAATTGCCATGGAGAGATGATCTGGGATTTGTCAAGGATGGTTTCATGTAGAGTGTTAAACACTATGGGTAGCAATTATTTGCCTATTCATATATCTTTTAGTTAGATAGACTTCTGTGTATACTTTCCCATCTTGTGGTGTGTGACTATATCTTCTAGCCTAAAGTAATGGAACTAGATTTACATTTTCTATTATAAAATTTGGTATCTTTAACACAGAACATAATATAATTATGACTCATGTAAATAAGATTTGTATTGAGCAGTGGAATGATGTATAATTCTGGACCCTCATTCTTGGTCTGTACTTCTAAGACAGCTGGGACATAAGCAGTTTGAAAATATGTCTATTAGTTAGCTCAAGTTGGCACCAAGCCCCCAAAACACTGGAAACTAGAAATCTAATAGGTTTGACATTTCAGGTAGATGTCCAAAAACACTTTCTGTTCTGTCGTGTTAAAATAAGTGCTAAGGCTTAATTCTGTCAATAAAAGTAAAGTGTTCTCTTTTTTTTAACTTTTTTCCTCTACCCATTACCTTTCATCATTTGTGTTCATAAACTTGTTTCAATGCCTCAATTTGCACAAAGATTAACTTTCATTAACAGATGCAATTAGAGACTGTAGTTTATAGAATAAATATGCTTTATATCGTAACCACATTGACATCAAGATCATCAATGCCATTGATAAGAAATCCCTTAAAGAAAGTCCAGTCTACAGTTAATGGAATTTTTTGTATAAAATGAAGAACATTCACTACAGTCAACACACATGAACTAATATGTCACCCTCCCACACATACTGCATCACTTGAAATTATGGAGCCAAGTCAATTTGGTATCCTTGCAGCAAGAAATTCTCCCTGGTACGAGATTAAAACAAAGTCTTCAGCATGCTTTCTGATTTCCTTTTAACAGATTTTCCCCTGGGTGAGGAAAGATGGAGGGGAGGGAGAGATCTTTGCTCAGTTAGCTCTTAGCCTGTTTAACCACACTCCATCATAGCTAAGTAAGGAAGGGCTGCCTGAGTGGGATGCATAAATTAAACCCACATTCTACACACATCCTGAACCTTGTCCTTTTATAGCAGTGGTGCGCAACCATGGCTGCACATTGGAATCAGTTTTGGTGCCTTAAAAGTTTTAACGTCCAGCCCCACTCCAGGAACTTGACATACTTGGGATGAAGTGAAACCCAGGGACTAGGAATCTGGAAGGTTATTCAGTGATCCAGATGTATGGTCGTGTTTGAGAACTTCTACTTTATAGAAAGCAGTGCTTTATCTGTGACCTGGTAAAGCAAGGGTGTATCTGAGAGTTTGGGAAAGGAAAAGCAGTTGTTTCAGTAAGAGCAAAAAAGCAGACCAAGTGTCCCTGCTCATTGAAATAGTTTTCGCTTTTGGTGCCTATTTAAGTAAAGACCGTGCCAAAGCAATCTCGTTTGCTCTGGCTGCGTTAATTTGTATGAAGCCAACTCTCCCAACAGAATGGTATGCAGTCTTTTAGCCAAATGGTACACCGAATCCTCTGTGGACAGGAAGTAGCTCTTCAAAGAAATGGGTGGCATTTTTAATAAGCATAACATGGATTTAAATTAGGCAACATTGGGGGTAATCTTAATATTAAAAACCCCTGAAATGAAGTAATTTCTAAAATATTTCTAATCTCAGATGACTATGTTTGGATGGCACTCTATTTTTACTTACTAGAATAAATTCTAAATCAGGAAAAGTACGTCATGGAGATCTGGATTGTTAAAGTAAACATCCTCTCACCTTTATGAGAGACACATTGCTGGCCAATCTGTGGACCATTAATGATATTACCTCTCCCACTTGCCTGAAACTGCACCTTCCTGGTGGCATATAATGTAGACCTCTGAGGCTGACAGCCAAAAACAAAGGAGTGTACATAATATATTAAACCATAAGATAGGAAAGCAGATAATTTGTAAATGATTTTCAGTTGTAACAGTCCTTCTGTGAATTGGAAAATAAGACTTTCATTCATTCAATGAATTGAGTGTATACAGTGTATTTGCTCAGCCAATATCCTTTCCCTCCTTTTTTTCAGTAACCTTCATGGTGGCAATGTAATCAGCTGAAAGACTGGGTTTGGTTGTGTGACTAATTTATGATCAACGTGATGTAGGCAAAAGCATAAGGTGGGACTTTAAAGTTTTTTCCAAGAGGGTATGTCTACCAAGGCCAGGTTGTGCCCTTTGTCCTCCCTGCCTTTGTTTTTCCTGATGCCTGTAGGACAGAGATAAAGGTTAAAGCTCCAACTGCCATTTTGGACCATGAAGTGACTTTGCAGTCAGAAGTCACTGCTAAGGATGGTAGAGCCGGAATTTACAAGGGATCTGCATGCCTACTGAATGAAGCCACCACATCAGCCTGAATCCCAACTCTGGGTTTGCTTCATAAGAAGGAAAATTAATTCTTATATATTAAAAGAAAACACAAACAAACTCAACAGTTCCAAAGTTTCACCTCATTTTTTGCTATCAACTACATAACTTAAGTAATCAGCCTGCAAGGCAGGAGACGCCAGAGACATGCGTTCAATCCCTGGGTTAGGAAGATCCCCTAGAGAAGGTTACGGCAACCCATTCTAGTATTCTTGCTGGGAAAATCCCGTGGACAGAGGAGCCTGGCAGTTTAAGGTCCATGGGTTTGCAAAAGAGTCGAACACAATTGAAGTGACTTGGCACACATACACATAATTTAAATATGACATAGATATTTTTAAATAATTCTTTTTAAATTTTTATATTAGTTTTCAACCTCCAAATTGTTTCTAATATTACATAGTATATTTGACAACCTTACAATAGCCACTGTCTACTCGTGAGCTTTATTTCTTTGAGATGAAGCCTGTACCTCATTAATAGATGGAGACATCATTATATATAAAGAACGTTTGGAAAGGGTGGGATGATTTGAGAGAATAGCATTGAAATATATATATTACCATATATAAAATAGATGACCAGTGTGAGTTCCCTGCAAAATACAGGGCATCCAAAGCTGGTGCTCTGGGACGACCTAGAGGGATAGAGTGGGAAGGAGGGAGGTTCAGGACACATGTGTACCTATGGCCAATTCATGTTGATGTATGGCAAAAACCATCACAATATTGTAAATTATCCTCCAATTACAATAAGTAAGTTAAAAAATATGTGCCAAGTGAATGGGTGAACCCACACTTTCAGTTTTTTTAGTCTATGAATCAAGTGTATACTTCACCTAAAAGTTGCTTTTTGCTAATAAACAGGACAACAGATATCCCAGCACCTTCAAAGTCAAACAGGGCTGAGAAATAATGGAATAATGTGTGGTTTATCCTTGGAAATGTGAAACATAATGTTTCTCCAGAATCATGTGACTATGAGTGAGATGATGATCATTATTTAAATATCACCAAATAAATATAACATTTCCGTTGGCTACCTTTTAAGCAGTTGAAGTTCCCATAGAATCTATTTTAGCTTTGTTGTGCTTGCTTGATAATCATAGCATGAAATTTAATAAACAGGCATTATTGAGTTTCCTTGGACTATTCCCAGGGAGGTAACATAAATTTAGTGCACAATTAGCTATGATACGTGACTATGTAGTACTTCAGGGTGCTGGAGCCTGTTTTAGAGTTTCTGGACCTCAGGTATCTAGCTTGAGCTATCTTGAGAGTATAGTTCACTTCTGATTTTTAAAAACCACACATTCAGGAAACATAGCATCTATATAGAAGATCCTTTCTGTGATCCAGTCAGAACATGCTGATACTCCAGTTTTGATAGCGTCATTTGTACTTGGGGATTCCTCAGATTACTCTGCGATAGACAGTTTAGATTTGCCAGGAGGGCTGGAGCAGGAACAACAGCACTTGTGACTCTGGCTCTGCATCGGGCAACTTGATCAGACTATATCCAGTTTTTCACAATGAAGATATTATTGGTATTTGGAGCCATTATGTGATATGGACCTAGGAATTTGCTTCGTAAACATTGGAAGGGAGTAGACTTTTCAGCCAGCTACGCTGCTATAGGTTTCCAGGAAGCCTCTTGATTGATGTGTTCTGAATCTTGAGCTCTGATTAGGATGGGGCAAACCTGGGATCAAGTATTGCAGTTACAAGATAAAGAGCAGGACTGTTAAAACAGCGGCTCTGGTGGAGGTCTGTGGTGATTTCATTCAGTCTCCTCCCTCTCACTTGAAGCCTTTCACTCAATTATACTAACAGCATTTAGCTTAAATTATTCAGACATCCCAATCTTCACACCTCATTTTGGCCTTGTAGAAAGCCCGAGCCCTGAACACATGATATTTATAAGTGCAATATTCTACAACAATGTTCAGATCTGGATGGAACATCTCTCCAAATTATAATGTCAAAATCTTCCTTACAGGTTTCATACATTTTGAGTGTATATTGTGATGTCTGTAAGCCTGTAATTCACTAGTATACATCAGAAACAATTTCATTATGCTTTGAAATAAGTTAATCAATAATCATTATTAGTAGGTGGTACATGCTCCTATTCACCTCAAAAGCAACAAGTGTTGAAATGCCCATTGAAGTTGTAAAAATTTCTCTAAAAATATTATTTAGAAGTTGTGGCTTAGCAATCAAAGACATGACTTTGAAGTTAATGTGTACTTTAAAGGGAATTTAAGATCAGTTGAATTATGGATCTCATACTGAAATATCCAAAGAAGTTAGAAGTTCTAAAATGCAGTATTTGGAAAGGATACACATGTATAGCTGTGATATTGTCTTAGCAACAAACTATCTTTTCAAAGGAGAATTTATTTTTATGTTACGAATCCTTAGAACAGTAGGTCATATATACCTGGATAACAGACTCTTCATAAAATCTGTAAAACACCATCTAAATTCCAGATGAACTTCAAATAGGACAAACCAAATATATTCTGGGAAAAAGTGTATTGTGGTTGTTGGAAAACATTAAAATATGAAAAGTTCCCATTACTCTTGCTATTTTACCTCTGAGAATTTCCTAGCCAAAGCTCTATTTGAACTGAGGTCAAAAATCAGTTACTGTGAGGGCTTTTCTTACAGGATAAATTTAATGAAAGGGCCTACTTATTGCAACAGATGCTGCCTTCATTTCAAAAGATTTCCTTAAAGCATGATGCTTAAAGCCTAGGGAGAAAGAAATTTGTACTTATCAAAGACTCTAAGAATTCCCCCAGAGGGGGAATACAAACAAACAACTAAACCCCAAAGCTGCTGCTGCTGCTGCTGCTGCTGCTAAGTCACTTCAGTCATGTCCGACTCTGTGTGACCCCATACATAGACAGCAGCCCACCAGGCTCCCCCATTCCTGGGATTCTCTAGGCAAGAACATTGGAGTGGGTTGCCATTTCCTTCTCCAATGCATGAAAATGAAAGTGAAGTGACAGTGAAGTGACAGTGAAGTCGCTCAGTCGTGTTCGACTGTTTGAGACCCCGTGGACTGCAGCTACCAGGTTCCTCCATCCATGGGATTTTCCAGGCAAGAGGACTGGAGTGGGGTGCCATTGCCTTCTCCTAAATATTCCTTTTAGATTAAAAATCATAACAAATCATTAGCTATTTTTACTTCTTTTTCTTGAATGTGTTTTAAGAATTTTAAATAGCCAATGTACATTGTACAAGTACTTCTGTTTATTTTAAAGAAAAGTGAACTGCTTCATTCTAAACTTGCGGAGTTCTAATGTAGAGTAGGGAAGATTTCATATTCTCTATAAGTATTAAGTTATTATACCACAGTAAATCTCACCTGATGTGTGTCTTAAGTTGCATACCCTGGAGAGAGACAGACTGGGAGAAGGTTTTGAGCACAGAATTTATTTGGAAGGTGATGTCAATAAGCACCAATATAGGAGTGAGAAATGACGCAGGAAAGGGAAGGCAGCCAACATGATGTGAATCACCAAGAAACTAACAATATAGACAGCTGGAACTCAGTCCCACTGGGGTGCTCTGAGCGAGAATGTAGACTTGGCCTCACTGTTTTCCACGTGAAGGAGAGGAAGCTGGGGTAGTTATACGCCAGCTCCTATCAGATTTTGAATAATGGATGCTTCTGCCTCGTGTAAGGGCACTTGCCCTTCATGCTCGTCCCATTCTTGAATCAAGTGAGCACCAGCAACAAATCTCTTAAGCAAAGAGCTTCTGTTGTTTTCTGTCAAAGTCATTTATCTGGGTACATGGGAGTGATGAGAACTCAGAAGATATTGCTAGGATACTGATAGCATTGGCCACAGTGAGTCTGAAAAGTTGACTATAAATTCCAACTACGAAGTGACAAATGTTTCCCAAAGGAATAAATATCAATGATAAAATATATATGAGAAATTATCCAAATACTAATAATCAGAGAAAATGCAAATTAAAATGTACAGGAAATCAAATATTAAATGCATTTAAATTTTTGTAAAAAGTAAAATTGTGACAAAGTCCAATACAAGCACAATGCTGATGGTATTAAATATTCAAATCATTTTTAAAAGCAATTTGGCATTGTCTTTCAAGAGGAAAACCAATTTTCATACATTATGACCTAATAATTAAATTTCTGAGAAAAAAGCATTAAGAAATTTAATTCAGTTCAGTCACTCAGTCATGTCTGACTCTTTGCAACCCCATGGACTGCAACATGCCAGGCTTCCCTGTCTATCACTAACTTCCAGAGCTTACTCAAACCCATGTCCATTGAGTCAGAGATGCCATCCAACCATCTCATCCTCTCTCATCCCCTTTTCCTCCCACCTTCAATCTTTCCCAGCATCAGAGTCTTTTCCAATGAGTCAACTCTTTGCATCAGGTGTCCAAAGTATTGGAGTTTCAGCTTCAGCAACAGTCCTTCCGGTGAATGTTCAGGACTGATTTCCTTTAGGAGCTACTGGTTGGATCTGCTTGCATTCCAAGGGACTCTCAAGAGTCTTCTCCAATACCACAGTTCAAAAGCATCAAATGTTTCAGCACTCAGCTTTCTTTATAGTTCAACTCTCACATCCATACATGACTGCTGGAAAAACCATAGCCTTGACTAGCCTTTGTTGTCAAAGTAATGTCTCTGCTTTTCAATATGCTGTCTAGGTTGGTCATAGCTTTTCTTCCAAGGAGCAAGCATCTTTTAATTTCATGGCTGTAGTCACCATCTGCAGTGATTTTGGAGCTCAAAAAAAGTAGTCTCTCACTGTTTCCATTGTTTTCTCATCTATTTGCTATGAAGTGATGGGACTGGATGCTGTGATCTTAGTTTTAGAAATGTTGAGTTTTAGGCCAACTTTTTCACTCTCCTCTTTCACTTTCATCAATAGGCTCTTTTGTTCCTCTGCTTTCTGCCATAATGGTGGTGTCATCTGCATATCTGAGGTTGTTGATATTACTCCCAGCAGTCTTGATTCCAGCTTGTGCTTCATCCAGCCCAGTATTTCATATGATGTACTCTGTATAGACATTAAATAAGCAGGGTGACAGTATACAGCCTTGACATACCCCTTTCCTGATCTGGAACCAGTTTGTTTTTCCATGTCCAGTTCTAATTATTGCTTCTTGCCCTGCATATAGATTTCTCAGGAGGCAGTTCAGGTGGTCTGATGTTCCCATCTTTTTAAGAGTTTTTCACAGTTTGTTGTGATTCACACAAAGTCTTTGGCATAGTCATAAAGCAAAAGTAGATGTTTTTTCTGGAACTTTCTTGCTTTTTCGAAGATCCAGCAGATGTTGGCAATTTGATCTCTGGTTCCTCTGCCTTTTATAAATGCAGCTTGAACATCTGGAAGTTCATGGTTCATGTACTGTTGAAGCCTGGCTTGGAGAATTTGGAGAAGAAATTAAAGCATAAGTGATAATACCCCTTGTGTCTGAAAAATGAACAAATGGTTAAGTTATAGTAAATGCAATCAGTGGATATTTATATAACCAACAAAATTATGGTTGTGAAGATAAGAATTAGCATGAAAGTCAATACCTATGCTATAACAATAATTAGAATTTAGTGCCATTGTCAAGTACAGTGTTTTATTTGCAAGTAATAGAAAATCCACTTTCTACTTGCTTGAGCAGTGAATGAATGAATCCAATGCCCTGGGTAACTGGAAAGCCCGTGTTTGGGCTTCAAGCTTGATCCAGAACGTCAGTAAGTTTGTTGAATCTAGTTGGTTATTTTCTCTTTACTCTGTCTTCCAGAATGTCTGCTTCACATGCAAGCAGGCTCTTCTCTTGGTTGTCACTCTGATACCAGCAGAAACTAGAACTAGATGCTGCATTGGTCATGCTGAGTCTCAGAACAGGACTTCTCTTCCTCAAGCATTGAACAAAATCCCAAAGTTCTGAGTTATATGCCCACCACTGAGTTATATGTGAGAGTTGGACCATAAAGAAGGCTGAGCATCAAAGAATTGATGCTTTCAAGCTGTGGTGTTGGAGAATACTCTTGAGAGTCCCTTGGACTACAAGGAAATCCAACCAGTCCATCCTAAAGGAAATCAACCCTGAATATTCATTGGAAGGACTGATGCTAAACCTGAAACTTCAATACTTTGGCCACCTCATGCAAAGAGTCGACTCATTGGAAAAGACCCCGATGCTAGGAAAGACTGAGTGCAGGAGGAGAAGGGGACGACAGAGGATGAGATGGTTGGATGGTATTACCGACTCAAATGGACATGAGTTTGAGCAAACTCTGGGAGATGGTGAAGGACAGGGAAGCCTGCCGTGCTGCAGTCCATGGTGTCGCAAAGAGTCAGACAGGACTGAGTGACTGAACAACAACATGGCCATCACTGAATCAAAAGTATGGCCAGATGACAAGACTGACTCTAAGGCAATCAGGGCACTGCTCTACAACTGTAAATGGGTTGATTCCATTCTAAATTGGTGGCTATTACACGGTGAGCATAAGTGCTGAGGAGACAATGCCAGTATCTACTATGGTATGCAAATAGACATGTGTACATGTAGGTACATATATGCACAGATATAGACACACATGCACACCCATCTCCAGAGGAAGCACAGCTGAGCCACCAAGCTGATTCATTTGTTCATACACATTTAATATATACATATTCACTATGTACCAATCTGATTCCCGATACTATTCTAGATACTACATACACAGCATTAGATGAGACAAGTAAGGTCCCTGATCTCACAGAGCTGATATCTCCATGGAAGAAAACCAACAATAAACAAATAAATGTATAAACGAGACACACAATGTGGAGGAATTAAAGAAAGATGCCTGTTAGAGTAACAAGATGAATTTCTTCTGTTTGGAGAGGTTGGTTAAAGGACTCTTGAGGAGAAAACGTTTTAAGTTGAGATCTGCATGAAGAGAAGAGCTTTCCAGGCAAACATCTTGATCATGGTATAGATCAAGAAGCTCCATTGGTATTTTTTTAAATCTTTTTATTTGTATTGGGGTATAGACGAGTAACAATGTTGTGATAGTTTCAGGTGCACAGCAAAGCCACTCAGCCATACATATACATGTATGCATTCTCCCCCAAACTCCCCACCCATCCAGGCTGCCACATAACATTTTGCCAAGTTCCCTTTACACAGAGACTTTGTTGGTTATCCATTTTAAATATAGCAGTGTAAGAAGGTCTGTTGGCATAAGAAGCCTTCCCTGGTGGCTCAGACGGTTGCAGTAGAGAATCTATCTGCAATGCAGGAGACCCAGAGTTCAAACCCTGAGTTGGGAAGGGATTCCCTGGAGAAGGGGATGGCTACTCTTCCCAGTGTTCTATCGTGGAGAATCCCATGGAGAAAGGAGCCTGGCAAGCTACAGTCCATTGAGATGCAAAGTGTTGAACACAGCTGAGCAACTATATCTTATCTGACCTCTTATCTTAAAGTTCAAAAGAAACACAAATGTAAAGAACAGACTTTTGGACTCTGTGGGAGAAGGTGAGGGTGGGATGACTTGAGAGAATAGCACTGAAACATGTATATTACCATATGTGAAATAGATCACCAGTCCAGGTTCGATGCATGAGACAGGGTGCTCAGGGCTGGTGCACTGGGATGACCCAGAGGGATGGGCTGGGGAGGGAGATGGGAGGGGGCTTCAGGATCGGGAACACATGTACACCCATGGCTAATTCATGTCAATGTATGGCAAAACCATTACAATATTGTAAAGTAATTACCCTCCAATTAAAAATTTTTTTTTTAATGCAAAGGATCCTGAGTTTCTGGAGAAACAACAGTCCTGTGAAACAAAGATACGGGGTATGAAAAAGAGTGTGGGCTGAGAAGAGTTTGGAGCAGTTCATAGATACCAGGTTACATAGAACTTTGGAAACCATAGTAATTTCATCTGAGTTTCATGCAAAGAACAATGAGACATACTGGATTATATAAATATAATTTCAGGGAGGGGCAAATCTCTGTGTATGTCTTTAAAAGATCTCTTGAAACTACTGCAAATTTTATATATCTTTTCTAAACCATTGGACATTTAGACTATTTCTAAATATATTTTTTTCTATTTTAAAACAAATATATGTATGGATGCTTACATATGCATCTGTTTTTCAAAGTGGTTGTACCAGTTTACACTGCCATCAGTAGCAAAAAGAATTCCCAATTATTTACATTCCAATTCATGAGTGTTAAGCTCTGGCCACGTGATCCTTATGATCCCTCTGTAAAAAGATCAACATTTATATGGTTTCACTTTGAGCTTCATGTCAATCTCTGCTAATCAAGCCTTGCTTCTAGCTCCCAAATCATAAGTTCTTTTTTTCTTTTTTTTTTAAATTTTTGTTTATTGTTTCTGTCTGAGTGGAACTCTGGAGTATCAGTGGGTGATTACAGCAATATTTGCTGTCACGACTTTCAGGGAATGATCAAAGTTAGACAAGGCAAAAGGCCAAGAATTCCACTCCTTTTTAAGCCTATTTTTTCATGATAATTGAGCACTTACACTTTGTTGTCTGTAGTTGATGATCATCATTTAGTGGGCAAAAGAAGAGTAAGATAAATGTGGATCTTTTAAAATTTCCTCTAAGAATTTGTTTTTATAGTCTGATTCATGTTTGAAGCATATATTAATAGATCTCAGAAATTACTAACAATTAGTGTACACAGCAAATGCTAAGGTCAAGACTAGGGAATCTTCAGATCATAGAAAATAGAAAAATAAACATTTATGATTCTGAATTATTTTTCACTGCAAAACACTTAGTAGTGGAAAGCATCTTAGTTTGTTGTAGGTGCTAAGTCAAGGATTTGAAAGGAAATTGTTTATTCTGAAGGAATTCTCAAGAAATAGCACTGGAGGTTTGGGAAAGTGAGACAGGGAAGTGAAATAGGGAAGGAATATAGTCAATAAAGGATGTGTTATTGAGCTAGTTACCAGCGTGGGCAACCAGAATCAATCCCACTGGAAACTGGGAGCTGGGATTGAGTACAAAGCTCAGGTTTCCCACCTGAGATGCAAGGGAGCTAGAGTATTTATCCACCAACTTCCTTCAGTCACTAGTTGAGGGTGTTTCTAGGGGATATTAATTCTGTGACACTCCCAGGCTGCTAGAAACTAAGCAGTCTCTGGACACAGAAAAATCACTCCAGCCAAAAAGATACAAAGGCTGGCAGTTGAGGTCAAGTCTAAACACACAATAAAATGGTAACGGGGGAATGATCAGGATGCCAGCAGAGGTTTGGTGGAAGGAGACACGTGGAAGTTAAAACAGAGTTCCTCCAGTGCTTGTTGCTAATAGTCCAGATGAGGCCTCCCACGGCCCCATTGTAAATCAGCCACTGAGGGACTTCCTTGGGGGTGCAGTGGCTAAGATTCCACCTGCCAGTGCAGGGGACGCAGGTTCAATCCTTGGTCACGGGACAGGATCCTTCATGCCACAAGGCAACCAGGCCAAATGGAGAGCCCATACCACAGCTACTGAGCCCACAGGTTACAACTAGGGAAGCCCATGCACCGCAACGAGAGAGAGCTCACGCGCTGCAATGAAGACCCAGTACACGGGAAAAAAATCAGCCATTGAGTCCAAATCACTGATCGACATATTGAGGTCAGAGTGACGCTTAGTGACTTGCTCCAAGATGCACAGATGTGACAGAGAAGTCAGACATCCTGATTTTTAATATATAAGTCTTATGGAAATCAGTGAATTATGCATCTTCAAATATTTAGAGAGGAAGAAATTAGCTGTCTTGGACTTTCAAGTGAAGCATTCAGTGCGGGAACTGCTTAACTTATATTTATTCCCAACCAGAGTCAGAAGCAGACACGGAGACCTGAGTAGACAGCATCAGGACCCCATGGGGAGTTCTCAGTTGTCCTCTTCCTGTGACAGCTGATTATTGTGCCCGCAGCCTGTGTCTGGGGATAGACAGATTTCCTGTGACTGCCATGTTTTTGTTCTTGACTCTGACATAAATTGGGCAAAGAAAAGTTATAAGAAGTGGGGCTAACATTCCTTTTGTCCTTTGAACTAGACCTGGACCAAGTGGTGACCCCATCTTGGCACTTTATCTGGAAATAAATTCTCTTGGATTGGTGTTTTGGTGATCACTTTGGTGGACGGAACTGATTGACCATAAGTAGGGAAACTCTTGGTTGTTTCTCAGCTCACCTGAGTGCTCACAGAGGGGCTCATGTTCATCTGCGCATGAGGATTTCAGTTTGAAATTTTGAAATTACAAAGTAAGACTGGATTTCAGGTGGAATTCTGACCTGTAATCATCTTGGTTTGATTTGCCTTTCCCCCAACATTATATAAGAGTTGATATTCAACCCACCTTCAGAAATGGTCCATGCTATGTTTTATCTCTTTATCTTACACCAATGACAAGTTTAGAGATGTGCGTCAAACACCATTTGAAACTGATTGATCAAATTGAGTGGGGACCAAATCTTCCTGCTTCGTGGGGGATACCCATAATTCAAATATATGCATATTAACTAGGTATTAACAGACTAGACTAATTTATACAATACAATAAAAATATCATCCCAGTTAAAATCACACATGCTCACATATATTCAGGGGCAGAATGCTTTTTTAAAAAAAAATTGTTTAAGAAATATAATTTCTTTATTTTATAAATGACTTCACAATTGTAATATTTGAAAAACATCTGATTGTTGGTGGGGATTTCTATCTAATTTTCATGAAAGGCAAGTAGCTTAGCTTGTCCTCCTGAAGCACTTAACCTGATTTCATATCTTAATTTTTTTAAATGCTATTTAGGAGTTCAAAGACGTGCCAGACTGTTAAAGGCATTCCTATGAGCCTATCTTCATTATTGATGCCATTCCTCCAGTCTGGAATGAGCAGAGTATAAAGCAATAAGTAAGATACGAAGGAGAATAAAAGAACTCTCTCTGACTAGATATTCTTAATTTTAAAACAGAGATTAAGAATCTCTTTTCTCAGTTTTAGCAAAAGGTTTGGAAGCAACGTAATACTGACATACCTTCAAACAGTATTTCCGGACAATATTTAAATGTATGGTTTCCCAGTTTTTCATGTAAGTACATGTATATTTATTTTCATAAGTATATATGTATATACATGGACACATATATGTATATACATATATATACACACTTAAATAATGGAAACTCATTTTAGAAATTTGTATAACATGGATCTATAAGGCTCAGAAAGAATTCATTACTCATTTTTCCTGGTAATATTTTTAGGCAGTCACTCATTTTTAACTTTATCTAGCCAAACTAAAATTGAATTGTGGGATCATGTTTCCTGCCATTTCTTGTTTTAATTTTTTAAGTGTTAGTCATCAATGAACTACATAATATTCTATACACCTCCTAAATTTCTGAGATTTTAAAAGCTATGTGTGATGGTGAATGATACCTCTAGTTGAGATGAAGACCAAACAGAGGTCACTATAGGAAGTAAATAATATTGCAGAATTTATCTTAATTCTATAAGACCAAGTCATGGAAAGAAAGTAGAGAACCCTAACAGAGGAGATGGGGATAAAGAATGAATGGTAAATAAATTCTGTTAAGGAAATACCAGCAATCAAATCATGTATTATATGTAGATGTATCACAGATGAATATTTTTTCAGTCTTGAAGGTATAAGACAGTTTCACATATTCTTTGATGATCTTCTAGCAAAAGAAAAAATTAATTAAAATTATCTTATGATATAGTGTCCTAGTTTAGTATTTAAAGAGAATGAGGAGAGCTGGTATTTAAAAAAGCTTAAAAATAAATTTAAAAGACTAAAAGTAAATGCGTATACAGAAAACCATGCTAATTCTCTTCTCTAAATTAATTTATAGGTTATGAATTACTTTTGGCTTTTTCCCTGTGTCGTCTTTGTTTGATTTTGTTTTCAAAGTTAAAATGCCAAGGAGCTCATTATTGCTAACTGTATTTAACTGCCTTGTGAAA
The DNA here is from genome assembly GCF_042477335.2 of Ovis canadensis. NCBI lineage: Eukaryota > Metazoa > Chordata > Mammalia > Artiodactyla > Bovidae > Ovis > Ovis canadensis. The sequence continues at coordinate 16,574,527 of NC_091257.1, forward strand.
ACCACTAGTGCTTTTATATGTACCAGATTCTCATTACAACTGGGTCCATGCAGTGTGGGCTGTGGGGCCTCTGCCTTTGTAATCACTTCTTAAAAATTTGTTCCAGCAACTAATAAACCTGGTCCTTTAGGCCATAGAGAGTTCTTTCATCTCTTTATTCTAATAAAACTTACTAACACTATAATCTTAACCTTTGTAAGCCTTTGTAATTTACTTTGGTGTACTCATTTCTTTGTCTTCACTGATGAATAGCTTAGTCAGGGCAAGGACAATGCCAACATTGTGCATGTATGTGCTGTGTTTTCCAGAGGCCAGTCCAGTGCTTGGTATATATATTGGTTGTATTATATCTGCCATTAATATTTTTGCTGAATGAACCAACTTTCTTTGGATGGACTTGAGACAGTCACTTCTATATGATACCTTTTTCTCTCCAGGATGATTAAAGCTATATTTCGGTGAAGGTTATACATGATCAGAACTGAACAGTCCTCAGTCTGTTGAAGCACAGTGAGTGAAGGGAACAAAGATATTGACCCATAAAAATTAATTAACAAGAAATAACTTCTCCTAAATACGCAATGGAAAACAAAGGATGTGTTGACTGGTTAAAAGGACCATGATTAGAAGTTATGATAGGGAACATATCTAAGTTATTTGTAAGAGGAGTAAATATATTACAAAGTTGTATGCAAATTTGTTCCAACCAGCATTGTTTAAAGGACTATCCAGAGTGTAGAAATGAGATTAAATTCTTAGGTAAAATAGCCCTTTCTTACTCTTCAGTTTTCTCTAGGTTTTTAAACAATACACTTTTCTTCTATGTCCATTACCAGTCAGGGTCATCAAAAAAAGAACTCAACTGTGACCTGGATTCCTGAGAAATAAATCACAATTTCATGCAATGAAGCTCTTGATTCGAATTGTTCTTTAAGCAATGATTCAAGCTCTCTTTAAGCCTCTCATATATAATCACAAGTGAGTAGATCAATAATAAAATGGAGCAGTCACAACATCTTGATAGGAATAAATATTAGTTCAGTGGAATTAATTTAATAAACATATGTCTGCATTTCCAAGCATTCGTGACAGATGGTAGAATATTAATCTAGTTTGTTTTCAGAGCACCTGTTTTCCTTTAGATATTCTTGCTGCTGTTTGCTTTGTTGGGAGATTGATTGCTTTCCTGGCCCCAGCTCTTCACTGCCATGCGCTCCCTCCCCCTGCAGCCATGCCCTTAGACATGTAACTTTATAACTGCCTTCTGCTCTGACTTCCAGCTCAACCAATGTGATACATAGTGGCAAGTGAAATGCTGGCTAATATGAAATTCACAGACATGAATTCATAGTGCAGTCAGGCTTGCTCTTAGAGTTGCCCTCGGATGCCATAAGAACTTGCCCAGGCTAACCTGCTCGAAGAGGAAACGTGGAGCAGAGCTGGTAGCCACAGCTGTCTCAGCCAAGGCCAGCCTAAGTCAGCTGATGGCACTTCTACCTGCAGGCACGTGGGCATGCCGGGTCGGGGCCAGCAGAACCACACAACCCACCCGCAGAAGTAAGAGCCAAAGAGCTGCCTGTTGTTTTAAGCTGTTATTTGTTGCGGCAGTTCATTCCATGGCATTAATATGATAATTCCTACCGGATACAATTTGATTTCTCAATATGCAAATATATAATTAATTATCACTTGTTAATTATAAGTATAAAAGCACCTGGGCAATGAACAGAAATTCTTCAAATATGCGCATGATTCTATTTTAAGGATATGGTATCAAATTAAAGTTAAAAATGCAATAGATTTTTAAGTTCTAAGACTGTTCAAATTATGATCTCTTCATTTTTTTCCCATAACAAGAATTGAGCAACTACAGAGGAATCCACCTGGCCTGCCTCTTGAATTCTCTAAAATTATATGAAGTTTTTCCATTTGCTAGTATGACAATAGACTTTAGTAATGCTCTGGAAGGCAGTCTCCTCAGCTGCATGGAATAGAATGGGACAATAAATACTTATTATTTCTCACTATTCTACAGGTTGACTAGGCAGATCTAATCTGAGGTAGCATCTTGCCAGTCAGTAATGACCTCACTCACATGTCTAGGCTCTCAGCTAGGATAGCTGAGGCCTCTTGCCAAGAAATCTTTTGTCTCCCAGTGGGCTACCTTGAGTTTGTTCAGATGGTAGCAGAAGCATTCCCAGCAGCAAGGAAGGGTTTTAAAACCTCTGTTAGCTGTCCCATTGGCCAAACCCAGAGTTAGTCTTTGGGGTGGGAGAGACATGAGGGAAGGGAAGCTTGCATTGTCACAGAGAGCAGAATCATGACAGCCATTTTGCAGATAATCTACTTCTTACATCACGCCTGTGTCTTCTTGATGGGGGACTAGAACCCTACATGCCCTACATGCCTATATGTCCTTGCTATATTCTGGCTCATGGAAGATGATCCCACCCCTGTCTTACAATGTAGGTTTTACTATTCATAGTTATGGTGAGACCAACAGATCAAAAGACAGCTGCCACTGGAAAGACAGTTTGCTATTCATAGTGCCTGAAAGGAGGGCACACACCATGGCACAATGGGTCTTATGGAGAAGCAGCAGGGTCAGTCAGGAGGAGAAAGCAGAAAAGGGAAAACGTAGACAAGAGCCATTACTGTGGCTTGTGCTGGAAGGAATTGGCGAGGTAGGGTCAGCAGGCCAAGGATTGGCTGGTCTGAATAATTTCAGTGGGAGCTGGGGTGTAAGTGTTAGCCCTGGGTGGTCAGGGCAGGGAGTAGAAGGGCCCAACAGAGGAAGTGGGGTGGGCTTGGGTGGGGGGGTGGGGGGGTGGCTCTGAGTTGGTTGGTTTGTATATGAACCTTCAGCATGAACTGTTTACTCTTCTTGGTAAACTCTACTGGCCTGGAAGAGGCCAGGAAGTTAGGCCGGGATGTTAGCCCTGGAAGGGGGACTCCCTTCAGTGCCATCAAGGCCTGAGGAGATGTCAAACATCAGAAAAGTAGAAAATAAAAAGGCATGGTTAATACAACCCCCATTTGAAAATTCTATTCCTAAGGCTATAATATATTACTGTTCTGAGAGAGTTCAGTAAGTCTCAATTTTATTTCATAAAATCATGTAAACTGGCCCCCTGGTGATACAATGACCACAGCATTCTCAAAATATTTTTAAAGTATTTCTCAGTCCCATTTGACTTTTGGTATCCTGTCTTTTTTCTGGTTTTTGTTTTTTTTTTCCCCAGTGTTCAACATTAACACAGGACCATCTTAGCATTCTGCTAAATACGTGTGAAAAATATATGACACACTCTCTGAATGGACAAAAATGTCTTCAGGGGAAGCTATCTCAGATAAGTAGAAGGCAGTGTCAGCTAAATACACTTTAATGATGATTTATTTAGTACCTGCTATGTGCCAGGCACTATGATAAATGCTGTAGGATTTTAATCAAATGGCACTTAGACTCTCAAGGGGCTCACGATTTACTGAGCACAAATTATAGGAAAACAAATTATTGAGCTACAATTAGAAGTCAACTCTGTTGAAATGAGTCACAGCTTCAGATAGATCTTCAAGATGGACCTTCAAGGATGAATTTGACACTTGGGTGTGGGTAACATCTCAGGCAGTGGAAACTATATATTCAAAGGCACAGAAGTGGAAATGAGCTAGTCATAAGGAGCTAAAAACACTTTCTGTATGACCAGAACCTGGGATGCCTATGGAAAAGTGGTGAGAAATTAGGCTAAGCAGGAGGTTCATGATCAAGGAGGGTCTTAAATGCTGTACTAAGGAATTTACCCCACCAACAGTAAGGGACAATTTATGAGTTTTAATCAGAAAAAATAATGTGAAAAAGCTTCATTTTTTAAAGGTTTCAGGGGCTCTACTATAGAGGATCCTGTGCTCACTTAGGGTAGGGATTCTATTTGTCTATTTCACATCTGTTCCCCAGCACCTAATGAAGCGCCTGGTCCTTAGTACACATTCATGCAGTTGAGACCACTGTGCTAATTACACATCCCACATGCTTTCCTGCATTTCCCAGTTTTCCTTGCAGTTAAATTGGAGCCTTGTAATTAGCTCTGGCCAATGACTGTTAACAGAAGTGATTTGGTGACCATTTGGATATGGAAGGCGAAGATGAGAGATGAACCTAGAATGACTCTCAAAATCTTGCTTGGATCATTCAGAAATGATTATAAGGAATAAGTTTGGGATAAAGAGAGTTGGCTCCATTTTGGATATCTTGAGTTCAAATAACTATGAGATGAACTTTTCATCAGAATAGAGCTAAATGTTGCAACGCATAATATCGACAACTACTATGGGCAATCAGAAAGAACAATATTAAAACATATAGCCCTTTATGGGGAATGCTAGCGTGGCCCACCAGCCAAGGTTGCCTGTCCAGGACTGAGGAGTTTCCCTGGGATGCAAGAGAAAATTTCTGTGCCAAAACTGAGATAGCCCAGGTAAACAAGGATGGTTGGTCACCCTTAGGTCTGCTTTGCTATACCACCTGAATTCAGAAATCTGGATTAGAGAGATCTAGACTCTTCCAAACTTCTGTATCTCAGCTACCATTCAGTTCCAAAGACCATGGATCTTGATTTGGCAGGATAAGGAAGAAAATGTGAATGCTGTAAGCCAGAGTCATGCTGGTACCAACTCGCATCAGCTCACAAGAGCGAATTCTGCTCATTTCTTCCCAACTCCATATGTAGGGAGTCAGGCTGGTAGGTCAGAATTGGCTATGCTGGTAGAATTCCTATGCTAGAAATTGGCAAATAGTACTACAAATCAGGGCCACCCCAGAACTGGGTTTTAAATGTTTACAAGCACACCACTGCCCAAAGCTGAGTTGAAAAAGTGTGGCAGACATTGCATCATGGGCTCGGTCATTGGAGGTGCAGCTGGTGCTCCACACCATCCCTTTCCTAAGGCAGTGCGCCTATCCTCCAGATGCTGTGTGTCCTGGCTGCCAACAACTCTTAGCCACCCTCTTCATCTGAGAACTGTCCTCAGCTGACGGGAGCTGCCTTGCCTGGAAATGCACGGATGGTAATATCCTGCACCCAGTGGTGGCCTGTAGCCAAAGACTGACTCATAGGCGTAGCATCCAAGGTCAGCCCTCCTGCCACAAGCTGGGACAACGCTGTGGTACCCTGTGTGTGCCAGTACTCCCTCTGGGATCATGCTGAGACTAGTCACAGATGGAATCACATCCTTGCCCACCTGCTTCTCCTTCCCCATCTTGCTTCTCTTATTTCCTTATGTGTTTTTTCCCAAGAGTCTCTTTTAAAAAATCACTGGCTTAAGAGTTCCCATCTTGACCTGGAGATTTTCATACTCAGTGAAGTAAGCCAGACTGGGAAAGACAAATATCATATGATGTCACTTATATATATATAAAATCTTTAAAAAAGGATACAAATGAACCCATTTACAAAACAGAAATAGAGCCACAGACATAGAAAACAAACTTATGGTTATCAAAGGGGAAAGAGGCAGGGAATAAATTAGGAGTCTGGGATTAACATATGTAACTCCTATATATAAAACAGATAACCATTAAGGACCTACTGTATAGCACAGGGAACTCTAATCAATATTTTGTAATAACCTATAAGGGAAAAGAATCTAAAAAACAGCATAAGAGACTCCCCATTTTAGGCTCTGCTTTTAGGGAACATGACTTATCATACCCAGTCCAGAAGAACCTCCATTGAATGAACATATGATCCCTGGTATATCTCATGTGCTAACTAATGAATTGTCGAGAGAACTTTTGATCTTCATCCTTCCTTTGAGCAAAGAGCACCCCTTAGATTCTTGAGCTTTCTGGAATCTCATTTGTAATTCTCCCTCCTTCTTTGTACATATCTAGTAGTAACCTCAAAATGTTTTTGAGGGGAATTTTCAATTTTGCACTTTGCACTTTGGATCCTCCTCTGTTTAACTAAGTTGAGAAAGGAGAAATGAAACTCCAGTGTATTCGCATGACATTTAAGGTAGAGCAATTCAGTGGCAATAGGCAATCACGTGGAGCAGCCATTAAGGGCTGAATTATACCATCTGTAGCTACTTAATATGCTGAACCATTCCTCTCCGTCTGGAAAAATCATAAAAAGGGGCCTGTCAGCACTCTGAGTCACTGCTAAGAAGCTTATGCATCCTCACACCTGCATTTAAATGAGTGTTTCCGGGGCAAAATACAAAGACCCTAGAGAAATGAAATGAAGCACTTTAGCAGTGAAAAATAATATTAGTTTCCATCTGCATTTGTAAATTAACTGCAGGAAGAACACTTCTGGAATTAGTTTATTAATAAGAATCATTTTGAATAACTTTCTAAAAAATCACATGTATTTAAAAAACATGAGTAGATCATATAAGGATTATAAACAAGTGGCAAAATTTGATGATATCCAAAATACGAAGGAATAGTAACTGGTAGGATGCCTTGCTCCATTCCAAGTAGGAATTCTATAAATATGGAAATACATAAATCATATCAACGGTAGGATTCAGAACCAGTAATTGTGAATATCTCATCTTTAGTTTCCTCTTTCTTAAATTTTGGGCAGAGGAACCTGGTAGGCAACAGTCCATGGGGTTGCAAAGAGTTGGACACGACTGAGCAACTTCACCTTCTTAAATTTTATATTTTATCAGGCTATAACTTATATTGATTATAGTGACTAAATCTTAGTGGTATGTCTTGATAAATTTATAGACACATTCACACACACATAATCATCACTTATATAGAGATAGAACATTTCTAGTACTCCAGAAAGCTCCTTCAATTATCTCCCCACCAAAAGTAACCACCATCTGATCTTACACTGCAGATTTTCCTAGATTGTCATTTATCTGTGGAATAATTGTTTCCCTTAATACTATGACTAGTAAGTCATAGTAACCATTCATTGCCTATTTCAAGCATCTCTTTCATCCACCATTATCTCAAGACTCATTGGCTTTTGCTTCGTGGAAGAGCTCACCCTCTCATCATCCCCACTGGGCACCCTTACCCATGTGATAGTCACAGTCATAAGGTGATCCTTGAAGATTTTGCCCACTTTCTGGAGCAAAACACATCCCAGACTCTTGGCACTTCTGTTCTGGATGCATATCTGCAAATTGTAGGACCCAAATCTAGATCCTTTCAGGATCTCTTAGCTGCCAGAGGTAAGTCACACCTCAAGCTAGTGCCACCATACCATCATATGAGCAAGGGCCATAAGGGATAGATGCCATTGCCACTCCTCAAGTTTACTGACTTAAATATGCACACCTCAGAAGACATCACTGTTTGACTCATCCTTAGACCAGCCACTTGCAGAATTGTTCAGGATGAGATGGAGTGGGAAAAAACTACAACCTCTTCTCTTTGCATGGTGCTGTATACACATTTTACTCCGTTATAACCCAGCAGTTTCTAATTTCTGGTATACCATGTGGGTTCATGTCTCCACACCTTTAATCATATTGTACTTCTTTTTAGAACTACCAAGTTTTTACCTTTCTTGACTTCAGTTATTTTCCTTTCCCTCAAGTCTTGGGTGAATTGTCACAACCTAGAATGCCAAGTTTTTGCCTTTTCATACTGCTCCTGGGGTTCTCAAGGCAAGAATACTGAAATGGTTTACCGTTCCCTTCTCCAGTGGACCACATTTTGTCAAACTCTCTACCATGACCTCTCCATCTTGGGTGGCCCTACATGCCATGGCTCATAGTTTCATTGAATTAGACAAGGCTGTGGTCCATGTGATCAGATTGGTTAGTTTCCTATGATTGTGGTTTTCAGTCTGTCTGCCCTCTGATGGAGAAGGATAAGAGGCTTCTGGAAGCTTCCTGATGGGAGAGGCTGACTGAGAGGGAAACTGGGTGTTGTTCTGATGGGCGGGGTCATGTTCAGTAAATCTTTAATTCAGTTTTCTATTGATGGATGGGGCTGTGTTCCCTCTCTGTTGCTTGACCTGAGGCCAAACTATGGTGGAGGTAGTGAGGATAATGGCAACCTCCTTCAAAAGGTCCCATGCACGCACTGCTGCGTTCAGTGCCCCTGACCCTGCAGCAGGCCACCGCCAACCCATGCCTCTGCCAGAGACTCCTGGACACTCATGGGCAAGTCTGGGTCAGTCTCTTGTGTGGTCCCTGCTCCTTTCTCCTGGGTCCTGCTGTGCACAAGGTTTTGTTTGTGCCCTCTAAGAGTCTAGTTCCCCAGTTCTGTGTAAGTTCTGGTGGCTCTATGGTGGGGTTAATAGCAACCTCCTCCAAGAGAGCTTATAGCACACCCTTGCAGGTCTGTTGCCCCCGGAACCCCTGCAGCAGTCCACTGCTGACCCGTGCCTCCACAGGAGGCACACACTTCTGGCTCAGTCTCTGTGGGTTGAGCATGCGTTTTGTGGCTTCCCAGCTCTGAGCAGCCCAGACAACCAGGTGCTTGGTGAGTGCACTGTTCCTGGTGGGCTGTGTGTCTTAATCACTTCCCTGGTCCTGGCCACTCAGTTTCCTGGTGGTCTGCGAGAGCACCATCTCAGGTGTACTGCGTGTCTCCTCTGGGGAGCTGATCTCAGGCTGCTATCCTCCTGGAGGATATCAACCATTCAGGATCTGAGGAATATGCGGTCAGCAGCTGGGAGCCTGCTCACGGTTTGGTGGAAGATGCCGTCTCTGGGGCTGAGATTGTAGCAGTCCCTTGCCTTCTGATTCTGGCTGTCATAAGCCTGCATCTCTACAGGCAGGGGCCAGTACCAGCCAGCTAGCTCTCCTTCGGGAGTCACTCCGTCCTTTGTTCTGTCAGTGGGCCAGGCTGCCCATTAGGTTGTTAGGTTAGAGTCTTTCATGGGAAATTTCTCTTTTCTACAGTTGTGTTTAGCTGTCTATTATGTTGGTTTTTTGTTTTTTTTTTTTCTTCCAGTTATGTTGCCTTCTGAGATTCCAAAACTCCCCACAGACCTGCCTGTTAGAGGGTTTCCTACTGTGTGGAAACTTCTTCACAACTCCCTCCCCAGGACAGGTTTCCATCTCCAACTCTTTTGTCTGTCTTTCTGTCTTTTATATTTTGTCCTACCTCCTTTCGATGGAGAAGGCAATGGCACCCCACTCCAGTACTCTTGCCTGGAAAATACCATGGACAGAGGAGCCTGGTAGGCTGCAGTCCATGGAGTCGCTGGGAGTTGGACACGACTGAGCGACTTCACTTTCACTTTTCACTTTCACGCATTGGAGAAGGAAATGTCAACCCACTCCAGTGTTCTTGCCTGGAGAATCCTGGGGACGGGGAGCCTGGTGGGCTGTCATCTCCGGGGTCGCACAGAGTCGGACACGACTGAAGCGACTTAGCAGCAGCAGTAGCAGCAGCCTACCTCCTTTTGAAGAGAATGGGCTGCCTTTCTAGGTGCCTGGTATACTCTGTAAGTTTTCAGAAGTTGTTTTGTGGAAGTTGCTCAGCATTCAAATGATCTTTTGATGAATTTGTGGAGGAGAAATTAGTCTCCCCATCTTATTCCTCCACCATCTTGGCATGAAAAGGTAGAAAGGTTTGACACTGAAAGATGAACTCCCTTGGCCTGTAGGAGCTCAATATACTACTGGAGAAGAGTGGAGAAATAACTCCAAAAAGAATGAAAATAAGGAGTGGAAGCAAAAACAATGCCCAGTTGTGGATGTGACAGGTGATGGAAGTAAAGTCCAATGTTGTAAAGAGCAATACTGCATAGGAACCTGGAATGTTAGGTCCATGAATCAAGGCAAATTGGAAGTGGTCAAAAGGAGATGGCAAGAGTGAACGTTGACATTCTAGGAATCAGCAAACTAAAATGGACTGGAATGGGTGAATTGAACTCAGATGACCATTATATCTTCTACTGTGGGCAGGAATCCCTTAGAAGAAAATGGAGTAGCCATCCTAGTCAACAAAAGAATCCAAAACACAATACTTGGATGAAATCTCAAAAATGACAGAATGATCTCTGTTCATTTCCAAGGCAAACCATTCAATATCTCACTAATCCAAGTCTATACTCCAACCTGTAATGCTGAAGAAGCTGAAGCTGAATGGTTCTATAAAGATATACAAAACCTTCTGGAATATTCATACTACCACACAATTGCATTCATCTCACACGCTAGTAAACAAATGCTCAAAATTCTCCAAGCCAGGCTTTAACAGTACATGAACCGTGAACTTCCAGATGTCCAAGCTGGATTATAAAAGGCAGAGGAACCAGAGATCAAATTGCCAACATCAAAAAAGAAAGAGAGTTCCAGAAAATATCTACTTCTGCTTTATTGACCATGCCAAAGCCTTTGGCTGTGTGGATCACAGCAATCTGTGGAAAAATCTTCAAGAGATGGGAATACCAGACCACTTGACTTGCCTCTTGAGAAATCTATATGCAGGTCAAGAAGCAACATTTAGAACTGGACGTGGAACAACAGACTGGTTCCAAATCGGGAAAGGAGTACGTCAAGGTAGTATACTGTCACCGTGATTATTTGACTTATATACAGAGTACATCATGAGAAACGCTGGGCTGGAGGAAGCACGAACTGGTATCAGGATTGCCAGGAGAAATATCAATAACCTCAGATATGCAGATGACACCACCCTTATGGCAGAAAGTGAAGAACTAAAGAGACTCTTGATGAAAGTGAAAGAGGAGAGTGAAAAAGTTGGCTTAAATCTCAACATTCAGAAAACTAAGATCATGGCATCCAGCCCCATCACTTCATGGCAAATAGACAGTGAAACAGTGGAAACAGTGACAGACTTTATTTTCTTGGCCTCCAAAATCACTGCAGATGGTGACTGCAGTGGTGAAATTAAAAGACACTTGCTCCTTGGAAGAAAAGCTATGACCAACCTAGACAGCATATTAAAAAGCAGAGACATTACTCTACCAACAAAGGTCCATCTAGTCAAAGTTATGATTTTTCCAGTAGTCATGTATGGATGTAAGAGTTGGACTATTAATAAAGCTGAGCACCAACGAATCGATGCATTTGAACTTCGTGTTGGAGAAGACTTTTGATAGTTCCTTAGACTACAAAGATATCCAACCAGTCACTCCTAAAGGAAATCAGTCCTGAATATTCATTGGAAGGACAGATGCTGTAGCTGAAACTCGAATACTTTGGCCACCTGATGCGAAGAACTGACTCATTGAAAGAGACCCTGCTGCTGGGAAAGATTGAAGCTAGGAGGAGAAGGGACGACAGAGAATGAGATTGTTGGATGGCATCATTGACTAGATGGACATGAGTTTGAGTAAGCTCCAGGAGTTGGTGATGGACAGGGAGGCCTGTCGTGCTGCAGTCTATGGGGTCGCAAAAAGTCAGACACAAGTGAGCAAGTGGACTGAACTGACCTGAGAATGCCAAGTTAAGTCTTTATCCTCTGAGTCCCCATGCTATTTTTTTTTTTAAGTATTACTTCCACTGTTTCCCAAACTTGAGGCAACCCTGCTCCTTAACATCTCCTGCTCCTTGACAGCTCCATGTGTTCAATATTCTCCATTCTTTAAATTCAATTTTGGACACTACCTCTTATTTCCAGTTCCTATCGAATCAAATTTATTGCTTCCTCTCTATGCAAATTTGACAGTTTGTTAATACCTCTTCATGGTTTTCACATTTTATATTTCCTTCCAAATTGTAAAAACTCCTTGGGAGAAGGAACCATGTCTTATTCAATATTGTATTTCAATCCACTCTAGCACCGAGCTCAGCACCCCCAGATTCAGTTAACACCCCTTGAATGCATGCAGACCTAGTGAATAAACATGACTCATTGATTAATCACCTCAATTAAACTGGGTCAAAGACATTTTATGATATTGTTTCCACTTTCTGAGTTTAGAAAAGCAGTATGACTTACAGAATTGCCATGACCTTGATATCACAGAAGATGTGTCTTAAGAGTCAACTTTCTGGATCATTTCACCAATCTCAGTCCTTGTCTTTTATTCTAGGCACATTTTTCACAAAGAAAACATGTTAAACAACTAAATGTAACAATGGACTATTTCTTGTCAACATGAAACAGAGTAGAAAAGGAAATTTACCTTTAAAAGCAGATGATGTTTTCTTGGTGTGTATGCCCAGCAGTGGGATTGCTGGGTCATAAGGCAGTTCTACTTCCAGTTTTTGAAGGAATCTCCACACTGCTCTCCATAGTGGCTGTACTAGTTTGCATTCCCACCCACAGTGTAAGAGGGTTCCTTTTTCTCCACACCCTCTCCAGCATTGATTGCTTGTAGACTTTTGGATAGCAGCCATTGTGACTGGTGTGAAATGGTACCTCATTGTGGTCTTGATTTGCATTTCTCTGATAATGAGTGATGTTGAGCATCTTTTCATGTGTTTGTTAGCCATCTGTATGTCTTCTTTTGAGAAATGTCTATTTAGTTCTTTGGCCCATTTTTTGATTGGGTCGTTTATTTTTCTGGAATTTAGCTGCAGGAAACTAGAACTGAAAGAGACATGAGTACCCCAATGTTCATCACAGCACTGTTTATAATAGCCAGGACATGGAAGCAACCTAGATGTCCATCAGCAGATGAATGGATAAGAAAGCTGTGGTACATATACACAAAGGAGTATTACTCAGCTATCAAAAAGAATACATTTGAATCAGTTCTAATGAGGTGGATGAAACTGGAGCCGATTATACAGAGTGAAATAAGCCAGAAAGAAAAACACCAATACAGTATACTAACACATATATATAGAATTTAGAAAGATGGCAACGATAACCCTGTATGTGAGACAGCAAAAGAGACACAGATGTATAGAACAGTCTTTTTGACTGTGGGAGAGAGAGAGGGCAGTATGATTTGGGAGAATGGCATTGAAACATGTATAATATCATATAAGAAATGAATCGCCAGTATAGGTTCGATGCAGGATACAGGATGCTTGGGGCTGGTGCACTGGGATAACCCAGAGGGATGGTATGGGGAGGGAGGTGGGAGGGAGGTTCAGGAGTGGGAACTTATGTACACCCGTGGCAGATTCATGTTGATGTATGGCAAAAACCAATACAGTATTGTAAAGTAAAAAAATAAAATAAAATTAGAAAAAAAAAAAAAGATGATGTGCCAGTGGCTAGGCCAGGTTTGCTAATCTCCCTACTCCCTGATGGCCTTGTATAGTCTAATACTCACCATGACAAATCCCAATGTGCCATAGACCCTAGTGATCACTCTCAAATAGGAAAAGCTTGTGATATTAAATTTGCAGGTTCAACAGGTCTCCTTTTCACATTTGTTGCAATATTTATTTTGATGAAAATTAGATTAAGAGCAATTTAAGTTTTCCTCTTTATCTTTTAAGCAAATAGCATTCAAAAATTTAATTTGTGAGTCCAGAAATCCAGAACCATGATATTAACTCAAAAGTCTGAGCTATAAAAACAGAGACCCTTATATAAACACACTGTGGAATCTTTGAGACATATGTCTTCAGCATCACATGGTTTGTTTTAGTTTAGGAGTTCCTAAAAGTATAGAAGATGAGCTTTCAGAAGTTATATAATGATGATATTTTTATTCAATTTGCAGGCCTAAAAATATCTTTTAGTAGATGAAAGTATTTTTACTTAGCAAAAGCATTATATAGTTTGTAAAACTGTGCCAAAATTTTAAGAACAAAAAGTGATCTGCTTTCTTTTCTATTTTAGAAGACTAATGTCAAAGCTAATATAAAAACTGTTGGGAACTCTGAAAGGGGAATGATGAAGGATCCACTTAGCTCTGAGCATTACCAATAGAGAATTCTCCTAGGGCTTATACTAAATGAGTTGGGTTATTATTAATTGGTAGAATCTAAAACAATTATCTGACCACTCACAGCACTGTTCTTACTATATACCCTGCCAGGGACTCTCTCGAGAGGGCGTGTGGTAGTTTAATTCTATTCTTTCTTATGTAATAATATCATTATGGTTCAAGTAAGGGGGAATTCCAACAAGAATATATCCCAGGGACTTCCCTGACGATCCAATGATTAAGACTCCACACTTCCAATATAGGGGGTACGGATTTGATTCCTGGTTGGGGAAATAAGATCCTGTGTGACTGAAAAAATATATATATTCCAGCCCATCCAAGGGAGAACTCCATGGCATTCCAAGGAGTTAGGAAAAACCAAACGTGAAGTAGCAAAATAAACCTGAGAGCAGAGACACCCCTTATTGAAGACCTCAGGAGTCTTTTGTTTTTCTATTTTCTAATTTTTCTTTCTGCTTGCATGGGGGAGAAATAACATAGTTGTACATTTTCACCATTGTGTCCCATGGCGTGCTGCAGTCCATGGGGTTGGGAAGAGTTGAACACAACTGGGCGACTGAACAACAACGACATTTGCAACCACTGTGTCCCAGTTAATAACACTCTTACCTGAGGTTGTAAGTTGTTCAAATTAGTGGAGCAGTAATACAGAATTGCTTATACTGGCATCTGTATATGTAACATAATAATTAAAACCCAAGAAACAAGTTGCACATGAAGCCAGAGGTCCTGAGTTCTAGTTTTCCCAAGCAGAGTGGTCATGGACTAATTATTAAACATTTCCGAATGTTCCAGTCCATGACTGTAAAACAGAAATGTTGAATCAGGTGACTTTTCAAGTCACTTTTGAAACTGTAAGATTTCACATAACCACTTCAATCTCCACCAAAATAATTTCAAAAAAAAAAACAAAAAAGATCGAAACTAAATTTACTTGTCCTTTTAAACAAAATTCCTTCTAGTCAAAGCTATGGTTTTTCCAGTAGTCAAGTATGGGTGTGAGAGTTGGACCGTAATGAAGGCTAAGTACCAAAGAATTGATGCTTTTAAACTGTAGTGTTGGAGAAGACTCTTGAGACTCCCTTGGACAGCAAGGAAATCCAACCAGTCTATCCTAAAGGAACTCAATCCTGAATATTCATTAGAAGGACTGATGCTGAAGCTGAAGCTCCAATACTTTGGCCATTTGATGTGAAGAACTGACTCATTGGAAAAGACCCTGATGCTGGAAAAGACTGAAGGCAGGAGGAGAAGGGGATGACAGAGGTCAAGATGGTTGGATGGCATCAGCGACTCAATGGACAGGAGTTTGAGCTAGCTTCAGGAGATGGTGAAGGACAGGGGAGCCTGGTGTGCTACATTCTCTGGGGTCAAAAAGTGTCAGACATGACTGAGCAACTGGAAAACAACAACAATGGGGCAAAGCCAAACTCACCCAGGGTGTCATTTCTAAACCAGATGACTCTGAGCTAGTTTCCTTTGTATCAGAGTAAAGTGGAGGCATCCATATTTGTTGGAAAGCTTTTAGATGTTGATGGAGAGCCAAGTTTGAAATGACAAGTCTTCTAAACCTCCTTATGCTAACTGGTGTGATCTCCCCTTACTTTGAGACAAGGTTTGTTCTGAAAAACTTGTTACTTTAATGGTTCTATTTATGTCTCTCACCCTCCTTCCCTTTTTCCAGATCTACCACCATTGCCACTACTATTTAATCTCCTACAACTGTATGAGTTTGACTTTAAGGAGACCTGAAGTTCATCTAATTTCACATTCTTAAAAACACATTTTAGGAACTTCCCTGCCAGTCCAGTGGTTAAGACGTTCCCTTCTAATGCAAGGTGGATGTGTTCATTCCCTGGTCAAGGAGCAAGGTGGATGTGCTCATTCCCTGGTCAAGGAACTAAGATCCCATATGCCTCACAGCCAAAACAAATAACAAGAAAAAATAGAAGCAATGTTGTAATAAATTCAATGAACATTTTAAAAATGGTCCACATAAAATGTTTTTTTAATTGTAAACACATTTTCAAGTGGAGCACCACATTTTCTAAGATAAAAATTCAATTTGTCTGATGAAGCTGGTTTGGAAACTGATCATAAAAGACAAAGCACAGTTTTCTAATATCCATATGGATGTTCTATATAAAGGACAGTGTTTGACACCAAGTTTTGAGGCTTTTTTTTTTTTAATTAGACAAAGGCAAGTTTGACTGTCAAATCCCAGAAGAAAACTTCTTAAAACAGACCTTAAACACCCTTAAGTTAAAGCTGCTGCTGCTAAGTCGTTTCAGTGGTGTCTGACTCTGTGCGACCCCATAGATGGCAGCCCACCAGGCTCCCCCATCCCTGGGATTCTCCAGGCAAGACCACTGGAGTGGGTTGACATTTCCTTCTCCAATGCATGAAAGTGAAAAGTGAAAGTGAAGTCTCTCAGCTGTGTCCAACTCTCAGCAACCCCATGGACTGCAGCCTACCAGGCTCCTCTGTCCATGGGATTTTCCAGGCAAGAGTACTGGAGTGGGGTGTCATTGCCTTCTGGTATATAAACTACAAAATGGCATTTAAAGAGGGTTGGAGATACTAATTAAAATAGGTTTACTGAAATGCCAGGAATATCATCGCTTCTAAAAATTGAATTAAACACTGAATGTCAATGGTGAATTAACATGAATAGACTTATCTATCCCTGTCCAAAAGTATTTTATCCACAAAATGTGTAATACACAACCATTAATCAGAGATCACGGATTCTAGCTGAAACCAAATCAAAATTTTTAGAATTCTAATAGAGGAATGCATTCAGGTCAAAGAATATTAACAGAAAAGCTTCCATTGCTGAAAGGGCAAACAGAGAGAGTCTTTAAAGAATCTTAGAAATTATGCTTAATTGTTCTCTTGATCTATTGTTCTCGATGATTTGGAAAACCTGTGTGCTGTGAGTTACACTACATTAATTACAGTAGTGTCAAATATGTAGGCCTTTCTTTTTTTTTTAAAAAAAAAAAAAAAGCTTAATTTCTATGGCTTCTAAAAGTGAACTGAACAGTTTAAAGCTGGTATCTCAGTTGAGATCTTTCCTTGCTCTTCCCAAGCAATAGAATTTTTCTAAAGGCTTGCCTATTGGAGAACCGGGCTCCAAAAGCAGTTAAATCCCCCGTTAGAGGTCCAGCATATAGCTTTTGTTTTGTTTTTTGTCAATAGCACACCTTGGCTTCAAACACCCCAGATATATAAAACTCAACTGTTAAAGCACTACATTGTTTGTATTGTAGGATCATTTGAACTGTATTAAGAACCCTGAAACCATAAAGAATGAAAGATTTATTGTCTGTGGAAAACAGGATAAGTGCTCGAGCAAGAACCCATTCCAGTGTTCTTGCCTGGAGAATCCCAGGGACGGAGGAGCCTGCAGTCTATGGGGTCACACAGAGTCAGACACGACTGAAGTGACTTAGCAGCAGCAGCAGCAGCTCTAGCAAGAAAGAAATTTTGATTTTCACTTATTTTGGAAAACTGAAATATTCCAGATGCTTTTGTTTGTTTTTTATTTTTTTGCTCATTGACTTAACTCACTACGAAAGGAATTTGTCACTAAAAATACATTTCAAGAATCAAGTGCCCTTTTTCTGGTATACATTCCTCTAAATCTATGATTAAGCCCAATGTTTAAGGTTTTCAAAGTGGCTCTAATCCAAAATCAAGTTAACATTTGCACTTTCCCTGAAGTGGAACTCCCAAGATAGCTTTTTGAGCTATCCCTGATGGTGGGTTTTAGCATCACCAACTGGCTCCAACTGGGCCATTTGCTCTCTCTACTAAGAGGAGGGAGTCTTAAACACTGAAACAGGAGTCAAAGTTTGTCAGTTCAACTGTTTCTGAATTCATAGATCAGTGGTTATCAAATTTTGGTCCCAAGACCAGCATCCTCTAGGAACTTCTTGGAAATGCAACATCTCAGGTCTCACCTTATTGAATCACACGCCTGGGATGGGGATCAGCAATGTGTATTGACAAACCCTGTAAGTGATTCTGATGCACATGTAAGTCTGAGAGCCACTTTTGCACTAATAGATACTTGAGTTTCAACTCGATACTAACCAATAATTCCATCGTTTAGAATTAGCAGCTTTCACTTTTGCTTTTTCTTTAATTGTAATATTTTATTTAACCTGGCATATCCAAAATATCATTTCAGCATGTAACTACTTTTCAAATAATTAGTGGGTATTTTATATTCTTTTTTATAGTGTTTTCAAAATCCAGTGTGTATTTTTTTAATTTATTTTTTATTGAAGGATAGTTGCTTTACAGAATTTTGCTGTTTTCTGTCAAACCTCAGCAAGAATCAGCCGTAGGTATACATATATCCCCTCCCTTTTGAACCTTCCTCCCATCTGCCTCCCCATACAGAGCCCCTATTTGAGTTTCCTGAGCCATATGGCAAATTCCTGGTGGCTATCTAGTCTACATATGGTAATGTAAGTTTCCACGTTACTCTCTCCATACATCTCACCCTCTCCTCCCCTCTCCCCATGTCCAGAAGTCTATTCTCTATGTCTGTTTCTCTACTGCTGCCCTGTAGATAAATTCTTCAGTGTCATTTTTCTAGATTCCATATATATGAGTTAGAATACAATATTTATCTGACCCCCCTTCTGATACTGTAAAGCAATTATATAAACATCTATATATATTCTGTGAGTAGAGTTTTATTCCTTATGGAATCTAATTTTCTAAATGTTAATATTCTTTTCCATAGTGATTGATCACAGCATGCTGAATATAGTTCACTCACTGTGCTGTGGAGTAGGACCTTGTTGTTTATTGTTTTTAAGGACTCTAATATAGATGCTATCTTTTATGATATGCTCTCAGAGTGTGCCCTGCAGTTATGCATCACAAAATTCTTCAAGTATTGTCTTTTGTGGGTTAAGGATTTGTTGGCTACTGAACAATATCAGTTTCATTAGGAGATTTTTTTCAGTAAATAAAAAAAATCTTATGAAGATTCACTTAAAGTGAAAAACGATTAAGTTTTAAATTAACATTTTAATATACAAACCTCCCAACTGTCTATTTATCTCTAATATAAAAACATTTTATATTAGAAATATTATAATTTATATATTAGAAATATTATAGAGACAAATATAAAAAATAGAAAACAATTTTCCTGAATCTTCACAACTAAGAAATAACATCCGCTCTATCTTGTGAGCACAGAGCACACGTGCACAAACAGACTACAGTTAATAATGCACAACATATTCCAGTTTGAAACCTGCTTTCCCCTTAGCATATCATATTTCCCTTGACAGGAAGTGTTCTTCCATGTTATCAGTACCACTTTAAAGGCTGCCTAGTATTCCAGCCTACAGATTTAATGTACTAGACTAATTGATTAATTCTCCACAAATGAATATAATCATTGTACCACTGTGAACTAACATCCTTAGTTGTCGTTGTTCAGTTGCTAAGTCGTTGCCAACTGTTTGTGACCCCCACAGGCTACAGCATGCCAATCTCCTATGTCCTCCAGTATCTCCCGGAATTTGTTCAAATTCACGTGCATTGAGTCAGTAATGTTATCTAACCATCTCTTTGTCTGCCACCACTTTCTCCTTCTGCCCCCAGCCTTTCCCAGCATCAGGGTCTTTTCCAGTGAGTCAGCGCTTCACATCAGGTGGCCAAAGTGTTGGAGCTTCAGCTTCAGCAATAGTTCTTCCAATGACTATTCAGAGTTGATTTCCTTTAGGACTGACTGATTTGATCTCCTTGCTGTCCAAGGGACTCTCAAGATTCTTCTCCAGCACCACGCTTCAGAAGCATCAATTCTTTGGCACTCAGCCTTCTTTAAGGTCCAGCTCTAATATCCATACGTGACTACTGGAAAAAGCATAGCTTTGACTATAAGGACCTTTGTAGGCAAAGTGTTGTGTCTGCTTTTTAACACAGTATCTAGCTGTCTAGGTTTGTCATAGCATCCTTATACCTAAGTTTTTGTGCTTTTACTGATTATTTTTCCACTATATTGATATGTAAGGTCTCTGTTTACACTAAAAATATCAACCTTTCTCTTTATCTGTCCAATATTTTTTCCAATATTCTTTTTAATATTGTCTTCCTATCTGAATATTATATGAAAATATGTCTAGTGCAGAATAAACACTTGATCAGCATTAGATTACCACTACTGCAATGAGAAGTAATATTTAATTATTATTGCCCTCTCCTGCTCAAAATGCTACTATTCTTTCTAAGAGATATATATAGATATATATATAGATAGATAGATAGATAGATAGATAGATATATTCAGAAGTCAGTGGTCTGTTTTTTGTTTATGTTAGCTTTGTCAGGCTTTTAATAAGGTAATTTCATTTTTATTTCTAATTATTAATGTAAAATTGATTTTACATTACATTTGACAGAATTCCTCTCAAACTTGTATGAGCCCTGAAACTTTCTATAAGAAGTTGAAAACCATTTCAGAGTTTTCTTTGATTTGGAGATCTGTTAAAAATTTTATTTTCTTTTAGATCAGCTTTGGTAAGTAAGATTTTTGTCTAGAATGAGTTGCTAGAAACATGCTCAAAGGTGGACATCACTAAGGAAGTTTTTCTAACAGTCTATTCAGGTGATATTGGTCCTGTCTCCTAAATTCATCCCTTTTTTGTAATCTCAGTCTCAGTAAATAGCAGCACCTTCATCCCTATTGGAAGGCTCCCTGGAAACCTCCCTAGTTCCTTCCTTTCTTCAGCACCACCTGCCACTGTGACTATATCCCTCAATAATGCCTGTTGCCTCTTGTCCAGATCTCATCCAGAATGACTCCACTGCCATCCCTATTGATTCCACGTTAATCCAACCATCATGAAATAGACTGAAATAGCTTCGTAATTGGCCCTCCTGTTTCCAGCTTTTCACATGGCAAAGTGAATTTCCAAAATTGTAAATCAAATCATGTCAACCCCCTGCATTAAGCTTAACAGCTTTCCTGTGTTCCATACAAATGGACTTCCATACAAATCCAAACTCCATCCTGACAAGAGCCCGTATGATGGTCCAGCCCAGTTAACCTCACCATACAGAGGTCACTGTGCCCTTCTCCTGCTGTGTTCCAGCCTTTTTGACCTTTATGTTCCTTGCATAAGCCAGTGCTTTCCCACCTCAGAGCACCGCCACTGCCTGGAACATCCTTTTCCAGACTTCTGTGTGGCTCCTTCTTCTGCAGTCTGGGCTTTGCCATGGATCCCTCACTTGTCACTCCATCTAAAATTGGCCCTGTAACCTCAATCTACTCGCTGTTTCACCTTGTCTCACTTTATTTTCTTCATACAGTTATCTCTTTCTGGAATTTTCTTATTCATTGTGGTTGTTTGTCCATTGCTCGTCTGTCTATAAACATTATATGTGTTGTTTACATGTCTCTGGCACATGTTTGCCTTCAATAATAGGCACTGAATGAATGACTGAATGAATGAATGCAGTCAGGATGATAAAACATGAGTAAATTTGAGAGACTGAAGAATGAGAATATTTTTTAAATAGATATAAATGTGACTAGAAAATAGGTATATCAAGCTGTAGACTTAAAATCAATGCACTCTGTACTCTTTAATGTGCGTAGGTTATCTCTTAAAATAAATTCATGAATATTTCCTTAAAATAGTTAGAGAAAGCACGAAATGTAAGCAACAAGCCTAACTCAGAAGATTCCATTTTCACATACTCTAAGACCTAATACCCTCCTGTACAATGTCATGAACCTCCTTCCGTAGTTCTTCAGGCACTCTCTCAGATCTAATCCCTTGAATCTATTTGTCACTTCCACTGTAAGGGATTTGATTTAGGTCATACCTGAATGGTCTGGTGGTTTTCCCTACTTTCTTCAATTTAAGCCTGAATTTGGCAATAAGGAGTTCATGATCTGAACCACAGTCAGCTCCTGGTATTGTTTTTGCTGACTATATAGAGCTTCTCCATCTTTAGCTGCAAAGAATTTCATCAGTCGGATTTTGGTATCGACCATCTGGTGATGCCCATAGTTGAGTCTTTTCTTGTGTTGTTGGAGGACGGTGTTTGCTATGACCAGTGTGTTCTCTTAGCAAAACTCTATTAGCCTTTGCCCTGCTTCTTTCTGTACTCCAAGGCCAAACTTGCCTGTTATTCCAGGTAGCTCTTGACTTCCTACATTTGCATTCCATTCCCCTATAATGAAAAGGACATCTTTTGGAGGTATTGTTTCTAGATCTTTTAGGTCCTCATAGAACTGTTCAACTTAAGCTTCTTCAGCATTATTGGTAGAGGCATAGACTTGGATTACTGTGATATTGAATAGTTTGTCTTGGAAATGAACAAAGATCATTCTGTCATTTTTGAGATTGCACAAATGTACTGCATTTCAGACTTTTTTGTTAACAATGATGGCTACTCCATTTCTTCCTAAGGGATTCTGGCCCACAGTAGTAGATATAATGGTCATCTGAGCTAAATTCACCCATTCCAGTCCATTTGGGTTCACTGATTCCTAAAATGCAAATGTTCTTGCCATCTCCTATTTGACCACTTCCAATTTATCTTGATTCATGGACCTAACATTTCAGGTTCCTATGCAACACTGCTCTTTATAGCCTTGGACTTTATTTCCATCACCAGTCGCATCAACAACTGGGTGTTTTTTAACTTTGGCTCTGTCTCTTCATTCTCTCTGGATTTTTCAGACCATCCCCAAGGTAAAGAAATGCTAAAGGGCAAAATGGTTGTCTGATGAGGCATTACAAATAGCTGAGGAAAGAAGAGAAGCTAAAGGCAAAGGAGAAAAGGAAAGATATACCCAACTGAATGCAGAGTTCCAAATAATAGCAGGGAGAGATACAAAATGTTCCTCAGTGATCAATGAAAAGAAATAGAGGAAAACAATAGGATGGGAAAGACTAGAGGTCTCTTCAAGACAATTAGAGATACCAAGGGAATATTTCATGCAAAGATGGACACAATAAAAGACAGAAATAGTATGGACCTAACAGAAGCAGAAGATATTAAGAAGAGCTGGCAAGAATACACAGGAGAACTATGCAAAAAACATCTTCATGACCCAGATAACCACAATTGTGTGATCACTCACCTAGAGTCAGATATCCTGGAATGCGAAGTCAAGTGGGCCTTAGAAAATATCGCTAAGAACAAAGCTAGTGGAAGTGACGGAATTCCAGTTGAGCTATTTCAAATCCTAAATGATGATGCTGTGAAAGTGCTGCACTCAAGATGCCAGCAAATCTGGAATGCTCAACTGTGGCCACAGGACTGGAATAGGTCAGTATTCATTCCAATCGCAAAGAAAGGCAATGCCAAAGAATGCTCAAACTACCGCACAATTGCCGTCATCTCACACTCTAGCAAAGTAATACTCAACATTTTCCATGCCAGGCTTCAACAGTACATGAACTGTAAACTTCCAGATGTTGAGCCAGATTTGTAAAAAGGCAGAGGAACCAGAGATCAAATTGCCAGCATCCACTGGATCATTGAAGGAGCAAGAGAGTGCCAGAAAAACATCTACTTCTGCTAAAGCCTTTGACTGTGTGGTTCACAACAAATGGTGGAAAATTCTTCAAGAGATGGGAATACCAGACCACCTGATGTGCGTCCTGAGAAATCTGTATGCAAGTCAGGAAGCATCAGTTAGAACCAGACATGGAACAACAGACTGGTTCCAAATTAGGAAAGGAGTATGTCAAGGCTGTATATTGTCACCCTGCTTATTTAACTTATATGCAGAATACATCATGCGAAATGCTGGGCTGGATGAAGCACAAGCTGGAATCAAGATTGCAGGGAGTAAGTAATATCAATAACCAACCTTGGATTTGCAGATGTCACCACCCTTATGGCAGAAAGTGAAGAGGAACTAAAGAGCCTCTTGATGAAAGTGAAAGAGGAGAGGGAAAAGTTGGCTTAAAACTCAACATTTGGAAAACTAGATCATGCCATCCGGTCCCATCACTTCCTGGCAAATAGACAGGGAGACTTTGGAAACAGTGAGAGATTTTATTTGAGTGGGCTCGAAAATCACTGCAGATAGTGACAGATCCATGAAATTAAAAGACGCTTGTTCCTTGGAAGAAAAGCTGTGATCAACCTAGACGGCATATTAAAAAGCAGAGACACTGCTTTGCCAGCAAAGGTCCATCTAGTCAAAGCTGTGGTTTTTCCAGTGGTCATGTATGGATGTGAGAGTTGGACTATAAAGAAAGCTGAGCGCCAAAAATTGATGTTTTTGAACTGTGGTGTTGAGGAAGACTCTTGAGAGTCCCTTGGACTGCAAGGATTTCCAACCAGTCAATCCTAAAGGGTATCAGTTCTGAATATTCATTGGAAGGACTGATGCTGAAGTTGAAACTCCAATATTTGGCCACCTGATATGCAGAACTGACTCATTGGAAGATACCCTGATGCTGGGAATGATTGAAGGTGGGAGGAGAAGGGGACCACAGAGAATGAGATGGTTGGGTGGCATCACCAACTCAATGGACATGAGTTTGATAAGCTCCAGGAGTTGATGATGGACTGGGAAGACTGACGTGCTGCAGTCCATGGGGTCACAAAGAGTCAGACACGACTGAGTGACTGAACTGTACTGAAGACCTGATAGCACATGCGAATTAACTATTTCTTTGAGAATAAGTTTGTGGATTTTGTGAAGATTTGGGGTTCTAACATAGGGTTGATATACAAAATTCCTCACCTTATTCAAGGTAGTAAATGGGCCTCAAAATGTAATCATCTCTAGCTTAAAATAAAAGGATGTACCCACAGGACAAACTTGTTTCAGCCCCAAAAGGACTTTATCGTGCTCACCTTAAATTAGATAGCTCTACATTACCATGTGACATTTGCTAAATATCCAAGTGAAATATTTTTCTGATGTTTAGAAAATGATACTTTGATTTAGTAGAGTGGTTTGTTGCATGAGACACTGATGCTTTTCATATGTCGTTTCAAAAACATTTTATAAAAACATAAATATGAGTCATTTGGCATAGGGAAATGCACACTGTAGAAACTCAAATATTTTCTGAATAAATAAGTAAATGAGGGTAAAAATTTTTTAAACTAGAGGTAGTTATTTGGGGTTCCTAACAAAGCTTTGTTTTATTTAAAGATTCAAATATTTGAATGAATTCAGTTTTCACTTAATCATAATTGGAAGACTGCCACAATTGTTGATCAATTGTACAAGAGTGGTGAACTGTGTACTTTAGCATATTTGTTCCTAAAATATTTTGAAACATAAATAGACACCCTAATCTTTAAATATACCTTAAAGAACTGACCTCAGCATTCCTAGGACTTTAAAGTTTAGGGAAAGTTAAATACCTTTCTCTGATTCCCTTCCCAATGAGAGAAACTTTATTGGCTGGTTAAGTGTTCTTTTCCTCCAACTTTTTTGCATTTTTCCCTTCATTTACAGAGCAGGCTGGGCAGTAAAACAAAAACAATGTTGGTTACTGGGGATTAGATTCCCAGTAGATAGACATAGGCTGTGACTATATATTTCCCAAAGAAGTTAGTCCTAGTTTGAGCATTTTTATCTGTGGTTTAGAGCTTAAGAATGAGGAGATTGACAGTTTAGAAGCTTCTCAGTTCAGTTCAGTTCAGTTGCTCAATCGTGTCCGACTTTTTGCGACCCCATGAATTGCAGCATGCCAGGCCTCCCTGTCCATCACCAACTCCTGGAGTTCACTCAAACTCATGTCCATCGAGTCAGTGATGCCATCCAGCCATCTCATCCTCTGTTGTCCCCTTTTCCTCCTGCCCCCAATCCCTCCCAGCATCAGTCTTTTCCAGTGAGTCAACTCTTTCCATGAGGTGGCCAAAGTACTGGAGTTTCAGCTTTAGTATCATTCCTTCCAATGAACACCCAGGACTGATCTCCTTTAGAATGGACTGGTTGCATCTCCTTGCAGTCCCAGGGACTCTCAACAGTCTTCTCCAACACCACAGTTCAAAAGCATCAATTCTTCCTCAGCATTTGGAAAAAAAGTGGGAATGGTGAAGATTAGCCTGAGTTGTCACTGAGCCAGGCTAACAGTATCTCTCAAAATTGTAAAGTAATTAGCCTCCAATTAAAATAAACAAATTTATATTTTAAAAAATAAAATAAATTAATTTTTTTTAAAAAGCTGCGGTTGTTATAAATGCTGACCCCAAGGCATCTTCCTAGTTAGCCTCCATTGTTTTAAGCATCTTCTTTCCCTTCAATTCACTATTAGTCCAAGAAAACTCTTCACTTACCAAGAATAACAATATTTTGACACCTTCTCCAAAAACACTAAATTCCGTATTTACTCATGTCTTCTGTCTGAGACATAGAGCCGATTTTTTCACAGCATTGTGGAGGTACACAGATACTTTAGGGGGCACCTGGGTGAACATTTGTATTCTCACACCAATTAATTCACCCCGAGAATATTCTGATCATTATAAAAAAGAAATTCTGTGCTCATGAACAATCTCACCCTTTCTTGCCTCCAACCAGACCCTGATAATTATTAATCTACTTTCTTTCACTGTAGATTTGACTATTCTAGAGATTTAATGTAAATGGAATCATACAATACATGGTCTTTCATGACCCGATTCTCTAGCCTAGCGTAGCCTATTTTCAGGATTCACCCACGCTGTGCTGTGTAAAATACTTTGTTGCTGTTCATTGCAGTATACTATTTCACTGTGGAGACAGACCACGTTTTACCAGCAGATGGACATTTACTCTGTTTCTACTTCTTAGCTGTTTTGAATGATGCTACTATGAGCTTTTATGTACAAGATTTTGTTTGTACATGTTTTTATTTCACTTGCATAAGTACATAGGAGTGGATTGCAGGATCACGTGATCATGTTATGTTTAGCAACTTGAGGAACTGCAAAGCTGTTTTCAAAAGTGATTGCAGGATTTTCCATGGCCCCCAGAAGTGTATCTATTAAATTTCTTATCATATAGCATTTACAAATATTTTCTCTCCATCTATCAGTTATCTTTTTACTTTTATATAGTGTTCTTTGAAGGACAAAGTTTTCAGTTCTGATGAAATCCAAATTATCTCTTTTTCCTTTTGTTGCTTGTGCTCTCAGTGTCTAAGAAACCAGTGCTGAATCAAGGATCACATAGATTTTTCTTCTAAGATTTTTGTAACTTTATCTTTTACATTTCAGTCCAGTTCAGTCACTCAGCCATGTCCAACTCTTCGCGAACCCATGGACTGCAGCATACCAGGCTTCCTTGTCCATCACCAACTCCTACAGCCTACTCAACCTCATGTCCATTGAGTCGGTGATGCCATCCAACCATCTCATCCTCTGTCCTCCCCTTCTCCTCCTGCCTTCAGTCTTTCCCAGACTCATTGAGTCTTTTCCAGTGAGTCAGTTCTTCACATTAGGTGGCCAAAGTATTGGAGTTTCAGCTACAGCATCAATCCTTCCAGTGAATATTCAGGACTGATTTCCTTTAAGGTGGACTGGTTGGATCTCCTTGGGACTCTCAAGAGTCTTTTCCAACACCACAGAGTCCCCTGAACTTTTGAAGGGACTCTCAAGAGTCTTCTCCAACACCACAGTTCAAAAGCATCAATTCTTTGGCCCTCATCTTTCTTTATAGTCCAACTCTCACTTCCATACATGACTGTAGGAAAGACCATAGCTTGGACTAGATGAACCTTTGTTGGCAAAGTAATGTCTCTGTTTTTTAGTATGCTGTCTAGGTTGATCATAGCTTTTTTTCCAGGAAGCAAGTGTCTTTTAAATTCATGGCTGCAGTCACCATCTGCAGTGATTTTGGATTTAGTGATTTTACATTTAGATCTCTGAGTTATTTTGAGTTAATATTTTTTTTATATAGTGTAAGTTTTAGGTACAACTTCATTATAAGCATGATAATAAGTTTCATTTTAAAATACTGTATTTAAGAAATTTGACAACCAATAAAGAAAAAACCTTAAATGAAAGCTAAACCATAAGCATCTAAGAAATATATCATATTTTTTAAGCTTTATAGAAAAATCAATCTTTATTCCATATTACTGAGGGAATTTATACTTAAATTTTTACTTTATTTTAATTTTAATTTATAGAGGGCTATGGCAGAATATAACCCTCTATATTCTTGAGAAACCTGCATGCAGGTCAGGAAGCAACAGTTAGAACTGGACATGGAACAACAGACTGGTTCCAAATAGGAAAAGGAGTACGTCAAGGCTGTATATTGGCACCCTGCTTATTTAACATACATGCAGAGTACATCATGAGAAACTCTGGGCTGGAAGAAGCACAAACTGGAATCAAGATTGCCAGGAGAAATATCAATAACCTCAGATATGCAGATGACACCATCCTTATGGCAGAAAGTGAAGAAGAACTAAAGAACCTCTTGATGAAAGTGCAAGAGGAGAGTGAAAAAGTTGGCCTAAAGCTCAACATTCAGAAAACTAAGATCATGGCATCTGGTCCCATCACCTCATGGCAAGTAGATGGGGAAACAGCAGAAACAGTGTCAGACTTTATTTTGGGGGGCTCCAAAATCACTGCAGATGGTAACTGTAGCCATGAAATTAAAATACATTTACTCCTTAGAAGGAAAGTTATGACCAACTTAGATAGCATATTAAAAACAGAGACATTACTTTGCCTACAAAGGTCCATCTAGTCAAGGCTATGGTTTTTCCAGTGATCATGTATGGATGTGAGAGTTGAACTGTGAGGAAAGCTGAATGCCGAAGAACTGATGCTTTTGAACTGTGGTGTTGGAGAAGACTCTTGAGAGTCCTTTGGACTGCAAGGAGATGCAACCAGTCCATTCTAAAGGAGATCAGTCCTGGGTGTTCTTTGGAAGGACTGATGGTAAAGCTGAAACTCCAATACTTTGGCCACCTCATGCAAAGTGTTGACTCATTGGAAAAGACTCTGATGCTGGGAGGGATTGGAGGCAGGAGGAGAAGGGGACGACAGAGAATGAGATGGCTGGATGCATCACTGACTCGATGGACATGAGTTTGAGTGAACTCTGGGGTTGGTGATGGACAGGGAGGCCTGGCATGCTGCAATTCATGGGGTCACAAAGAGTCGGACATGACTGAGTGACTGAACTGAACTGATGGTGGAATAGAGAAGTATATATACACATGTGTGTGTGTGTGTGTGTGTGTGTGTGAAGTCTGTATTAGTGCATAGTTTTATTTTAAAATAAAAGCCCTTGTGTTTTAAAGGTTAGGAGAACATGTGTGCAAGATGGCCTCATCAGGCTCTATTTTCTTGAGTTATTAGTTATGAAATAAAGAAAGAGTTCCATGTACTCATTTCATTCACATCAAGTTACCTTGTTGTCTATCTGAAAATTTGGAAGCCTCTATTAAGGCTTTATTTTAATGATAAATAAAATTATGAGTTCCTCAATTCCTAAAAACATGATTTCCCTGTTTTTCACTTGTAGAAGCTATAGAAACAACTTTTTAATGAGGACTAGGATTACCTTGAGAGCTAATAACATGAACTGGAAGTAATATTATTGGTCAGATACAGCTTAAGGAGTTTTATTGGCTGAGTGTGCAGAAAGCACTGACCCTTTGATCAGCATTCCAAGAATTTCTACTGGTGTTTTCAGAACAGTTACTTAGCATTATTTATGTGTTTGCAAACTCTTAAGAGCTATAGTCTTGAGACAACTTTTTTCTGTTGATAAACCAACCAGCTTTATACATGTGGAATCTAGAAAAAAAATGGCATGCATGATCTGATTTGCAAAGCACAATTAGAGGCATTGATGTAGAGAACAAATATATGGATACCGAGGGAGAAATAGGGGGGATGGGAGGAGCTGGGGGGTTGGGATTGACATGTATACACTACTACGGATAAAAGAGACATGAGAACCGTCTGTACAGCCCGAGGATGCTGCTCAGTGCGCTGCAGTGACCTGAATAGGACAGAAGTCCAAAGGGGGGGGTGTGTGTATACACGGTTCATTTTGCTGAACAATAGAAATGAATGCAACACTGTAAAGTGACTGTACTCCAATAAAAATTAATTTAAAAAGAAGAAAAACCCACCAGTTTTAAAGCTGGTTTTAACTTCCTTAATTACAGTCGATGGCCTTCTTCAGTGCTCCCAAAACTTTTCTCCCATTACATGCTAAGCATCTATGTACTTTTCTCCTCTACCTAATTATCAGAACCTTGAGAGCAAAGAGTATGCCGTGATACTAACATAACACTGCTGCTGCTAAGTCGCTTCAGTCACATCTGACTCTGTGCGACCCCATAGACAGCAGCCCACCAGGCTCCGCCGTTCCTGGGATTCTCCAGGCAAGAACACTGGAGTGGGTTGCCATTTCCTTCTCCAATGCATGCAAGTGAAAAGTGAAAGTGAAGTTGCTCAGTCCTTAGCGACCCCATGGACTGCAGCCTACCAGGCTCCTCTATCCACGGGATTTTCCAGGCAAGAGTGCTGGAGTGGGGTGCCACTGCCTTCTCCGAACACTAAGACAGAGCAAACTCCAGGCGATAGTGAAGGAGGGGAGGCCTAAGTGCGGCAGTCCCTGGGGTTGCAAAGAGCTGGACAGGACTGAGTGACTGAACGACAAAAGTATAGAGAAGGAAAAGAGACGCGTAAAGTTTGTTAAATTAATGGCGGGAGAACAACTGAAAGAATACCTCAAAAAAAGCAGTTTTGTGATTATTCTAAAGCTCTCAGAATATTGATTTGTACATAGGTGAATCAACTCTTATTCTAAAGATCACCAGAAGTAAATACTCGCAGGTTTCCTAGGATTCTGTGATATGAAGATACAGAAAGCGGCTTTGAAGAAGGCTGACCAGAAGGCCTCGTGCTTGTTGCTCGTTGGATGGGCACAGTAGAGAAAAGGTGGTGGGTGAGCCAAAGCTAGCTCGCCCTCCTCAACCCAGTACCCTATACATTCCAGGTCCTGTCTTCTTGTGGCCTTATTGTCCTGTAGCCGAGAGCCCTGTCCTCTACCATGACCAAGCGGAGTTCTAGAGTTGCAGGAGGCCCATCATCCTCTGCTTATAGATCCTGGAGGCATTACAAGGAGCACCCTGTGTTCCCTGAGTGCCCTGGGATATCACGGACCCACTGAATACCGCAGCTCCACAGGTTACCACTGACTCCTCTGGCCCAGTTACAGCTGGGTCTCAGCATCTGGGGACCCCGTAGCCTGCCCTCTGAGCTTTAAGCCCCTTCCTGGCAGAGCTTCATTATGCAAAAATGAGACTATAACTACCAACTAAATTAATGAAAAAGCCACCCTTCCTTCTGAACCAAGGGCATTTTCTGAGACGATCTGGAGGAAGTTACCTTCTGTTAAAGACCTTCCAGGAAGAATGTGTGGGTCCTACATGGGTGGTGCATTCAAGTGTGTCAGCCAGACAGAGAAATCAAGTAGAAGTGAATCTGGATGTGAGGTGGGTGCCTGCAAGGCCATTCTAATTGCTTTCTTTTTAACCATAAAGCAATGAAGCTTGAAACTGAATACTGGCTCTACTGTATGTATTAAATGTCCAAATATGAGTCTCTTGATTTCTCTAAAAGAAAAAAGATGTTTAAGTTTAAGTTGTGTCCAATACTATGTTAAATTTGTAATTTCCCCTGTACATTATAAAGCTGTGTGCCACACACATAGGAAAACCAGCAGTCATGTAAAATAACCACTATCAAGTATTTTTTTTCAGCATCCCATCTAACGCTTAAAAGCTCTGTATATGCATACATGTATATACTTCAAGTACTCAGATATTAGAGCATGATCATTGCAGAGCCGTTTCAAGGACTTCTAGAGGCGATATATTCAACAGTGATGACATTTGGGTACTGACTTCAGGGACATTAGCTGTATTCATTAAGCAACCCTAAGAGTATTGCAATAACCTCAAAGGGGAAACTCAGAATGTATGTTCACAGACTGCTCCCTTCTATACTAATATGTAACCTTCAGTCAATAGCAAGATTCTCTTACAAAGTCTAACATTTGTAAAACCCCATCTATCAATGGAAAAGAAAATGGTAGCACAAGTTCCCATTTAAAAGAAAACTTGATTTTTAGTTTTTTTAAAAGTGTTTTCCTCATTATATTTTTCTTATTTCAATAATGTATTAAGAATGCATGATTCTTATAAACATTTTCAAACTACAGAAAGGATAGAGAAAAAACAAATTCTTATAAACTGATTATTTCTGTAATATCACACATGATGATATATCAGAAAATAAATGAAAAGACTGAAAGATATGAATATCAGAATCTGAAAATTTTCTATCAAAGAAAAATGCATCATGACAAGCATTTATGACAAATGGCACATTTGGAAAAAGAATATTGCAACATATATACCAGGCAAAGTGTCAATAAAAGCAAAATTCTTATAAATTAACCAGAAAGAGAAGTATCCTACTAGAATGAGATAACGGCCTAGACAAACAGTTCATACTATAAAAGACATCTGAATAGCCAATAAATAGATAGATACTTATCTTCACAAATAATTTTTAAAAACAAAACAATAACAATATATTTTTCCAGTAAACTATCAAAGATGAAATTGCCAACAACCTGTGTTTGAGACCTCATCAGGCATTTATGGGGTTATAAGCTAGTAAAAACTTTAGGGCATCTAGCAATATGCATCCCAGTACAGATCATGTATTGCAGATACCCGTAACCCTACCTCAAGCAGATCTTCAGTCAAGTACATAATAATGTAGATACAAGGATGTTTGTTAAAGTATTGTTTATAAAAGTAAAACCTATCCCATGATGAAAGATATACTAAATAAATTATGGTACATTTATATAATGGAATATCGTGGGGTCACTTCCTCAGTGGCTCACTGATAAAGAGCCCACCTGCAATGCAGGAATTCTAGAATTGTCCAGGCAAGAATTCTAGAGTGGGTTCCCATACCGTCTTCCTGGGGATCTTCCCAACCCAGGGATCAAACCCAGGTTTCCTGCATTGCAGGCAG
The DNA here is from genome assembly GCF_042477335.2 of Ovis canadensis. Taxonomy (NCBI): domain Eukaryota; kingdom Metazoa; phylum Chordata; class Mammalia; order Artiodactyla; family Bovidae; genus Ovis; species Ovis canadensis. The sequence continues at coordinate 16,607,364 of NC_091257.1, forward strand.
ATTCTTTACTGACCACCAGGGAAGCCCCAAGTATTCAGTGCTTGAATACTAATTGTGGCTAATGGCAACCCTACTGGACGGCAGAGACACATAACAGTGCCATCAACACAGAAAGTTCTATTAGGCAACACTGACCTAGAAAGGTGCTTTCTGACATATTTTTAGTGGTTACTTCAGGCTGGTGGAATTTACAGTTAATTTAGTTTCATCACCCTTTTCTGAATTACTTGACTTTTTATGAGTATGCAACATCTTCACATTCAAAACTTATTTTCATCTGAAAAAAAAAAATAGCATCTCACAATGTAGGCATGAGCACTGCTATCACTGGGTTTGCCAAAAAGGTCATTAGAGTTTTTCTGTAACACCTGATGGAAAAGCCCAAACAAACCTCTTGGCGAACCCAATCAGTTCAGTTCAGTTCAGTTGCTCAGTCATGTCCGACTGTTTGCAACCCCATGAACTGCAGCACGCCAGGCTTCCCTGTCCATCACCAACTCCTGGAGTTCACTCAAACCCATGTCCGTTGAGTCAGTGATGCCATCCAACCATCTCATTCTCTGTGGTCCCCTTCTCCTCCCGCCATCAGTCTTTCTTAGCATCAGGGTCTTGTCAAATGAGTCAGCTCTTCACATCAGGTGGCCAAAGTATTGGGGTTTCAGCTTTACCATCAGACCTTCCAAGAACACGCAGGACTAATCTCCTGTAAAATGGACTGGTTGCATCTCCTTGCAGTCCAAGGGACTCTCAAGAGTCTTCTCCAACACCACAGTTCAAAAGCATCAATTCTGTGCTCGGCTTTCTTTATAGTCCAGCTCTCACATGCATACATGACCACAGGAGAAACCATAGCCTTGACTAGACGGACCTTTGTTGGCAAAGTAATGTCTCTGCTTTTCAATATGCTGTCTAGGTTGGTCATAACTTTCCTTCCAAGGAGTAAGTGTCTTTTAATTTCATGGCCGCAATCACCATCTGCAGTGATTTTGGAACCCAGAAAAATAAAATCAACCACCATTTCCAGTTTCCCCATCTATTTCCCATGAAGTGATGGGATCAGATGCCATGATCTTAGTTTTCTGAATGTTGAGCTTTAGGCCAACTTCTTCACTCTCCACTTTCACTTTCATCAAGAGGCTTTTTAGTTCCTCTTCACTTTCTGCCATAAGGGTGGTGTCATCTGCATATCTGAGATTATTGATATTTCTCTCAGCAATCTTAATTCCAGCTTGTGATTCCTTCAGCCCAGCGTTTCTCATGATGTACTCTGCATAGAAGTTAAATAAGCAGGGTGCCAATATACAGCCTTGACGTACTCCTTTTCCTATTGGAACCAGTCTGTTGTTCCATGTCCAGTTCTAACAGTTGCTTCCTGACCTACATACAAATTTCTCAAGAGGCAAGTCAGGTGGTCTGGTAGTCCCATCTCTTTCAGAATTTCACACAATTTATTGTGATCCACACAGTCAAAGGCTTTGGCATAGTCAATAAAGCAGAAATAGATGTTTTTCTGGAACTCTCTTGCTTTTTCCATGATCCAGTGGATGTTGGCAATTTGATCTCTGGTTCCTCTGCCTTTTCTAAAACCAGCTTGAACATCTAGAAGTTCCGGTTCACATATTGCTGAAGCCTGGCTTGGAGAATTTTAAGCATTACTTTACTAGCGTGTGAGATGAGTGCAATTGTGTGGTAGTTTGAGCATTCTTTGGCATTGCCTTTCTTTGGGATTGGAATGAAAACTGACCTTTTCCATTCCTGTGGTCACTGCTGAGTTTTCCAAATTTGTTGGCATATTGAGTGCAGCACTTTCACAACATCATGTTTCAGGATTTGAAATAGCTCAACTGGAATTCCATCACCTCCACTAGCTTTGTTTGTAGTGATGCTTCCTAAGGCCCACTTGACTTCACATTCCAGGATGTCTGGCTCCAGGTGAGTGATCACACCTTCGTGATTATCTGGGTCATGAAGCTCTTTTTTGTACAGTTCTCCTGTGTATTCTTGCCACCTCTTCTTAATATCTTCTTCTTTCGTTAGGTCCTTACCATTTTGTCCTTTATTGAGCCCATCTTTGCATGAAATGTTCCCTTGTATCTCTTAATTTTCTTGACGAGATCTCTAGTCTTTCCCATTCTATTGTTTTCCTCTATTTCTTTGATCACTGAGGAAGGCTTTCTTATCTCTCCTTGTTAGTCTTTGGAACTCTGCATTCAAATGGGTATATCTTTCCTTTTGTCCTTTGCTTTTCTCTTCCCTTCTTTTCACAGCTACTTGTAAGGCCTCCTCAGACAGCCATTTTGCTTTTTTGCCTTTCTTTTTCTTGGGGATGGCCTTGATTCCTGTCTCCTGTACAGTGTCACAAACTTCTGTCCATAGTTCATCAGACACTCTATCAGCTCTATTTCTTAAATCTATTTCTCACTTCCACTGTATAGTCATAAGGGATTTGATTTAGGTTATACCTGAATGGTCTAGTGGTTTTCTCCACTTTCTTCAATTTAAGTCTGAATTTTTCAATAAGGAAGTGATAATCTGAGCCACAGTCAGCTCCTGGTCTTGTTTTTGCTGACTGTATAGAGCTTCTCCATCTTTGGCTGCAAAGGATATAATCAATCTGATTTTGGTGTTGACCATCTGGTGATGACCATGTGTAGAGTCTTCTCTTGTGTTGTTGGAAGAGGGTGTTTACTATGACCAGTGTGTTCTCTTGGCAAAACTCTATTAGCTTTTGCCCTGCTTCATTCTGTACTCCAAGGCCAAATTTGCCTGTTACTCCAGATGTTTCCTGACTTCCTACTTTTGCATTCCAGTCCCCTATAATGAAAAGGACATCTTTTTTGGGTGTTAGTTCTAGAATGTCTTGTAGGTCTTCATAGTACTGTTCAGCTTCAGCTTCTTCAGCGTTACTAGTCGGGGCATAGACTTGGAAATCCATGATATTGAGTGGTTTGCCTTGAAAATGAACAGAGATCATTATTAACATCATGTGTATAACTTCTTAGATTTGCTCTTACATATAATATTGAATCATAAATATGACTTCTAAAAGATGCATAAAATTCCATTCTATGTGCTTAAGTGATTTTTGTTTTATATGTTGACTTGAAATACCACTAAAATACTTAAGAGTTTAGCAGATCACTTGGACTTTGGAAAATCAAATTCATAATAAAGACACTAATTCATAGTTCTTTTGTTATAGTTACATAAATATATAGTATATCACTCTTTGAAGATGCTTTGTTTATTCTAAATCACTATTCAAAATGACCCTCTTAAAATATAATGGCCTTAGAAATCAGTATGTTTGATGAAGTGCTTTATAATTCAATCATCCACTTCCACTAACTAAATGTAACAATGCACAGAAATCTTTGTTAACCTCTGTCTTGTGTGGAGACCTATTCAAAATGTGTCACCTCTCTTTAAGTCATTTAAAAATTGTTCTTTAAATGTATATACTTCATTTGGCTTCCTTAGGCTACATTTTGATAAATATAAAATGCTTTTAATGATATGAACCAAAGGAAAAAATACCTTTTTGACAGGTTAAAGAACAATGATCTGAAAGCCATGGATGAGGAAACAGTATAACAAATCCATTTGACATCTTGCTCTGCAGGTTGTTTTGCTGTATTTAGAATCTAATCCGGGGTAAACCTGAAGTCAGGGACTTGCTTTCTGTAACCATTCTCTGGTAGAGAGGACTCTGGCAATCAGATTCCTTCACAAAGAGGAATGATCTCCAAGGCACCTCAGACTCATGTACTAAAAACCCAGTTCATGACCATATCAGCTACTCCCCCCAGACCTAAATTTGTTACTGGTTATTAAACATAGCCATTATCACAAATTTAAAAAGGTGGATTTATAAGCAAAGAAATTATATTAAAAACAAAGGTAATAAATGCTCAAAACATTGCTTTCTATTTATTTTGTTACATTTTATGATTATCTGTGATCTCGAGGCTATTTGTAGCTCTTATATCTGTACAGTGAAATATTATATAACAGTGTGCTGCTTGTTATGCCCAAGTCGCGAAATCTCCCAATGACCACCAGGGAGCCGATATCCGATGCAAAAACAAGAGAGTTTTTATTACCAAGCTCGAGCTGGGGATCCCACCGATACCGACGCAGCAGCTATAGGGAGGAGCCCTGAGCTCTGGGTTACATTGCTTATATAGGGTATTATCGCGCAAAAAATTCGAAAAACGGGAGTCTCCGGGTCTGATTGGTCACCTTCTGGTGAAGGGTTAGGTGTTGAGTTCTGATTGGTCCTCCTTTCCCGGGCTTGATTCGAATTTCCCGGGCTGGCCAAGGGTTCTGATTGGTTCGCAGGTGGTGGGGTGAGGTCAGGGGATTTCCAAAGGCTCTTTTCCCAGAACCTTACAAAGTGGAGTAGCTTTGATTCTTCACTGCTGTACATCTCTTTCCACGTCTGACTTCAATGATGTTATTCAGGCAGCTCACATTTGCTGTGGTGACAGTATTCGCACTATGAAAGGCAGGAAATGCCACAACTCAGGGCTGTGGGGGCTTTGTTCTTGTTTTTGTTTCTTTTTTACCTTTGAAACCCTTAAATCTGTACCAGCATACCATGAGAGGTGACCGATTTCTGCATGCGTGTGTGTTAAGTTGTTTCTGTTGTGTCCACTCTTTCCAACCCTGTGGACTGTAGCCCACCTGGCTCCTCTGTCTGTGGAATTCTCCAGGCAAGAATACTGGAGTGGGTTGCCATGCCCTACTCCAGGGAATCCTCCCAACCTGGGGATTGAACAAGCATCTCTTATGTCTCCTGCATTGGCAGGGGGGTTCTTTACCACTAGCGCCACCTGGGAAGCCCAACCTATTCATGGTTCAGTGTAATTCATTTTTGTCCTTGATTGTTGAAATTTCCAACAATGCTGGGAAATCACTAGACTGAAATGAAACTCTGAAGAAATCGTCCAGTATTGTCTAAAGCATATTTTGCACAAAAAGTAGTGAATGGGAATCATTAAAGAAAAATAAAAAGGAAAGTGCATGAATCAGTCCTCTTGATTCCATTTTATATACTGCTCTATTTTTGAGCCCCCAAGTCAGTTTGTTATGAATTAATCATAAAGCAAATATTTGAATGAATTAATTAGAGAACTCAAGAAGTGGAATAATTTGAGCTAATCCTTGACAATAGGATGATTTCTTTTAATATGAAACTGGGTTACTTTAAATTTATCCTAAAACAGTCCATGCATTAAATGTTAATCTTCTTAAGATGATGTCAAAACATTTAGTTTGCCAGTTTCCAGAGGATTTAAAAAATCCCCCAGGGCCTACTTTGATAGAGAAGAGAAAAGATGACTGAAAAGAGTAGGAAGGAGCAGAAGAGATGAAAAAGAGGGTAAGTGATATTTGAGAACAAAGTTAAAGTAAATTTCCTTAAAATTGATCAAGCGGGGCTGGTAAAACTGGTCAACCACCTGTAAAAGAATGAAACAAACCCTTTCTAACACCATACACAAAAATAAACTCAAAATGTATCAAAAATCTAAATGTAAGACCAGAAACTATAAAACTCCTAGAGGAGAACATAGGCAAAACACTCTCAGACATAAATCACAGCAGGATCCTCTATGATCCACCTCCTAGAATGCTGGAAATAAAAGCAACAATAAACAAATGGGATCTAATTAAAATTAAAAGCTTCTGCACAACAAAGGAAAATATAAGCAAGGTGAAAAGACAGCCTTCTGAATGGGAGAAAATAATAGCAAATGAAGCAACTGACAAACAACTAATCTCAAAAATATACAAGCAACTTATGCAGCTCAACTCCAGAAAAATAAACGACCCAATCAAAAAATGGGCCAAAGAACTAAATAGACATTTCTCCAAAGAAGACATACGGATGGCTAACAAACACATGAAAAGATGCTCAACATCACTCATTATTAGAGAAATGCAAATCAAAACCACAATGAGGTACCACTTCACACCAGTCAGAATGGCTGCGATCCAAAAATCTGCAAGCAATAAATGCTGGAGAGGGTGTGGAGAAAAGGGAACCCTCCTACACTGTTGGTGGGAATGCAAACTAGTACAGCCACTATGGAGAACAGTGTGGAGATTCCTTAAAAAATTGCAAATAGAACTACCTTATGACCCAGCAATCCCACTGCTGGGCATACACACCGAGGAAACCAGAATGGAAAGAGACACATGTACCCCAATGTTCATCGCAGCACTGTTTATAATAGCCAGGACATGGAAACAACCTAGATGTCCATCAGCAGATGAATGGATAAGAAAGCTGTGGTACATATACACAATGGAGTATTACTCAGCCGTTAAAAAGAATTCATTTGAATCAGTTCTGATGAGATGGATGAAACTGGAGCTGATTATACAGAGTGAAGTAAGCCAGAAAGACAAACACCAATACAGTATACTAACACATATATATGGAATTTAGGAAGATGGCAATGACGACCCAGTATGCAAGACAGGGAAAGAGACACAGATGTGTATAACGGACTTTTGGACTCAGAGGGAGAGGGAGAGGGTGGGATGATTTGGGAGAATGACATTCTAACATGTATACTATCATGTGAATTGAATCGCCAGTCTATGTCTGACGCAGGATGCAGCATGCTTGGGGCTGGTGCATGGGGATGACCCAGAAAGATGTTATGGGGAGGGAGGTGGGAGGGGGGTTCATGTTTGGGAATGCATGTAAGAATTAAAGATTTTAAAATTAAAAAAAAATAAATAAAATAAAAAAGAAAATAAAAAAAAAAGAAAACAATTGTTAATATAATAATTCTGGAGTTTTTTCTGGGAGGTTTATAAGCTATGTGAATACTTAGATTCCCCCAGATTTCTAGGTCTTGTGATTTTCTCCTAGTTTCTGAACTACCAACTCTATAAATGTTAATTTTTCCCATTAAAAATATATTTCACAATTTAAAAAAAAAAATTAAAAAAAAAAAAATCACGGCAAGATCCTCTATGACCCACCTCCCAGAGTAATGGAAATAAAAGCAAAAATAAACAAATGGGGCCTAATTAAACTTAAATGCTTTTGCACAATGAAGGAAACTATAAACAAGGTAAAAAGACAGCCTTCAGTGTGGGAGAAAATAATAGCAAATGAAACAACCAACAAAGAATTAATTTCACAAATATACAGGCAGCTTATGCAGCTCAATACAAGAAAAATAAACGACCCAATCAAAAAATGGGCTAAAGAACTGAATAGACATTTCTCCAAGGAAGACATACAGATGGCTAACAAACACATGAAAAGATGCTCAACATCACTCATTATCAGAGAAATGCAAATCAAAACCACAGTGAGGTACTATTTCATGCCAGTCAGAATGGCTGCTATCCAAAAGTCTACAAGCAATAAATGCTGGAGAGGGTGTGGAGAAAAGGGAACCCTCTTACACTGTTGGTGGGAATGCAAACTAGTACAGCCACTATGGAGAACAGTGTGGAGATTCCTTAAAAAACTGGAAATAGAACTGCCTTATGACCCAGCAATCCCACTGCTGGGCATACACACCGAGGAAACCAGAATGGAAAGAGACACATGTACCCCAATGTTCATCGCAGCACTGTTTATAATAGCCAAGACATGGAAGCAACCTAGATGTCCATCAGCAGAGAAATGCATAAGAAAGCTGTAGAACATATACACGATGGACTATTACTCAACCATTAAAAAGAATGCATTTGAATCAGTTCTAATGAGGTGGAAGAAACTGGAGCCTATTGTACAGAGTGAAGTAAGTCAGAAAGCAAAACACCAATACAGTATATTGATGCATAATATGGACTTTAGAAAGATGGTAATGATGATGCTATATGCGAGACAGCAAAAGAGACACAGATGTAAAGAACAGACTTTTGGACAATGGGGGAAGGTGGGATGATTTGAGAGAATAGCACTGAAACATGTATATTACATATGTGAAATAGATCACCAGTCCAGGTTCAATGCATGAGACAGGGTGCGCAGGGCCGGTGCACTGGGATGACCCTGAGGGATGCGATGCGAAGGTTCAGGATGGGGGGCACATGTACACCCATGGCTGATGCATGTCAATGTATGGCAAAAACCACTACAATATTGTAAAGTAATTAGCCTCCAATTAAAATGAATTAATTAATTTTTAAAAACTGAGTGCATGGACAAGTAAAGTGCAAAGAATTGGCTAATAATGTCCTGGGAATACTTAATTGCTTTTTTGTACAATTTTTGTAAAGTTTTGAGAGCGTCAAACTCATTTAATTCTCTTTTCAATCCTGTTTAGAAATGTACTAACAATCTTGGTGATATCATAATGGCATGGAGATATTATTGACCTGCCTAATATTACTGACCAGAAACATTCAAATAACTCTCAAGATAATTGTTTTCTCTTTGAAAGTTGCAGCCTTAGAGATGACAACTTTGGGCTTCAGGGAAAATGTTGGATTATTTTGAAGGATAGATAGCAAAGAGCTTTAGAAAACATTTTATTACTTTCAAGGAGAAGCGTGTACATAAAAAGGCATATTTAATACAGGACTTGTTTAGGTGCTATTAGCTATTTCTTGTAAAAGTAGTCATCAGACTTCCTCCAGACTTTGAATTATAAAGAGCTTTATAGCTCTATGTTCCTGAATGAATAATACATTATTGATCTTTATTCATTATGGAATATAGTTAATTTATCTAGAATAATGGAAAAGAAAAGAGATATGAATAAAACTAGGATATAAATCTGAAAATTTGAAATATTTTTAGAATCTTTAATAGACACATATCCCATCTATTGGATTGGCCAAAAAGTTCATTTGCGTTTTTCTATAAGGTGCTATGGAAAAATCTAAATAAACATTTTGGCCAACCCAATATATTTGGGTTCTAGATAAATTATCCAATTTACTTCAAACTCCTTCAGTTTCCTATAACAAATTGACAGGAAAATTTCTCTCCTATAAACTTCTATGCATGCATGCTAAGTCGCTTCAGTCATGTCTGACTCTATGCTACCCCATGGACTGCAGCCCGCCAGGCTGCTCCAGGCAAGAATACTGGAGTGGGTTGCCATCCCTCCTTCAGGGGATCTTCCCAACCCAGGGATTGAACCAGTGTCTCTGTGTCTCCTGCACTAGTGCCACCTGGAGAGCCCCTAAGCTTCCTATTGCTTTATAATTTTAATAAGGAGAGATAAGGAGATAAGCAGCTTACAGTCTTTTCACTGCTATTTGTCATGTGATACTTGAAATAAGTTTATTATATCAGTCATCACAAGAAATATAGAAATTATTTCCTTACATGTGACACAGTACAGTTGCAGATTTAATTTTGGTCACCACACTAATCACACTAATAAGGTGAGTAGGCGTCATTATTGAGTGAAAATTAAGCTGAAGCTCAGAAAAAATAAGTCAAAGCTGGTTATACATAGGAGTCAGAAATGCAATAGTTGTAGAAGTGTCTTTTAGCACTCTTTAAATTATGCTTCCTGTGGAAGAGCAAGTTAAGGAAAATATAAAAGTTAAGTGTGTGTGTGTTTAAATATAGGTAGAAGCTGTAAATATATAAATGTAAATATAAATATATGTCCTTTTTGGTAAGTCACAAAGTAGGTAAATATATATATATATCCCATATATAGTAACATGTTCTGGTGCCCTTAAGAAATTAAATTATCCAGTAGATACCCCCATACTGTATTTCATTTTCAGGCTATTGATTTCTTTTTTAAGTATTGATTTCTTATTATGTGCTGCCCTGAGCACTTAACATACAGTTATTCATTTATTCCTGTAACGAAGAAACTGAATCACAGAAGGGTTAAGAAAACTCAAGAAGCTGCATTATGTTTAATTGGCTCACCCGAAACTCAGTCAGTGAAACAGGATACAGTTTCCACGGTCTCCCTCCAACTGTCAGAAGTCCTTAGCATCTATGCTAAGCACCCAGATTTTCGAGAAATGGCAAAGGGAGCATTGTTTGTATTTGTCATTAGTAGGGAATTGTTGGACCTTCTGTTTTTATATGCTTGATTTAAACTTACATTCTGAGGTTTCAGAAACCCCATGGGTGCCCTCTAACTGTGTCAAATACCATATAAGGAGGCAGATCCCACAACAAAATAGGAAAAAAAAGTTTCATCAATAAAGTACTCATGGCCTAGAGACAACTTAGTAAACGTTATCCGCATGCTTTTAACAAACAGGCCTCATTATTCTAAAACTTAGGCACAGTGGTATTGAAACTTACCTAGAAGCAGCTCACACACACAAAGCTGTAATGCATATCACCTTTCTATGGTGGATTTTAAACAGGAAGGAAGATACCAGGGCTAATTGCCTGATTTGCACAGACCACTAGCCCTCTGGACATGTGGCTCTTCATGCATTGGAGTGAAAATGACTGTGCATATGAATTTAGCTGACAGTTAGGTGGTAGCTGCATATGTCAAAGAAGGCCATGGGGAGAGTTTGAGGAATGAATGACAAGCTATCTATACTTCAGAATTTTTCAGTTTGACAAATACTGACTAGATGAGGTGGAGGAAACTGACTACTTTTCCCACTGACTTAAAAAAAAAAAAACAACTGCTATATATTTCATGCATTTGACATTCCATAAAGATGATTGACAGGGAGGCCTGGCGTGCTGCAATTCATGGGGTCGCAAGGAGTCGGACACGACTGAGTGAGTGACTGAACTGAACTGAACTGAAAGATGATTGTGCTAATAATGATTGAACTTTGCTGTTTAGCTTCCATTCTTTCCGAGCAAGGCAAGAGGTGCCATATTTCTTTCCTATTTTAATTTCACATTTGGATTATTTTGTATTTTAAGGAGCTGCCTAAAATATCACTACGAAACATGACTTGAACGGATGCCAGTTTATTTAAGTTTGTTCTGCCATCTAAACTATTTGCTTGATTTTTATATCAACTCCATCAAATTGTATTTATATTTCAACAGTTTGTTAGTTTTTAGCTCAACAAACTAATATCTGGCATCTTCAAGGCACTTTATTTTGGATGGATATGCATAGCCGGGCCAACTAAACTTTCTCTTCACCACTGAAAGACTGCTTTACTCGTACATGGAAGTCTCCCATATGCAGTGGAGATTGTATGCAACTTCATCACCACTATATCCAAACAAGCATAAGGATTCTTGCTATGATAATGCCTCTGTAAGATAAGAAGGTCGGTATCTGTTCTTTTTCTTTCTAGTATTTGCTGATAGTCACTTTACTTTGCTATAGTCAGTCTATTCTCACCTAACTCTTCCTTCTATCTAAAAGAATAGCTGAAAATATTCAAGCTCCCCCATTGTCACTTACAGGAAAAAATGGATAAACAACATCCACCTTCCCTGGTGGCTCAGAGGTTAAAGCATCTGCCTCCAATGCGGGAGACCCGGGTTCAATCCCTGGGTCGGGAAGATCCCCTGGAGAGGGAAATGGTAACCCACTCCAGTATTCTTGCCTGGAGAATCCCATGGATGGAGACGCCTAGTAGGCTACAGTCCACGGGGTCGCAAAGAGTCAGATACGACTGAACGACTTCACCTTCACCTTTACCTTCACCTTCACCTGGGCTTTCCAGGTGGTACTAGTGGTAAAGAACTCACCTGCCAATGCAGGAGACATAAGAGATGCAGATTCGATCCCCGGATCAGGAAGATCCCCTGGAGGAGGGCATGGCAACCCACTCCGGTATTCTTGCCTGGAGAATCCTAGGGACAGAGGAGCCTGGGGGTCTACAGTCCATAAGGTTGCAGAGTCAACCACACTGAAGCAACTTGGCACACACGCATAGCTCGAACATGCTCCAAGTCTACCCCTCTGTGGAGGGGGTGTTCACGGCACTGCATTTTGGTGTTCAGTCCACACACATGGTTAGTGTTTATCCAAAAAGCCTTGCTGGCTGTGTGAGCTGCCTAAACTACTGGTACATCCTGAAGAAGAGAATGGTATTCCTCATGACATTTGTAAAAAAGAGAGCAAAACCTTACAGTGAAGAATAAGTACTGATTCCAAGGGGATTCATTCATCTATTTTTTTATTTTCCAAAAGTCAAAAATTAAATTCATGACTTTGATGGAAAATCATCCTGGGCATAAGTTTATTTCTTTCCTTCACAACAGATTTAAATAAAGCATAAACATACTAACATCACTTTAGTTTAAAAACTAATCTCTCTTTCATTTCCAATTGCTGTACTGAGTTTTAATAGACTTTTACACACCTGGCTTTTATGTAAATGATGGATTAAAGTTACATCCATTTAACTGTAATTCAGGTTGAAAACCCTGTATTAAGTGATAGGAATGAAATTAGCCTAATATGCAAATTGCCTCCATAAGCCTAACATCCAGTCAAGATGTATTTTATGGGGGTAAAAAATGAGTGAGGTACGTTTTCTGCACCAAGAGTGTTTTCTTGTGTCAAAATGAAATCTAAAGGTATTGAAAAGATTTTTTATTTTGTGAATATCTGAACTACAAATAGTTTTTCTTTAAAAATCATATAAATCAAAGAATGAACATTGAAACTCTTTTAAATATCATCCTTTAGCTTGTGATGCTCTCTTTTATTAATTTCAACCATGTTGAATGATATAATTATAGTAACACACAGTATCTCAGGTGTAGACTAGTCTTGACTTTTTCAGTTGCCTTTTACCTAGAAATGGGAATCATTAATCTGAGCGATTTAGCTTTCTTTGCAGTAGAACTGAAGTAATTTAATCATGAATCCTGATGATTGAGAGAAAATGAGTTTATTTGGTAGGTCTCTATTTTATAACTTTTGTGGCAACAGAGATGATCCAGCACTTAACTTTAGAAGTACACTTAACTGTCAGGAGTCTTCGTTGGTCTGGCTAATTCCAGCTGTGGAGACACATGGGGGCTGTTCTCTAGAGAACAGTTCCTGAAACTAGAAATTCCAAGTTCACCTCACCTGATTTTTTTCTGAGCTATACTCTTTCAGGCTCTGCAACAGAGAAATTTAATATTTTTATAGAGTTGTGGAGATAGCCTGTTTTTTTTCTTTGTAAAAATTTCAAAGAATGTTTACCATTTCAGGAACCAAGAAATGTGTTTGAATCTCGTAGTAACCCATGTAGGTAAATCCTTTTGTGAAAACTGGTCAGGAGATTCCACCAATGAGAAGCAAGATATAAATTTCCTTAGTAGAATAGGTTTGGGGGAGGGGTTTATGCAAATTGTCTGTAGATTTTTGTTACTGTTACAGCATAGTTTTATTTTGTTTGTTTTTGAAATGCAGCGACTCATGTCCCCAGATCTGAAAAACAGTCCCCCAGAGATAACCACAGTTAAGACATGCTTATTTTATTTTTTGCTTGTTTTTATTTGTTTGTTGGCTGTGCTATGCGGATCTTTTTTCCCAGACCAGGGACTGAAACTGGCCGGGCAGTGAAAATACCAATTCTAGCCACTGGACTGCCAGGGAACCCCCTAGACATGTTTACTTTCAATCCCTTCCACTTACAAGTTTCTGCAAACACTGGGTACCTTTGCTTTCTATTCTTCTAGATAATTTCCCTCTTTTGCCTATTCTCCTAGGATTTCCTCTGCGGAAAACAATAGAGGGCAACTTTTGGTACTTGAAAGGATCAATATCTTTTTCGAGAATACCCTTCACATATCAATCTGCTTAGGAATGAAGAATGAGGCTTGAAGCCACCACGTCAGATTGGGCTGTTGTGTTCAAAATGAGAAAACTTAGAGTTTAGGGGAAAAGAAAAGTGAGGTCATGTCTTCAGGAAGGTATTTCTAATATAACCAAGTTTGGTGTTGATAAAAATGAAATAGATGAAGAAAAGGGTCCATTTTAAAGAGAAATAAAATGATTAAGGATGGAAAAGAAAGATACAGTTCAAAACTTCTGATCTCTCACCAAGAAGGGGTATTAGAAAGAAAGTTGCTTTTTATATATTTAAATGATTTTTCTGTTTACTTTCAGAATGACATAACTCTAAACTAGTGTGGTTTCCCTTGAAAAAATAGCTCCAAAATGTCTTGCTTCTCCATGTTATGCTCAGTAATCTTTCTTTAATGTATCGTATAATTGTTAACCAGCTTCCCTGGTGGCTCAGCTGGTAAAGAATACGCCTGCAATACAGGAGACCTGGGTTCTATCCCTGGGTTGGGAAGATCCCCTGGAGAAGGGAATGGCTACCCACTCCAGAATTCTGGCCTGGAGAATTCCATGGACTGTATAGTCCATGGGGTTGCAAAAAGTCATACATGACTGAGCGACTTTCACGTTCATCTCAGATACATAGAGATATAATAATAAATCCTCAAATAACTACCCCTCATATTCAATCATCACTGTCATTTGCCAGCCTGCATTATCCTCGTAATCCTAGATATCACTTGTAAATACTTCATTAGTTACATAAAACCAATACCTTTTTAAAATATATGTGAACAGTCACTAGTGGGAAAACTTATGGAAATTCCACAGAGTCATCTTTCTTATAAATTCTGTACCTAACAGTATTGTTAGGGAGAGTGGGAATTCTAGAAGTCTTCTCCAGAATTATTTTCTATTCTGGGCACATTCTCTGGATGCTTTCTACTCGCCTATTTCTCAAGGGAAATTCTGATGAATACATGAATCAATCAACTATCGATTGATTTAATCAATATTCAACTATTGATTTAATAAGTGGGCAAAAGTATTTTTAATGGACATGTGAATCAGGCAGGAAAGTGTATAGAAGGAAGAGAAAATACTCGAGAGAGGAAAGAGCCAGAGGATGGATAACGTGGCTCTCACTGGAAGGAAGCAACGGTACAAAGTCAGAGCCCTTTCATTTCCCCAAATTGTCCCATTCAATGTAGAAATAAGGACATCAATGAACTCTACAATCACTGATTTAACACTAGAGATTTATAATTACAAGTTTCAGGTGGTTTCTGAGGATTATAATTTTTTTCAAGTACACACACAAAAATTTAAGTACTGATCAATGTGCTTTCTCTCTAAACCTTGCCTCAGTGGTGTTCAAAACCTGGGATGCAGTTAATTGTTTCACAGAACAGCTGGTATCATTCTTTAATCAGCCTTCAGAAAAAGTTCATTCTTTCTGAACATTTTTCCTTAATCTTTCATTAATGGTAAAATGATTAAAAATTTCCCTTTTTGCTCTGATTGTTTTGTTTAGTATTTTTTTTTACTGTATTCCTTTCCTTTTCTAGGTCATGCAAATTATGCTTTTGTGATAGCATTTGATCTTTCACAGAAACCTGATGTTCTTGATAAAATTATCAACGTGTTAGTCAAGTTTAAGTTTCTGTTATATCGAGTGCAGCTTTGAAATGGGATTTTCTCTCTTCGTAACTTACCTGAAAGGGCTCCTCTTCATGCAGCCAAACAGAGGAGAAAGTTTATTAAGTAAAGGGAAAATTAATGTCACCAAATAAAATAACTCAGCTGGAAAGATATCGCTTTCTTCTCTTTTGTTTGTTTGTTTTTCTAGTTCTCTATTTCTTTACAAGGGCCTGTGTATAAACACCTCAGAAGGGAGATCAGAATAACCAGCCTAAGTCATTAAGCTGTGTTGGTCCAGCGTGTAGCTAAATAAATAAGAATGTGAGTTATTCCTTGCTCAGAAGCTGTCTGCAGATTTGCTAAGTGATTCATTTGAGGCTAATTTTCTGCATGACCCTCTCATTTTCTTCAGGACCTGTCTTATGAAAGGAAAATAAATTCAGCCAAACCAACAGAGCCTTATGGTAGATTTTATTATGAATTCAGAAACTTTGGAAACATCCTTTTCCCAGCAGGTCTAAGTCTCCAAAAAATACATGCTTCTGATGTCCTAAAGAACATCTGCTCTGCAAAGACTGCAGAATTTCTCTATCTCCAAATCCCAGTATTTGTGAGGCTAGAATAGAGATACCAAGGGAACATTTCATGCAAAGATGGGCACAATAAAGGACAGAAATGATATGGACCTAACGGAAGCAGAACATATTAAGAAAGGGTGGCAAGAATACACAGAAGAACTATACAGAAAAGATCTTAATGACCAATATAACCATGGTGGTCTGATCACTCACCTAGAGCCAGACATCCTAGAGTGCGAAGTCAAGTGGACCTTAGGAAGCATCACTAAGAACAAAGCCAGTGGAGGTGATGAAATTCCAGCTGAGCTATTTCAAATCCTAAAAGATGATACTATTAAACTGCTGCATTCAGTATGCCAGCAAATTTGGAAAACTCAGCAGGGGCCACAGGACTAGAAAATGTCAGTTTTCATTTCAACTCCAAAGAAGGGCAATGCCAAAAAATGTTCAAACTGCCGCACAATTACATTCATCTCACATGCTAGCAAAGTAATGCTCAAAATTCTCCAAGCTAAGCTTCAACAGTATGTAAGTCAAGAATGTCGAGTTGTTTGAGCTGGATTTAGAAAAAGCAGAGGAACCAGAGACCAAATTGCCAACATCCGTTGGAAGCAAGAGAATTCCAGAAAAAACATCTACATCTGCTTCACTGACTATATACTAAAGACTTTGACTACATGGATCACAACAAGCTGTGAACAATTCTTAAAGAGTTGGAAATACCAGACCACCTCACCTGCCTCCTGAGAAACCTGTATGCAGGTCATGAAGCAACAGTTAGAACTGGACATGGAACAATGAACTGGTTGCAAGTTAGGAAAGGAGTACGTCAAGGCTGTATGTTGTCACCCTACTTTTTTAATATTCAGAGTACATCATGCAAAATGCCGGACTGGATATGTACAAGCTGGAATCGAGATTGCCAGGGGAAATATCGCTAATCTCAGATATGCAGATGATACTACCCTTTTGACAGAAAGCAAAGAGGAACTAAAGAGCCTCTTGATGAAAGTGAAAGAGAATAGTGAAAAAGCTGGCTTAAAACTCAACATTCAGAAAACTAAGACCATGGCATCCAGTCCCATCACTTCATGCCAAATAGATGGGGAAACAATGGAAACAGTGACAGACTATTTTTTTGGGCTCCAGTATCACTGCAGATGGTGACTGAAGCCATGAAATCAAAAGACGCTTGCTCCTTGGAAGAAAAGCTGTGACAAACCTAAAGAGAGTACTAAAAAGCAGAGATATTACTTCGCCAACAAAGGTCCATCTAGTCAAAACTACGGCTTATGGAAGTGAGAGTTGGACCATAAAGTAGCCTGAGAACTGAAGAATTGATGCTTTTGAACTGGGTGTTGGAGAAGACACTAGAAAGTCCCTTGGACTGCAAGGAGATCAAACCAGTCCATGCTACAGGAAATCAGTCCTGAATATTCATTGGAAGGACTGATGCTGAAGCTGAAGCTCCAATACATTGGTCACGTGATGCGAAGACCTGACTCATTTGAAAAGACCTTGATGCTGGGAAAGATGGAAGGCAGGAGAAGGAGATAACAGGATGAGATGGTTGGATGGTATCACCAACTCAATGAACATGAGTTTGAGCAAGCTCTAGGAGATGGGGAAGGACAGGGAAGCCTGGCGTGCTGCAGTCCATGGGGTCACAAAAAGTCAGGCAACACTGAGCAGCTGAATAGCAATGATCGCCTGTGTTCGCAGCCTCGCTTTAACCATTGCTGAATGCTGGAGGCGGCCCGTGCTGTGCCCTCAGATAGCTTCCTGCCTCCCCAGATGGCAGTGCTGTGCTCTGATTCTGCCAGAACCACCTTTTTCATGTAAAATGTGTTCATGAGGAGAGGGATGAGATTTTTGCATTTCAATTCATAGGTTGATTGGAGGAAATAGATGTGTTACTAAATGACAGTATGATCTTGACTGCAGATGTCTTTCTTCCAGTTCTATTGAGATATAACTGACATAACCTTGTGGAAGCTTAGGTGCACAGCATGTTGGTTTGTTACACTTATACATTGCAAAATGGTTACCAGCAGAGTGTTAGCTAACGCCTCCATCACCTCACATAATTATCACTTCTTTTCTTCTGGTAAGAGCATTTAAGATCTACTCCCCTCCTATTTTTCAAGTATGTAATACAACATTATCAATATTAACTATAATCACATGCTGGACAATAGATGTTCACACCTTATATCTGGAAATTTGTACCCTTTGACCAACATCTTCCCATTTTTTCCCATCGTCCAGTTCCTGGTAACTACCACTCTATAGTCTCTGTTACTATGATTTCAGAACTTTTAGATTACAGGTAAGTGATATCATGCGGTATTTGCCTTTCTCTTTCTGACTTCTTTCACTTTCCATGATACCATGAGGATCATAAATCTTGATCCAGAAATCCTTTCTCCAAAATCTTTGGGCAAGCTATTTCACCTCTCTGGACTTTTCTGGGGTGAGAGCCTTCAAGTCATACCAATTTCTGTTAAGAATAAAAGGCAACTTTGTCCTGAGATTATCATTCTAAGTGAAGCAAGCCACACAGAGAAAGACAAATATCATATGATATTGCTTATATGTGGAATCTAAAAATATGATACAAATGAACTTATTTACAACACAGTCATGGAAAACAAACCTGGTTACCAAAGAAGAAAGGAGGGAGGAAGGATAAATTGGGAGCTTGGGATTAACATATACACACTACATATTCTGTAATAATCTATGAGGGGAAAAAATCTGAAAAAGAATATATACATATGAAAAGTGAAAGTGTTAGTTGCTCAGTCATATCTGACTGTTTGCAACCCATGGACTATAGCCCATCAGGCTCCTCTGTCCATGGAATTCTCCAGGCAAGAATACTGGAGTGGGTAGCCATTTCCTTCTTCAAGGGATCTTCCTGACCCGGGGAATGAACCTGGGTCTTCTGCATTGCAGGCAGATTTTTTACTGTCTGAGCCACCAGGGAAGCTTTATATATATATATATAAAAGCCAAATCACTTTACTATACACCTGAAACTAACACAACATTGTCAATCAGCTATACTTCAATAAAAATGTTAAAATTAAAAAAAATCAAAGAATAAAAGGAAACTTTGTTCTGGGGCATTCTAGCTCTAATTCTTTTGAAATTATGCTGCCATGTTGGGATCTCTAGCTGACTAATTTTTTCAATCTTTGTTTATTATCCAGGACCCTAAATTACGTGAACTTCTGGATGTGGGGAACATTGGGCGCCTGGAACATCGCATGATAACAGTGGTGTATGGGCCTGACTTAGTGAACATCTCCCACTTGAACCTCGTGGCTTTCCAAGAAGAAGTGGCCAAGGTATGGTGGACTGAAATCTTTGAAGCTGATCACCTCAGTCTGAATTCGTATTATATTATCCTGATTCCTTTGAAAGACTTTGAGTTTTCAACATATTTATCTTGTGTTAAAATTCCATCTAAAAATCAACTCGTTGCCAATTAGAAGTGTGATTCAAATGCTTTCAAATCATGGTGTTAAGTTAAAATTATGGATTTTTTCCTTAGAAATTAAGCATTTGATATCATTTCTTTTCAAAAGAAAATACAGATGAAACCACATTCCATTTCATCTAAACATCTTATCCCAACTCATTTTCTCTTAGCCTTACCATCTTCTTTCCATCTGTCTCCTCAAAGGCAGACATTTTCAATACCTATTCAATTTCTTTTACAATGGACAGCACCTAATCTATGATTATATACATAATAACTGCTCAATTAATATGAGAAAGATGAAAAATTCTTAAAAATTTAAATAAAAACTTTAAATAATAAAAAATATTTATTCAGCCATGTACTAGAAAGATGAATTAGATAAGGATTCTTCATTAAAGAGTTGCTAATTTACCAAGATAGTGGGCCTTTTAGACGAATACAGAAATAATCAGAAGAAAGGCAGGATATATCAAACAAGAAGCTACGAACTTCTGGGCAACTTGGACTCTAAAACTGTTCAATTGCCATTAAAAGAGCTTGAAATGAACATATTGAAAGGGAAGGTTTCTTTTTCCATGATTATAGTTTGTAAGATACTAATCATGGTCCTGGGGCTTTCAGCTGGTAAAAAATCTGCCTGCAATACAGGAGACCCCAAATTGATTCCTGGGTTGGGAAGATCCACTGGGAAGGCATAGGCTATCCACTCCAGTATTCTTGGGCTTCCTTTGTGGCGCAGCTGATAAAGAATCCACCTGTAATGCAGGACACCTGGGTTCAATCCCTGGGTTGGGAAGATCCCCCGGAGGAGGGAAAGGCTACCCACTCCAGTGTTCTGGCCTGGAGAATTCCATGGACCATATATAGTCCATGGGGTCACAAAGAGTTGGACATGACTGAGCGACTTTCACTTTCAGTGTTGATCCTGACCCTACATACAGTTTCTTTCAAGAAGGGACATGGCTGTAACTATGGCTGATTATTGTTGATGTTTGACAGAAAACAACAAAACTCTGCAAAGCAATTATCCTTCAATTATAAAATAAATATAGTGGCAAAAAACGTATATGAATCTAAGTAAAAGTTGAAGTCTGCATGTCATATCTGTGGCCTTATATAGCTTCTCACATCGTGGATGACAACTATGGGGTCATGTCAGGCCAGTGTTCATTGTCTGAGCATTACGATCTATAATTTTTTGACCTTCAGTGCTCTGGCATTTTTCTGAGCTACATACACCAAATAATATGTCCTGACCTCTAATTTATTAGTGACTATTTGTTGTTGTTCAGTCACTCAGTCATGTCCTACTCTTTGCAACCTCAACCCCATGGACTGCAGCATGCCAGGCTTCCCTGTCCTTCACCATCTCCCAGAGTTTGCTCAGGCTAATGTCCACTGAGTCGGTGATGCCATCCAACCATCTCATCCTTGTCATCCTCTTCTTCTCTGCCTTCAATCTTTCTCAGCATCAGGGTCTTTTCTAATGAGTCAGCTCTTCGAATCAGGTGGCCAAAGTATTGGAGCTTCAGTTTCAATATCAGTCCTTCCAACGAATATTCAGAGTTGATTTCCTTTAGGTTTGATTGGTTTGACCGCCTTGCAGTACAAGGGATTCTCAAGAGTCTCTTCCAACACCACAGTTCTAAAGCATCAATTAGTGATTATGGTAGAGGTTTATTTCCAAAAGTTGCATAATAGCAACTTCAATTCTTACAATGGAATGAATAAAATGCTATCTAGCTTTGATACTCTGAGGTCTTGAGAAGCTATTTTTTAAGGCTGTTTTAAAAACTCAATCTATTTTATATCTTCAAGAACTAAGTCACCCGTTTACGTCTATGGTATAATTTGTGCTTAGAGAGACTTCAGTTCAGTGAGACACTGTCTGTGTGGCCACATTGTACTTGCTTTGCAATCATTCTTATTCCGGTACCAGCTGGTAATATGTTGAGTGTATATGCTTCACTTCTCCGTATATGTATGTATGATTGGATGGGTGAATGAACATAGATAAATAAATACTAAATATTTCTACAGTATTTTAAAATATCACTGCTAGAATACAATCATATTCAGTTCTTAGTAAAATTACCAATTTATAATATTCATTAACTCTCAATCAGAAGGATTTACTAAATGAGAGTAACTTACAGGGAGGCTTTTACTATGAGTGAATATAGATATCATATTACAAACAAATCTGCATATTTTATGTCACAATAAACCTTTGTGCACTTATGTTCTAAACATTTTAATTTTCTCCTCTCTGTGGTCTTCTGCTCATTAATTTCCTTTAGAGATTGTGATTAGCAAGCCCTGTAGTGTTCCCTGTCAGAACTGCATCTATAGACATTTTTCCAGCAGCTACTTGCCTGGTATAATTAATGAAGCTACAGAATATGTTTTGCCTTCCCTGACTGTGATATTCTGTAGGGTATTTTTCCCCCATTGAAACTGCTCATCCAGAAGGTTTAGATTTGCAAACACCATGTGCTCTGAAAACTTAATTTCCACCCTTCTAATTGTCAGTACTATCTCATAACATCACACCTTCTATTTAGTCTTGGGAGCCAACATACATAGTACCTGGTGTAGTGGCCACACTGAAGGAGACGGTTTACCTCATTGTGTAGAATGCCCAACAGGAACCTGAGCTTCTCCAAAAGTCAAATGTCTCCAGAAGAAATTGTTGACAAAGGGATTTGGACTCATTCATTCATTCAACACACGTCTGTCAGGTGCCTTCTCTGTGCCAGTGTCAGGGACACAGCATTCTGTAGAAAACAGAGAAATCATGATGATGAAGCACACTGATCGTGGGTCAGATGGAGGCCTGTGTGTGGGGATAAAGCAGACGAAGAGTGTGTGATGGTGGAGGAAGGGGATTATTTCTTGATGGAGTGCTCAGAGAAGGCAAAAATCTGAAGGAAGTTGCTCAATGGCAACAGTATCATCAATTTCTGAGAAATCTGTTCAGTTAATTATTTTTTTTGTCAGAACCAGGACTTCAACTTTCCTAAATATATTTGTCCAGATTTTCATGCTTTCTTTCTTACATAAATCACTTGAGATTGAATTTTTTATTTATTCTTTTAGACAAGTGACTCCTTTCAAAGATGGGTTGGGGAGAAAACTGTGTCTTTCAATTTTTCCCTCTGTGGTTGGACTACAAAAGTGGTATCTTTTGTAGTTAAACAACAGTATTCCTCTTGATAAGTGAAAGTGAAGTCGCTCAGTGGTGTCCGACTCTTTGTGACCCCGTGGACTGTAGCCCACCAGGCTCCTCTGTCCATGGGATTCTCCAGGCAAGAATACTAGAGTGGGTTGCCAACAATTTGCCAACCCTGTGTGTCCTAAGGATCAGATCTCTCTGCTCCCTCAAGGGATACCTCCCTTTAATAGACCTGGAAAATAGGGGGTTTGTTTCACATCTGTCCGCTGAGTCTCACACGTCTTCCTGCATCTCCTACTGCCTTGAGGACCAATGAGCACATCCGTGTTTGTAGTCCCTGACTTCAGCACCCCTCTCTGGGATGCCCTGATTCCTCCTCAGAGCTACAGAGAGATGCAGGGTATCATCATCCTTCCCTTTACCCTCCACTGTTAACTCCCAACAGTCCTCCACACACTCCACACACAGGTATTAATACAGGACTCCTGGCAAAGTTGGAGGTACCAGCAAAGGAAATTAGCAAAGGCAATAGAAGTTGATTTCTTATTTTGTGGTGTAGGCTTTTGAAGGACTTTGGCTTTTATTTTATGGGATATAGAAGCCACTGGAGGGTTTGGAGCAGGTGATAGACATGATCTGATGACTCTTCAGTCAGTGATTGACTGAAGGGAAGAGGCAATAATGGAAGCAGGAAGATCAGTTAAGAAGCTATCGAAATATTTTCATTAGATTGTTAGCGTCTTGAAGGAAAAGGGAGCTTGTAGAGATAAGATCATAGATAATAAGGTAATAGCTTGTAGATAATCTGATTATCTATATCTGCATCTACTTAAGTGTATCATCGAGAGTATGGACCATTGTGATTGTATGTTGCGTGTAAGAGAAAGAGAAGAATCAAGAATGATGTTAGACTTTTGACCCAACAGACAGAAAGGATGGAAGTACCACGTACTCCATAGGGAGAATTTAAAGTAGAGCACATTTGGTGGTGTACAGCAAGGGTTCAGCTTTGATTATGTTTGGTTTGAGATTATTATTAGATACCCAAGCAGATATGTTGAGTAGGCAGTTAAATATATAAGCCTGGCATTGAATGCATCAATTTGGAAGTCATCAGATTATAGATAGTATTTAATGAGCCAGGATGAGATCATCCAGGAAGCAACTACAGTTGGAGAAAATTTTCAAGGCCTGAGTCACTGATACTCCAACTTGAAAAGATTGAGGGGATAAGAGAGAATCAGAAGAAGCAGTCTAACAAGGAGTGGTCAGTGGCCTGGCAGTGAGGCAAGTCTGTGAGTTTGGAAATCAGGGGAAGACAGCATTTCAAGAAGAGAGTGATCAACAGGGCCAGCTGTTGCTTTCACGTCAAGTAAGATGAAGGCTGACAACTGACTGTCGGATTCAAGGGTATGGAGGTCACTGGTGACCTTGATTAGAGCAACTTCGTGGAATAATGGAATCAAAAGTCTATTGGAGTGGGCTATGCAGAGGGAAATGGCAACCCACTCCAGTATTCTTGCCTAGAGAATCCCGTGGACAGAGGAGCCCGGTGGGCTGCTGTCCATAGAGTCACACAGAGTCGGAAACAACTGAAGTGACTTAGCATGCATGCATGCCTTGGAGAAGGAAATGGCAACCCACGCCAGTAATCTTGCCTGGAGAATCCCAGGGATGGAGGAGCCTGGTGGGCTGCCATCTATGGGGTCGCATAGAGTCAGACATGACTGAAGCGATTTGGCAGCAGCAGCAGCAGCTCAGGAATCAGTGGAGAGAAATGAAGACAAAAGAGATTGTTGTTGTGCGAAGTTTTGATGTAAAAGGCAGGGAAAAGATGAGAAGATTGCTGCAAGAGGGAAGCAAGATCAAGAGATAGTTTTAAGATGGGAGAAACCACAACATGCATGTATGCTGGTGGCAATGATCCTGTGGAGGGTAAAGAATATAAGAGAGCTGGAGAACTGCTGGAGCGTGTCCTTAAGTAGGCAAGCATGGCAGGATCTAGTATAGGATTCAGGAAAGTATAGCCTGAGGTCAAGCCTGACCTATCACTTGTTTTTATATATTTTTATTGAAACACAACAAACCCATTTATTTACATATTGTCTATGGCTGCTTTCTCTAGACATAGTTGAGTCATTATGACATAAACCATATAGAGTACAAAGCCTAAAATATTTACTCTCTGGTCCTTTGTTTAAAAAAAATTGTGGAATCTATCTTAATTCACAAATAGAGGGACTGGGCTCAGACAGGAGCAAGGACACTTAACTGATAAGAGGAGGAAAAGTGGAGTCCATCAGTAGAGATGCTGGTAGGTAGGGAATGATAGAGGTTTTCTGGCTGCCTCTGTTTTCTCGGTGACAAAGGGGATAGAAGTCGATAGCTAAGCATAAGTAAGTTTCCTAAGTAACTTTTAAATCCTCAAGACTTTTTCTGCACCAGTCAGTGAATTTCTTTAAAGAGCTGGCTGGTGAGGACTTTGCTAGTGGTCCAGTGGTTAAGACTCCATGCTTCGAGTGCAGGGGATCTGGGTTGAATCCATGATCAGAGGACTAAGATCTCACATCCTGCAGAGTAACTAAGCCCATGTAACTAAGCCCATGTAACTAAGCCTGCAGAGTAACTAAGCCCAGAGTAACTAAGATCTCACATCCTGCAGAGTAACTAAGCCCATGTAACTAAGCCTGCAGAGTAACTAAGCCCAACTACTGAGCCTGCACGCAACAACTAGAGAAGCCAGGTGCTGCAATGAAGACCCAGTGTAGCCAAAATAAATAATTGAAAGAAAATTATATACAAAAATGATCTTACTGATAAGGTTAACATGGACTGCAAAAGACAGATCATCTACATCAACCCAAAATCTATATCATGTGAACAAGTTAATCATTTATCAGGTCCATGAAAATTTTTCCATTGGTCAAAGAGTCTGAAGACAAAATAATTTTCTTCTTCCTGCCCAGTGTTAGTGCCTCTTTCTAATATTCTGCTTTCCTTTGAGGTGGGAGGTGACGCAGAGGCATCTAATTCTGCTACTTCTTTCTGCGGTCATGCAGCCTAAACACCATTGTGTGGGTTGGAAAACAGATTGCTCTGAACCAGGGGCAGGATTCACAGAATTGCAATATGTTGGTGTTTACTATCAGGTCTCAAGGATCCAGTGGGAAACCTCTCTTCATCAAAAAATTTCAATAAGAAATGGAATCTGTCTCATAATTAGTGAAGAATCTCTGTGTGCAAAGGCAGCAGAAGTGAAGCCTTCCCTATTTGGATTAAGAAATCTAAAATTATTTTCTGCATGCCTTCCTCTGGGTTCAGGTCCCTTTCCATGGCTGGGTCCCTGGACACTCATCCACCTGCCCATTTCCTATCCGAGATCCTTGTTCAGTGCATTATAATAGCGAGATAGCCCATCACCCCAAGAGACAGGATTCAGCTTTGGCATGAATCCTGGAGTGGGTAACCATTCCCTTCTCCAGGGGATTTTTCTCAACCCAGTGATCAAACCTGGGTCTCCTGCATTACAGGCAGATTCTTTACCATCTGAGCCACCAGGGAAGCCCAAAGCTTAGATGGATATTGCCAATTTTCCAAACTGTTTGAGTCCGGTTTTTAAATGTTAACTCCCTCGGGCAAAAAATAAAAAAGTTTAATAGAGGATCTCTGTTAAATTGTTAGCTATTGAAGTAGCTGTCACAAAATAAATGAGCTGTCCAAAAAAATGTTTTATATACTGACATCAGCCTTCAAGGTATATTTTAGAATTTGGGGGTAACATCTGTTACTTCAGCAGGTATGAATATCATAGAGAGTCTAGTTCAGTCATTTGGGAAGTGTCATCTGGAAGCTTGCCTTAACTTCATCCACACCGGTTGGTTCAGTTCAGTTCAGTTCAGTTGCTCAGTTGTATCCGACTCTTTGCAACCCCATGAATCGCAGCATGCCAGGCCTACCTGTTCATCACCAACTCCCGGAGTTCACTCAGACTCACGTCCATCAAGTCGTTGATGCCATCCAGCCATCTCATCCTCTATCGTCCCCTTTTCCTCCTGCCCCCAATTCCTCCCAGCATCAGAGTCTTTTCCAATGAGTCAACTCTTCTCATGAGGTGGCCAAAGTACTGGAGTTTCAGCTTTAACATCATTCCTTCCAAAGAACACCCAGGGCTGATCTCCTTCAGAATGGACTGCTTGGATCTCCTTGCAGTCCAAGGGACTCTCCAGAGTCTTCTCCAACACCACAGTTCAAAAGCATCAATTCTTTGGTGCTCGGCTTTCTTCACAGTCCAACTCTCACATCCGTACATGACCACTGGAAAAACCACAGCCTTGACTAGATGGACCTTTGTTGGCAAAGTAATGTCTCTGCTTTTCAATATGCTATCTAGGTTGGTCATAACTTTTCTTCCAAGGAGTAAGTGTCTTTTAATTTCATGGCTGCAGTCACCATCTGCAGTAATTTTGGAGCCCCCAAAAATAAAGTCTGACACTGTTTCCACTGTTTAACCTCTGTCCAAATATGTCACAGCTCTCTGAATTTCCTAACTAGCTCCCACCTCTCTTTCCGCATCCTGCTACCCTCTCCCATCATGTTCAAATCCATGACAGGTCTTCTCTGTAACTACCTTCTACCTCCTTTTCTAGAATTCTCTCCTTTTTCTCCAACTCTGTGTGTCTGTCTGCTAGCAATGATCCTTAAAAAGCCTCAAATCTGATCAGACTTCAAATCATTTCTGTGGCATTATTACCTACAAAATGAAGTTTTCTGTCTATTTAATTGTCATTCATTTAGTGAGTAAATATTCTTTGAAGGCCTAGTAAGTGCCAAGCACTAGGGAGTTACCAGTGGTGAAAACAAACATAGCCTGTGCCCTTAGGAGCTTCCGAATCACCACCTGGACCCCAGCACCATTCCACCTCAACAATTCCTAACCACTTGCGATTCCTCCTGCCTTCATAACCTGAGTGCCTTCAGACTTACACGCTTTCCTGGATGTCCTTTCTCCACTCTGTCCGTCAGCAGAATTTCCAAGCCTCCTTTAGGGACTCACCGTATATACAACTCACCTGTCTCCCCTCTGTCCCATGATTTCCATGAATAACTGACAGTTTCTTCCTTTTCTTTGATCATGCCAGGCCTATTTTCTATTGCATTTATCAACTATAATTATCTGTCACTATGTCTGACACCCTATCCTGGATTTGTGAGCTTCTCAGTGAGAAAATATAGTTTAGTCATTTGTGTTCCCAAGATCTATTTTAGTCTCAACTGATAATAGGTACCCAATAAATGTGTCTTCGGCAGGGAAGAGGAGGATGTTTAAAAAAGGAAAGGAATGGAAGGACCAAGAAAGGAAGAGAAAAGCTTATGGGTCCTTGAAAACAGTTAATAGCTCATGGAATATTATAGAGCTCCAGAGACTTTGAACATCATGTGCTCTAATCCCCTTATTTTTGAGTTGAAAATATTGAGGCCCTTGAACTAGTTGTTCCAGATTTCTTGCTCTGAACATGGGCCTTTTCCAAGGTCTGCCAGGATGCCCAGTGGCTTCCACCTTCTTCGTCCTTCCAAGCACAACTCAGAGTCACTGTTATTGTCCCCCTCCTCCTCTGCCCATCAGTTACCACATTTTTCTGAAGAAAAGGAAAAATATCTTCAACTGGCCAAATAAGTTGAGATGGTTCAGGGAAAGGAATAAGAGATTGTGCCACAAAAGGGGCGGTTTTTAGGAAAAAGAAACTATAGGCTACTAAATGAAATAGAAAAGAGAAAGAGGGACTAGTGAATGGTCCTGCCTCAGTCCTCTGACCATCCTGATAGAGAACTTGATTCCTCAAAAACTTTCCACTTTTCTTAGACTTCCCTCCAAATTAATAGTATAGATATTTAAAAATAACTTCAAGAGACATGAAGTTCATATATTTCTTTTTATTCTGGGGACATATATGTTGAGATAGAATTTTCAAACACTAACAGATTTTTTATACACAATTAAGTCTATCTCACTTTCTTTTTGAATTTAGCACCAACTTATGGTGGATGAGCAGTGGCTATAAGTTGGACTTTTTAAACAAAAAATGATGAAGAAAAAGAGAATAAGGTACCATATATTCTTTTCAGCAATATACTTAGGAACATAATGGAAAACTGTGCTGATCTCCTTGGAGGTAGAATATACATGCCAAATATATTACTGTATTGAATATATATTGCTTTTTACACGTGTGAAAAGTTAGCCCTCTGGGTTATTGTGTTTCATAAGATCTTCATTCACTGGCATTCTCACCTTCTCATATTAATAAGACATACCTATGTCATCTCAGGATATTCCTCCATCCCGTCATAAATAAGGCCCAGGTTCTTACCAGGTCCATATATCGCTCTGTTAGTGTTAGGGTTTGATAGTCATGGGTGTTCTTTTTTGGAAAATGAGATCCACCCCACATTTTGCACTTGAATTTTGGATGATTATGGGGCAGATAAAGGATATATATTTTAAACTTCTAAATTGTGAAAATGTCACCTGTTTGGAACACACATATAAAGGTTTAAAAGTTCAAAGTCACCTCCTCCCCCAAGAAAACATTCATTTTAAAAAAAGGAGGGAGAAAAAAAGGCAATTCAGAAATTAATCTCTTCTTACATCCAGATAAGAGCAACCAATTGCTATCCTGTTGTCTGTGGCAGAAATCATACCTACCCACCTTCCCCAAGTGGCTTTCCTGATTCGTTAAAGGAGAGCTTCTTTTGAGCCAGGCAGGGTTCAAGGGTGCCACAAAGAGAAATCAATGCCCAACTTAAGGGAGGATATATATTCCAAGACTCAGAAATAATCATGATTTCAGACTGTGGGCTACTGCGTGCAAGTCTGCTTTTCCCCAGGAAAAATTTAGAAACTGATTAAGCAGCAGCATCTTCCCTTTCTTTCCAGTCACCCAATAACACAGAAATACGCTGCTTCCTCATTCCTCTGCCTCTCTGGAAGCTGAAAAAGCCCTAATTGTATTTCCTGTGTATCTAGCCTTAAAGAAGGCACAAAAATACTTTTTAAAAAGCTATAATTTTTGGAAAGGAAGAAGAAATCTAAGAAAATTTGGCTTCCATGCTTAATTACTATGGAAAAATACCTGACACCCTTTGAAAGTGGCAGGTTGATCTGTTTCATCTACTGCCTTAATTATCAGTTGTTATGTTTCCAATGCATCAAAATGCTCCCAAGGAATAAGCTGCCCTTAGGAATAATTTTTGTAATTACATACTAATGTATTGGCTATATAATAATAATCATTCACTCATTCACTTAACAGATACTTCATTGCCTACTCTGTACCAGCCACAGTTTTGAATGCTAGGGATAAAATAAACAGACAAAAATGATTGTCTTCATGAAGCTTACTTAATGGTGGGGGAAGGGTGATGATAAACAAAATAAATAAGATGGTAATAGGAGCTAGGAAGGAATAAAACAGAGAATGGAGATTGGAAGCATTTGAGGGGATACATATTCCAATTTTAAATCAGTTGGTCAGATACAGTCACACTAAGACATGGTGGTCTATGAGGGAGACCTTGCAGATGCTGGAGTGTGTCAAGGGGTCATCACAGAGGAGAGTGGTGCTGAGGCAAGTGTGACCTGGCACACTGGTGGAGGGAGCGATGAGCAGGGAGAGAGCAGCGGGAGAGCCTGGGTGTGTCTGCAAGTGACCCAATTAGCGGTAGGTGGCCACTGTGAGAATGATTTTACTCTCAGTGACAGAAGTATTACATTGTTTTGAGCAAGTGATGGATTTGGGCTGACATATTTTGACAGGATTGTTCTAGTTCCTCTGTTGAAAAGCTGTAAGTACGGGTATAGAAACAGAGATAGGCAGAGCAGAGGGCCTGGAATAGAGTGGTGAGAGATGGTTAGGTTCCTGATACATTTTGAATATGAAGCCAAAAGATTTACTGAATGAACCAGATACATGACATGAGGGAGAGAGCTAAGGATGATCTCAGAGGTTCTTTTAATTTAATTTACTGAAGTAAAGAACCAGACATTCCTATCTGGGAAGATCAGAAATTTGGTTCTGGACACAAAGTTTAATATAGTATTAGCCCAAAACAGCAAAACAAGCGCAAGTATGACATCTTATCTCTCTTGAGGTACTGTGAAAATAATGATAAAGGAACATAAATACACAATGATGAAGAGGACAAGATAGGTCACTAGGACATGACATATTTCACTAAGTTTGCAGGGGGTGGAAAATGAAGAGATGTCATAGTAGAGAAAACCACAGTCTGGGTTATATAGAGAGTAACAGATGAGAAAGCCCCTGACCTGCTCAGAAACAATCAAGAGATGCTCCAGGCTTGAGTTCTACCAGCCCAGCAGAACATGGAGTAATATGTGGGAGTGAAAAAAACAGCCTTTCATTCCCTACTCCTGATCCTCATATAGAATAATCAATAACCAGTTACTTTCTGCATCAAAAATTTGAGAGGTGTGTCTTTTATGAAATTGAATAAATGATTGAAAAGTATCATTGTGGGTAGCACCGAAGTTCAGGATCCAGAGTAAAGTTCTTCTCATTCTAACATTTGTGGATACCACACCATGGTGGCTGGAACCCACATGCTCACTGGAAAAGAAGTCTGCTAGCTGGTCAACCCCACTCCCATGCTCAGGGCTCCCAGCCAGCACTTCTGTTGCCCCATCTAAGATGGGAACTAACAAATTATCCACAAGCTATTGAAAAAAGCTACAATACTGATTGATAAGGAATGCAAAGATGAACAGAAAATAGAAGTAATAATAAAGTGAAGTCGTTCTGCTGCTGCTGCTGCTGCTGCTAAGTCGCTTCTGTCGTGTCCGACTCTGTGCGACCCCATGGACGGCAGTCCACCAGGCTCCACCGTCCCTGGGATTCTCCAGGCAAGAAACTGGAGTTGGTTGCCATTTCCTCCTCCAATGCATGAAAGTGAAAAGTGAAAGTGAAGTCGCTCAGTTGTGTCCAACTCTTCGCGACACCATGGACTACAGCCCACCAGGCTCCTCAGTCCATGAGATTTTCCAGGCAAGAGTACTGGAGTGGGTTGCCATTTCCTTCTCCAGGGGATCTTCCTGACCCAGGGATCGAACCCAGGTCTCCCACATTGTAGGCAGATGCTTTACCGTCTGAGGTACCGGGAAAGCCCCATTAGTATAATTAAGTAAACAGTTTAAAAAAAAACTAGGAAGTATCTTCAGAGAGAATATATTTTACCCTTAAGAAAAGAACAAGATGCTATGAAAAATGGGTAACAAAAATAAGAAATTTCTCTTAGAAATAAAATATAAGATAATGGAACAATAATAAAAATTCTCCTGAACTACTGAAAGAGGAGGTGAAGGAAATCTCTCAGAATGTGGAACCAAGCAAAACAACAACAGTGAAGGCAGCAAACAAACAACTAGAAAGTGACAGATAAAAAAAGGGTAGGAAAAGTGAAAATATAAGAAATACAGGTATAATCAGTCCAGCTAGGGTGGTAGCCAATGAAAAGAGAAAGCCAAAGAGAGGAAAATATGAAAAACATAATATAAGAAAATAAGTTAGAGCTAAAGGAAGGTGTATTCTTGAGGCTGACATAGGAAGTGTAGGATTGGAATAGGTTCAGAAAATATGAGTAGGAAGCTAGAAGATACTGGAGAAGGCAACGGCACCCCACTCCAGTACTCTTGCCCATGGACAGAGGAGCCTGGTGGGCTGCAGTCCATGGGGTTGCTAAGAGTTGGACACAACTGAGCGACTTCACTTTCACCTTCCACTTTCATGCATTGGAGAAGGAAATGGCAACCCACTCCAGTGTTCTTGCCTGGAGAATCCCGGGGACAGGGGAGCCTGGTGGGCTGCCGTCTCAGGTTGCACAGAGTCGGACACGACTGAAGTGACTTAGCGGCAGCAGCAGCAGCACCTAGAAGATATAAGATAAAGGCAAATGGCTTAAGTTTCTTCTCCCTAAAAGAAAATTAAGGTTGAAAAAGAGATAAATGTATAAGAAATGCATTATTTAAACTCAAGCCATGCTGAGAATATCAGGATTTTCAACAATAGAAGGACCAGTCAAAAAAGATCCATATTGTCTTGGTATTAAGAATGTTCTCTTTTGAAAGTCATGTAGTTCATGGTGTTATAACTACAGCAAGTAAAATAATAAAAGTCTAATATATGGCCCAACAGAAAAGTATATTTGCTTTTTATACAGTCATGTAAATTTTTATTTTTATTAGTTTTAAACTTTTAGAATCAATCTATATGCAAAATATTAAAGTCAATTATGGATACTGGATAGGACAAACGTATTTCAGCTTTGACAAGTTAGAAAGTAAATTTAAACAAGAATCAGAGGTGACAAGATTTGCAGGTAAATGTCCTCCTTTCACAAACAGAAGCCAAATGATACTATCTTTAATTGGTGGATTACGAAGTGGTTTGAGTATGTTGCTTGAAGTTATAGTGATGGGGAAAAAGAAAACTAATGATAAGAATTCTATCAGGAGGAAGGAGAAAGGGGAGATGGGAGATATGGTAACAGATTTAAAACCTCATCAACCTCATCAGTGCAGAGTGTGTAAGTCAAAGAGAGAAAGACAAATACTGTATATGAACACATATATATGGAATCTAGAAAGGTGATACCAATGATCCCACATACAGGGCAGCAAAGGAGACGTAGATGTAAAGAACAGACTTTTGGGCTCAGTGAGAGGAGAGGGCGAGAATAGCATTGAAATATCTACATTGCTGCTAAGTCACTTCAGTGGTGTCTGACTCTGTGCGACCCCATAAACGGCAGCCTACCAGGCTCCCCCGTCCCTGGGATTCTCCAGGCGAGAACACTGGAGTGGGTTACCATTGCCTTCTCTGAATATATCCATTACTATACGTGACATAACTGGCCAGTGGGAGTCTGATGCGTGAAGCAGTGCATCGGGAGCCTGTGCTCCGTGACAGTGTTGGGGGATGGGGTGGGGAGGGAGGAGGTTTCAGGGTGGAGGAGACACGCATACCTACCGCTGATTCATCCTGATGCATGGCAAAAATCATCACAGCGTGGTGAAGTAATTACCCTCCAATTAAATAAATTAAGAAAACCTCATCAACCAGAGTGAAAATCAATAGTTAAGTCTTAAAGCCAGTCAATTAAAAAAAGCACTGCAAATATATTATTTATAAATATGAAAGAAACCCCACAAAATTTAAGAAGAGGAATGCCTGTGCCACTCCAGCTATTTGTGTCCCCAGCAGGAAGACGACAGGACCCCTACATCAGGAACCACACTTTCCCAGAGCCTCTCAGTAGACTCCTGACGGCATGAGACTCACCATGTGCCACCTTGCCACTCTCACTGCTGGAGACATTGGGAAAAAATAGATTTTTCAGTTATATTTTCTGGCCTGAATAATGTCAGGTTTCACTCAGGACAGAAGGAGAAAATGGAAATTAGGTAGCTCTCAGCAGGGGGTTCCACAGCTAGACAGTGGCAGAGTAGGGTTCTGAAACCCAATGAAATATATGTTTAAGTAAACTAGTAAAAGCATAAACAGTATAAGAGTCAATGAGAAGCATTAAATAAACAGGTATCAGTAGTGTAAATTTAAATCAAAAGACAAGCACAGATTGTGTTTAAGACTCACCCTTCCTTAGCCTTCATAGGCAGTGAGAATTGACCAAAAGTGAGTGAGGCCATCAGAACCAAGGACGAAGACTAGTCATCAGAGAGAAAGGACTAACAGGTGGAGTCAATTACCAAAGGCCAAATACTCCCTCATTAAAAAAAGAAGAATCTGGCTTGAAAAAAGTTTTAAAATAAACGTGGTGGTGGGCATAATTAAGTTTATTTAAAACAAATTGGTTTCCAATTGAGAAAATTATATTTTAAAATTATGTGTACTAAGTTTTAATGAGCAAGTACCTGCGTGTAGTTACTAATCAGTTTCATGGAATGCAGTTTTGATTTTGTCAAACAAATTCCATTTAACGAAAAGCAGCACCACTTAACTCCCAAGAAATTGTGATTGCTCCTCTTTTTCCAGCCTTGATATGCATCTTACTAAAGAAATTAGCTGTTGTTTTTTTCTTTTAAATTTTTTTTCAGTTGATCTCCTCAAATAGACTTGCTTAAAAAATATAGTATCAATTTTAAGTTCAGAACCTGGTTACATACATTTTTATTGTCTACAATACATAATACCTTGGTAAATGCAATCAGAGTAGTAATTTGCATGGATACTGCTAGGCTTAGGGTTCATAATAGCAAATGTTTCTGTAAAAGTGAGATGAGCGTTTTGGACAGAACCACTTCAAGAATATGGTGGAGTGACGCCATGGAAACAGAGCTTTGGAAATTTCATCTGAGACATTTGATGGACATTCTCTCAGTTATACAAATAAACAATGACTCAGGAACTAGCTGGAGAGAGAGGTGGATATCTCCTCAGCTAATGTTCAAAAATGCATGAGACTCACAGTGATACAACTGAAAACCTCTCATCATGAAACATAACCAAACCAAACATTTTTCTCTTTTTCCACTCTGTAGCAAGTATGTTGCTCTTTTCCCCCCTTTGAAGAATTCTCTTAAGATTTTTTTCAATTTGCTGTTACCACATTAAGCTTTTCCCATTGCTCCGGAGAATGCCAAAAGGTTTAAGAGCAGGATTAGGGATATACTAGACTATTAGCTCTCAAAGTGTGGATTCTTGTATCCATATCTTGAACACTGCACTTGAACACTGAACTCTTCCTTGGTCCATCAGGGTACCATTTATTACAGTGTGCTTCACTTATCCAGGGAAAAATAATTGAGCAACAAGTCTTCAGAAAGCAGCCCCAAACAGAACAAAGCATAAAGCACGTCTATGAAGCCAATGCAGATGCTCTAAGCCCTAAAACTAAAGCTTCTGTACTTTATTAGTTAGAAATCGCTACACACAGGACTCTGAGTTCTTATAACCTATTCTAGCACAGTCCATGGGGTTGCTGAGAGTTGGACATGACTGAGCGACTTCACTTTCACTTTTCACTTTCATTCATTGGAGAAGGAAATGGCAACCCACTCCAGTGTTCTTGCCTGGAGAATCCCAGGGATAGGGGAGCCCGATGGGCTGCCGTCTATGGGGTCACACAGAGTCGGACACGACTGAAGTGACTTAGCAGTAGCTGTAGCAGCACAGTTCAAATTACAATAGGAAATGCGTGAAGCTATTATCCAAAACACCAGAGCAAACCATGGTGGTTTAATACTTATAGCAAGGGAGACATAACAATTAATTTCACAAAGCATAAATTATATGGCATGGATGTAACCCCTTTCATTTACACATTCATCCACTCATGCAGTCAACTCAGGTCGTCAAGTGCATATCTATTTCTTGGGATAGAAAAAGAATGGTTACAGAGCTATGAGATCCCGCACAGGTTGTGGGGATACCCATATCCTTTTTTCCACCTGCTTTTTCATACACTCCCGTGAACGGCTATATGCAGTGTTTCCTATACTCTTCATGCTTCTACTCACTGCTTCTCGTCCAGGCCCAATGATCTGATTCTCATGGACATCCAAATGGATTGTTCTAGAGGTAGAGGAACCAGGCAGAGACCTTCCCCAGGATTTTTCATACTGGAAGTAGGAAATTAGTCAGACTCTGTAGTGATGAGAGGAGCCATGTGTGACAATTCTTGGTGCAATTGGTGACTATGGAGAAGAAGGAAGAAAGTAATGATATCAGGAAGAGAGAGAAGTGAAAAAGCAATGAAGAAAGTCTTTCTGCCATTCAGGCCCCTGGTTCCTTGTGATCTTATAAATACACAATTTTTTGCTGCAGTTTGTCTGATGTTTCCTCCAGTTACAGGAACGATCCAGTGTCCTTGGCAAATTCTCATATTTCCTAGGCTAATTTGAGCTGTGGTTTTGGCAACTATAGACTAAAGATATTTGAATCACATGGTCTGAAAATCACTATGCACCTTTCCCTTATGTCATTTGAGTAATATGATTTTTCTAGTGTCCCAACTCTGATAATATTGGGTTGTTATATGCTCCTTGGTTTTTGTTTTGT
Organism: Ovis canadensis; assembly: GCF_042477335.2. Classification (NCBI taxonomy): domain Eukaryota; kingdom Metazoa; phylum Chordata; class Mammalia; order Artiodactyla; family Bovidae; genus Ovis; species Ovis canadensis. Next base: position 16,644,008 of record NC_091257.1, read on the forward strand.
TTTGGTAATTATATTTGTATCAGGTAAACATTTTGAATGTAAGATATAAGATCATCACTGCCACCTAAAACAGGGGAACTGTATCAGAAATTTTGCCCAAATTCTAAATACTCAATATAGACCCATAAACTTGGTTACTACTCAGACAGTCTTTTCTGCTTTTAATGAAAGTCTTTGCAGCTCATATACCATCTTTCATGATGAAAACATTCTTTACTGTGCCATTAAGACAAATGCATGGCAAGATGAATTCTGATGCCTGCCAGCAGGTAAGAGAAGCATGCTGAGCCAGGCAATGCAACCCTGAATGAGCCATGCATTGTTCTTTCTTACTCAAATCCCAACCTGCTGCCTGCTGATGAGCAGAAGTAATGGAAATGACACCATTATCAATTATGGCAATAGGAGTTTGCCAACAAACTAAAAAATAATGGAAAGCTATTAAAATTGTTAGGACTTTCATATATCTCACAAATATTAAAATATTCCATTTTAAATTATTATTTATTCCAAGAATCTTTTATTAAAAAAAATAGATTGACGTTTCCAAATAAGGTACTTTGAAAATACTTGCTTTTAGATTATCATTTGTGACTCCTTTTATTTCATTAGGGTAACCATTGGCTCATAATTGGTTATATTCAATATACACAGAGAGATTGATTGAGTATTCCTTTTAGAATGTTTTTATTTCCCCAAAGATCTCACAGAACAAATACATGCTTCTGAGGACAGAGTTCACACTCTGCCTTTTCTTTGTAACTCCAGCTGCTTGGTATCAGGAGCCATAAACTGGCAACCTGGCATGACACGATCGTAGGTGGTATTTACAAGATGTGTCTCTGTTTTTGTCAATAAGACTGAGACTATCACCCTGTGTTTGAGCACAAACCTCAAACAAACAAAACTTTCCTTCTTTTAAAGACAATAAGCACAGATAACCAAAAGAAAAATGAATGTTAACAGGAAATTTGCAGAAAAGATAAAGTGGAACAGCCCTGACAGGAATTAAACAAAGCCAATCAGACAGGTAAATCAGTGATGACAATTCAGGCCAACCCAAGGTCCCACATTGCGTCTATCAGATTTGCAAACATTTTCTGAAAGGCTGATAATAGCAAGTGTTTTTTAAAATGTAGGAAAATACAAGCTCTCCTACATTGCCAAAAGGAACATAGAAGGTCCTTACTGCTTTGGTGAGCCAGCAGCGGCATCTGGTACTGCTGAAGATGCCGCATCCAGAGAAAAGATCACGATAGCAGTTACCCAAGAGAAACCTCTGGGTGTGGCTTGAGGCAGCAGGAAGTTGGTTTGTGCAAATAAACCATGTGTGTCCATCAACAAAAGAAAGGATTAATAGAGAGTAACTGAACATTGTGAAACAATTGTTAGTAATGTTACGCAAACACATAAATCCCGTGGCAAGAATGACAGAACTGAAATAACTTTAGAAATAAAAGCATAGTAACTTTGTGAAGCAAAAGGCAACGAAAAATGGGAAAGGTGTACCCAACTGAATGCAGAGTTCCAAAGAAAAGCAAGGAGAGATAAGAGAGCCTTCTTAAGTGAGCACTGCAAAGAAACAGAGGGAAACAGTAAAAAGAGAAAGAGTAAAAATCCCTTCAAGAAAACTGGAGATATCAAGGAAATATTTCATGCAATGATGGGCACGATAGAGGAGAGAAACAGTAAGGAGCTAACAGACGCAGAGGACATTAAGGAGAGATGGCAAGAATACACAGAAGAATGATGTAGAAAAGGTCTTAATGATCCAGATGACAATGATGTGGCCATCCACCTAGAGCAAGACATCCCAGAGTGTGAAGTCAAGTGGCCTTAGGAAGCATGACTACAACTCACTGGAAAAGACCCTGATGCTTAGAAAGATTGAAGGCAAAAGGAGAAAGGGGCAGCAGAGGAGGAGATGGTCAGATAGCATCACTGATTCGATGGACAGGAATCTGAGCAAACTCTGGGAGACAGTGGAGGACAGAGGAGTCTGGTACACTGCAGTCTGTGTGGCAAAGAGTCAGACGTGACTGATTGACTGAACAACAACAACTTTGTGACAGGTTTGGAAAATTTAATAGTGTCAAGACTGGGATCTCAGTAACGACTCTGGGGTGAGGGAACTGCAGAAGTCATCTTACAGAATACATGCATTTAAGCTCCAGAAGAAATTCCATGACAGGTGATTTTTAGATCTGTTTTCTCTAGTTCAGGCCTCTGTAGTCCTCATCAGGAAAAGAGATTGATCCTAAGGCAGAAAACTTAAAGAGCTTCAGGATTTAGACAGCAGGGGCTGAACCCAGCTTAGTGGTAATCATCAGAACTTTGCCTTTGAAAGTTGAAATACAAGTCCTCCAGATTAAATAAGAAGCCATTCTTCCAAAGCTATACTAACTAGGGCCCAGCACTGGATTTATGAGACACTGCCAGTGTAGATAGATCCATCTACCCTGAAGCAAAGACTATGTCATAATCTCATGATAAGCCAAGGCTGCTCTAAGCTGCTTTGGCCACACTTCTTAGCCACATTGTCCTTTTTTTTTTTTTTTTTTTAGTTTTTTATTTTTTAAATTTTAATATCTTTAATTCTTACATGCGTTCCCAAACATGAGCCCCCCTCCCACCTCCCTCCCCATAACATCTGTCTGGGTCATCCCCATGCACCCGCCCCAAGCATGCTGCATATACAGCTGGAAGGGCTTTTGGGTTATTCTAAAGCTAATAGCCAAAATAATTTCCTTCTTTGCTTGGGAAGCAAGTAGACAAAGATTAGAGTAATGCTTCCTAAGTCAAGTCCTGGAGCAGGTTGCTCCTCAAAGTGCTGCCCCTGGCCCAGAAGAATGCTTAAACCTTAACATGCATGAAATATAAACAGGTTTCTTGGGAAAATGCAGAGTTTCAGTCAGATGATTTGGTATGGAGCTTAAAGTCCAACATTTCTATCAAGTTTCTGGTCAGGGCTGTAAATCCTCCTGCTTCCAGCATGGCCCTCCCCTGGGATAAGGATTCTCTTCCTCCAGTCCCCAGCATCCGCGTCCGCATCTATCTACACAACACGAATCATTGTTTAAGTGATCTGTGTGCACATGGAAGTCTGAGAAGGCTGGTTCCAGAACCTGTGTGAACCAGTTCTCTGATCCTGTGGTTACCCATCTCCTACTTACACAGTGTAGTTACTTCCGGCACACAAACAAACCTCCTGGAATTTGTTATCCTGCTGCTGCCCATAGCAGTGCTCTGTCCAGATCCCCTCCAACCGATTCACACACAACACCTCTGTGGGGACTGGCTTAAACTTTCAATAACCTGCACCATGTCTCTTTGTTGGCTGTGCCCTCTGGATAGCAGAACCCCCTTTGCTATGAAGGAAAGCAGGAAAGGCCTGGGGACTGCCATCCCCTTCAGCAGCCCTGACCCAAGACTGACAGGCACAGTTCAGTTCAGTTCAGTCGCTCAGCTGTGTCTGACTTTGTGACCCCAAGGACTGCAGCATGCCAGGCCTCCCTGTCCATCACCAACTCCTGGAGCTTGCTCAAACTCATGTCCATCATCAAGTCGTTGATGCCATCCAACCACCTCATCCTCTGTCGTCCCCTTCTCCTTCTGCCTTCAATCTTTCCCAGCATCAGTCTTTTCCAATGAGTCAGTTCTTCCCATCAGGTGGCCAAAGTATTAAAGCTTCAGCTTCAGCATCAGTCCTTTGAATGAATCTTCAGGACTGATTTCCTTTAGGATGGACTGGTTGGATCACCTTGGTTGGATCACTCACCCTTACAGAGTCCAAGGGACTCTCAAGGGTCTTCTCCAACACCACAGTTCAAAAGCATCAATTCTTTGGCACTCAGCTTTCTTTATAGTCCAACACTCACGTCCATACATGACTACTGGAAAAACCATAGCTTTAACTAGATTGACCTTTGCTTACAAAGTAATATCTCTGATATTTAAATATGCTGTTTATGTTGGTCATAGCGTTTCTTCCAAGAAGCAAGTGTCTTTTAATTTCATGGCTACAGTTAACATCTGCATGTGATTTGGAGCCCCAGAAAAATAAAGTCTGTCACTGTTTCCATTGTCTCCCTATCTATTTGCCATGAAGTGATGGGACAAGATGCCATGATCTTAGTTTTCTGAATGTTGAGTTTTAAGCCAGCTTTTTCACTCTCCTCTTTCACTTTCATCAAAAGGCTCTTTAGTTCTTCTTCACTTTCTGCCGTATGGGTGGTGTCATCTGCATATCTGAGGTTATTGATATTTCTCCCAGTAATCTTGATTCCAGCTTGTGCTTCATTCAGCCCAGGGTTTCTCATGATGTACTCTGCATATAAGTTAAATAAGCAGGATGACAATATACAGCCTTGACATACTCCTTTCCCAGTTGAGAACCAGTCTGTTGTTCCATGTCCAGTTCTAACTGTTGCTTCCTGACCTGCATATAGATTTCTCAGGAGGCAGGACAAGTGGTCTGGTATTCCCATCTCTTTAAGAATTTTCCACAGTTTGTTGTGATCCACACAGTCAAAGACTTTGGCATAGTTAATAAAGCAGAATTAGATGTTTTTCTGGAACTCTCTTGCTCTTTTGGTGATCCAGTGGATGTTGACAATTTGCTGGTTCCTCTGCCTTTTCTACATCCAGCCTGAACATCTGGAAGTTCATGGTTCACACACTATTGAAGCCCGGCTTGGAGAATTGTGAGCATTACTTTGCTAGCTTGAGATGAGTGCAATTGTGTGGTAGTTTGAGCATTCTTTGGCATAATCAATAAAGCAGAAATAGAGGTTTTTCTGGAATTCTCTTGCTTTTTCAATGATCCAGCAGATGTTGGCAATTTGATCTCTGGTTCCTCTGCCTTTTCTAAAACCAGCTTGAACATCAGGAAGTTCACGGTTCACATATTGCTGAAGCCTGGCTTGGAGAATTTTGAGCATTACTTTACTAGCGTGTGAGATGAGTGCAATTGTGCGGTAGTTTGAGCATTCTTTGGCATTGCCTTTCTTTGGGATTGGAATGAAAACTGACCTTTTCCAGTCCTGTGGTCACTGCTGAGTTTTCCAAATTTGCTGGCATATTGAGTACAGCACTTTCACAGCATCATCTTTCAGGATTTGAAATAGCTCAACTGGAATTCCATCACCTCCACTAGCTTTGTTCGTAGTGATGCTTTCTAAGGCCCACTTGACTTCACATTCCAGGATGTCTGGCTCTAGATGAGTGATCACACCATCATGATTATCTGGGTCATGAAGATCTTTTTTATACACTTCTTCCGTGTATTCTTGCCACCTCTTCTTAATATCTTCTGCTTCTGTTAGGTCCATACCATTTCTGTCCTTTATTGAGCCCATCTTTGAATGAAATGTTCCTTTGGTATCTCTAATTTTCTTGAAGAGATCTCTAGTCTTTCCCATTCTGTTGTTTTCCTTAATTTCTTTGCATTGATCGCTGAAGAAGGCTTTCTTATCTCTTCTTGCTATTCTTTGGAACTCTGCATTCAGATGCTTATATCTTTACTTTTCTCCTTTGCTTTTTGCTTCTCTTCTTTTCCTGGCTATTTGTAAGGCCTCCCCAGACAGCCATTTTGCTTTTTTGCATTTCTTTCCCATGGGGATGGTCTTGATCCCTGTCTCCTATACAATGTCATGAACCTCATTCCATAGTTCATCAGGCACTCTATCTAAGAGATCTAGGCCCTTAAATCTATTTCTAACTTCCACTGTATAATCATAAGGGATTTGATTTAGGTCTTACCTGAATGGTCTAACGGTTTTCCCTACTTTCTTCAATTTGAGTCTGAATTTAGCAATAAGGAGTTCATTATCTGAGCAACAGTCAGCTCCTGGTCTTGTTTTTGTTGACTGTATCGAGCTTCTCCATCTTTGGCTGCAAAGAATATAACCAACCTGATTTCGGTGTTGACCATCTGGTGATGTCCATGTGTAGAGTCTTCTCTTGTGTTGTTGGAAGAGGGTGTTTGCTATGAGCAGTGCATTATCTTGGCAAAACTCTATTAGTCTTGCCCTGCTTCATTCCACATTCCAAGGCCAAATTTGCCTGTTACTCCAGGTGTTTCATGACTTTCTATTTTTGCATTCCAGTCCCCTATAATGAAAAGGACATCTTTTTTGGGTGTTAGTTCTAAAAGGTCTTGTAGGTCTTCATAAAGCTGTTCAACTTCAGTTTCTTCAGCGTTACTGGTTGGGGCATAGACTTGGATAACTGTGATATTGAATGGTTTGCCTTGGAGATGAACAGAGATCATTCTGTCATTTTTGAGATTGTATCCAAGTACTGTATTTCAGACTCTTTTGTTGACCATGATGGCTATTCCAGTTCTTCTAAGGGATTCCTGCCAGCAGTAGTAGATGTAATGGTCATCTGAGTTTAATTCACCCATTCCAGTCCATTTTAGTTCACTGATTCCTAGAAAGTCAACGTTCACCCTTGCCATCTCTTGTTTGACCATTTCCAATTTGCCTTGATTCATGGACCTGACATTCCAGGTTCCTATGCAATATTGCTCTTTACAGCATTGGACCTTGCTTCTATCACCAGTCACATCCACAGCTGGGTACTGTTTTTGCTTTGGCTCCATCCCTTCATTCTTTCTGGAGTTATTTCTCCACTGATCTCCAGTAGCATATTGGGCACCTACTGACCTGGGGAGTTCCTCTTTCAGTATCCTATCATTTTGCCTTTTCATACTGTTCATGGGGTTCTCAAGGCAAGAATACTGAAGTTGTTTGCCATTCCCTTCTCCAGTAGACCACATTCTGTCAGACCTCTCCACCATTACCTGCCCGTCTTGGGTTGCCCCGCAGGCATGGCTTGGTTTCACTGAGTTAGACAAGGCCGTGGTCCTAGTGTGATTGGACTGACTAGTTTTCTGTGAGTACAGTTTCAGTGTGTCTGCCCTCTGATGCCCTCTTGCAACACCTACCATCTTACTTGGGAAATCTGTATGCAGGTCAGGAAGCAACAGTTAGAACTAGACATGGAACAACAGACTGGTTCCAAATAGGAAAAGGAGTACGTCAAGGCTGTATATTGTCACCCTGCTTATTTAACTTATATGCAGAGTACATCATGAGAAATGCTGGACTGGAAGAAACACAAGCTGGAATCAAGATTGCTGGGAGAAATATCAATAACCTCAGATATGCAGATGACACCACCCTTAGGGCAGAAAGTGAAGAGAAGCTAAAAAGCCTCTTGATGAAAGTGAAAGTGGAGAGTGAAACAGTTGGCTTAAAGCTCAGCATTCAGAAAATGAAGATCATGGCATCCGGTCCCATCACTTGATGGGAGATAGATGGGGAAACAGTGGAAACAGTGTCAGACTTAATTTTTCTAGGTTCCAAAATCACTGCAGATGGTGTTTGCAGCCATGAAATTAAAAGACGCTTACTCCTTGGAAGAAAAGTCATGACCAACCTAGATAGCATATTCAAAAGCAGAGACATTACTTTGCCGACTAAGGTCTGTCTAGTTAAGGCTATGGTTTTTCCTGTGGTCATGTATGGATGTGAGAGTTGGACTGTGAAGAAAGCTGAGCACTGAAGAATTGATGCTTTTGAACTGTGGTGTTGGAGAAGACTCTTGAGAGTCCCTTGGACTGCAAGGAGATCCAACCAGTCCATTCTGAAGGAGATCAGCCCTGGGTGTTCTTTGGAAGGAATGATGTTAAAGCTGAAACTCCAGTACTGTGGCCACCTCATGCGAAGAGTTGACTCATTGGAAAAGACTCTGATGCTGGGAGGGATTGTGGGCAGGAGGAGAAGGGGATGACAGAGGATGAGATGGCTGGATGGCATCACTGACTCGATGGACATGAGTCTGAATGAACTCTGGGAGCTGGTGATGAACAGGGAGGCCTGGCGTGCTGCGATTCATGGGTTCGCAAAGAGTCAGACACAACTGAGTGACTGAACTGACCTTGAGCATTCTTTGGCATTGTCTTTCTTTGGGATTGGAATGAAAACTGACCTTTCCCAGTCCTGTGGCCACTGCTGAGTTTTCCAAACTTGCTGGCATATTGAGTGCAGCACTTTCACAGCATCATCTTTTAGGATTTGAAATAGCTCAATGGGAATTCCATCATCTCCAGTAGCATTGTTCACAGTGATTCTTCCTAAGGCCCACTTGACTTCACATTGCAAGATGTCTGGCTCTAGGTGAGTGATCACACCATCGTGATTATCTGGGTTGTGAAGATCTTTTTGTATAGCTCTTCTGTTATTCTTGCCATCTCTTCTTAACATCTTCTGCTTCTGTTAGGTCCATACCATTTCTGTCCTTTATTGTGCCCATCTTTGCATTAAATGTTCCCTTAGTATCTCTAATTTTGTTGAAGAGATCTCTGGTCTTTCTCATTCTATTGTTTCTTCTATTTCTTTGCATTGATCACTGAAGAAGGCTTTCTTATCTCTCCTTTCTATTCTTTGGAACTCTGCGCTCAAATGGGTATATCTTTCCTTTTCTCCTTTTCCTTTCACTTCCCTTCTTTTTTCAGCTATTTGTAAGGCCTCTTCAGACAACCATTTTGCCTTTTTGCGTTTCTTTTTCTTGGGGATGTTCTTGATTACTACCTCTTGTACAATGTCACAAACCTCCATTCATAGTTCTTTAGGCACTCTGTCTATCAGATCTATTCCCTTGTATCTATTTTTCACCTCCACTGTATAATCATAAGGGATTTGATTTAGGTCATACCTGACTGGTCTATTAGTTTTCCCTACTTTCCTTAATTTTAGTCTAAATTTGGCTCATGATCTGAGCCACAGTCAGTTCCCAGTCTTGTTTTTGCTGACTGTATAGAGCGTCTCCATCTTTGGCTGCAAAGAATATAATCAATCTGATTTTGGTGTTGACCATGTGGTGATGTCCATGGTTGTCTTTTGTTGTGTTGTTGGAAGAGGGTGTTTGCTATGACCAGTGTGTTCTCTTGGCAAAACTCTATTAGCCTTTGCCCTACTTCTTTCTGTAGTCCAAGGCCAAATTTGCTTGTTACTCTAGTATTTCTTGACTTCCTACTTTGCATTCCATTCCCCTATATTGAAAAAGACATCTTTTTGGGGTATTAGTCTAGTAGGTCTTGTAGGTCTTCATAGAACTGTTCAGCTTCAGCTTCTTCAGTATTACTGGTCAGGGTATAGACTTGGATTACTGTGATACTGAATTGTTTGCCTTGGAAATGAACAGAGATCATTCTGTCGTTTTTGAGATTGCATCCAAGTACTACATTTCAGACTCTTTTGTTGACCATGATGGCTACTCCATTTCTTCTAAGGGATTTTTGCCCACAGTAGTATATATAAATGTCATCTGAGTTAAATTCACCCATTCTAGTCCATTTTAGTTCACTGATTCCTAAAATGTCAATGTTCACTCTTGCCATCTCCTGTTTGACCACTTCCAGTTTGCCTTGATTCATGGACCTAACATTCCAGGTTCCTATGCAATATTGCTCTTTACAGCATCGGACCTTGCTTCCATCACCAGTCACATCCACAACTGGCTATTGCTTTCCTTTGGCTCCATCTCTTCATTCTTTCTGGTGTTATTTCTCCATTCTTCTCCAGTAGCATTCCTTTTCATGATGTTCATGGGGTTCTCAAGGCAAGAATACTGAAGTAATTTGCCATCCCTTTCTCCAGTGGACCACGTTTTGTCAGAACATTCCACCATGACTCATCTGTCTTGGGTGGCCCTATATGGCATGGCTCATAGTTTCATTGAGTTAGACAGGGCTGTGGTCCATGTGATCAGATCAGTTAGTTTTCTGTGATTGTGATTTTCAGTCTTTCTGCCCTCTGATGGAGAAGGATAAGAAGCATATGAAATCATCCTGATGAGAAAGACTGACTGAGGGGGAAACTGGGTGTTGTTTTGATGGGTGGGGCCATGCTCAGTAAATCTGTAATCCAACTTTCTGTTGATGGGTGGGGCTGTGTTCACTCCCTGTAATTTGACCTGAGGCCAAACTATGGTAGTGGTAATGAAGATAATGGTGACCTCCTTCAAAAGGTCCCAGGCACTGCTGCACTCAGTGTTCCTGACCCTGCAGCAGGCCACCACTGACCCATGCATCCACCAGAGACTTTTGGACATTCACAGACAAGTCTGGGTCAGTCTCTTGTGTGGTCACTGCTCCTTTCTCCTGGGTCTTGGTATGCACAAAATTTTGTTTGTGCCCTCCAAGAGGGTTAGGCACAGGGATCTTCAAACTCCAGCTCCCTTTCTGCTCATCAGTTCAAGTTCAAGTTTTGATAGTGTTCTGCACAGGGAAGGATTACACCAAAATTACCATCTGCAGAGTTTACTTGGTACTTCACCGTTCTGCTTCTTCCCTTCCCAGTCCTGCTCACTTCCTGATATTGTTGCCCAAGAACACTTCATAATAAACCCATTTCTCCTAAATCCTGTCTCAAGGTTTGGGGAGCCCAAACTAAACACATGCTCTTTTTTTGTTGTGCAGTTGTTAAGACGTGTCCCGCTCTTTGTGACTCCATGGACTACAACATACCATGCTGTTTTAGCTCCATATAATATGAACTAACACCAGTACATAGTCAAGGATTGTGTTGTTTCTAAAGTTGTCTTGGTCACTGCTTGAGACCTTGAGTCTTTGATTCAAGCTGAATCAGATCTTCTGCGTACCTCAAAAGGCTACAGGAAATCAGTGGAGTCTAGGAATTTCATACTTGGAAATTTAGATGCTCACATTCTGAGAGTGTGATGAAATAAGCTATGCCTTACTTTCTGAATGAGCTGTGGCTGTTCAGTGAATGTGGTGATGATGCAGTCCTTCAACTGGCTTTATAAAGAACCCATAGAAAGAGCAAAGGATCTAGAAGACATGTCCTGACCAATAATGCAGCCGCAACTCCCAACTATGTGTGGCTGCTGAACCCTTGAAAGGTTGCCAGTGCAAATTACGATGGGCTGTAAGTGGAGAATGCACACCTCATTTCAAAGATCAAGTGCATAAGAAGAAAAGAAAATAGCCCAGTAATCTTATGTTGATTATATGGCAAATAATATGTTTGAAATATTGGGTTAAATAAAATTTATTATTCAATTTACTTCACCTGTTTATTTCTACCTTTTAAAACAGTGGCTACTGGAAATTTTAAATTATTTGTGCACCTCCCATTATATTTCTGTTGAACTGAATGGAATAGAGGTCTTAGCTTTCAACCTTAAATGTCAGACCAAATTAAATCTCCCTAGTTCTTCATAATATCTTCACTGTACCTATTTCTGGTGTGCAATTGGCCCCCAGTAAATATATAAAATGGTACACTGCCCTCAATTATAAATACTTTTACCAATGCATAAGGTTGCCATGGACTTCCCTGGTGGTTCAGATGGTGAAAAAGAATCTGCCTGCAGTGTGGGAGACCTGGGTTTGATTCCTGTGTGGGAAGATCCCCTGGAGAAGGACATGGCAACCTACTCTAGTATTCTTGCCTGGATAATTCCATGAACAGAGGAATTGGCGGGCTACAGTCCATGGGGTTGCAAAGAGTCAGACATGACTGAGCAACTAAAACACACACACACACTCAAGGTTGCCTTGGAGTTGGAAAAGTCTACAGTTTGAGCCCTAACCTGAAAAATATTGAGTATTATACCAGAAACATATTTTGAAAATCAGTGCCAGTAGTTATTATTCTTAGTTTAAAATAATCTAATCTGAGGACATTTTATTTTAAAGCTATTAATAGTTATTCCAAAGTTTTCCTCTGTGTCCATCAAGTTTACTTCCCTGACAGCTCTTCTGTCCTGTCTTCCCCAAGCCCTCCACCAACAATCTGTAGAGTGCCAATACTTCTCACCTGGACTGTGACAGCTTCATAACTGAGCCCCCATAATTGAGCATGGAGTCTTAACCAGTGGACCACCGCAGAAGTCCCAAAACTCTACTTTTCTTGTCTTTTTAAATTTATTTTTTCCCAACTCTACTTTTCTTGTTACAACTTCCCTTCTTTTTTCCAATTCATTTTAGGCTACTCCCCATTCTCACTAAATTCTGCCAGTAAGTTATAACCCACAGAATAATGTGAATCTTTTTACAGAACATATAGTGCTGTTATCTGAGATTTTTCTTTGAAGTCCAAGGTATTTCAGGTGATAATTTAAGTGGCTTGATTACACTTATTTGTGCAAAATTGATCTGTGCTTAATGTGAATGCTTTTTGCTTAATTTTATATACCCCCAGAATTTACAAGTCTTCAGGGAAAATTCAGTTCAGTTCAGTTGATCAGTCATAACCAACTCTTGGACTGCAGCACACCACGCTGCAGTCAGTTCTTTTCCAATCAGTTAGTTCTTCACATCATGGAGCCAAAGTATCTGAATCAGAGCTTCAGATTCAGCATCAGTCCTTCCAATAAATATTCAGGACTGATTTCCTTTAGGATTGACTGGTTGGATCTCCTTACAGTCCAAGGGCCTCTCAAGAGTCTTCTCCAATACCACAATTGAAAAGCATCAATTCTTTGGTGCTCAGCTTTCCTTATGGTCAAGGAAAATTCAGTTCAGTTAAGTTCAGTCGCTCAGTTGTGTCCGACTCTTTGCGACACCATGGACTGCAGCACACCAGGCTTCCCTGTCCATCACCAACTCCTGGAGTTTACTCAAACTCACGTCCATTGATTCAGTGATGTCATCCAACCATCTCATCCTCTGTCATCCCCTTCTCCTCCCACCTTCAATCTTTCCCAGCATCAGGGTCTTTTCCAATGAGTCAGTTCTTTGCATCATGTAGCCCAAGTATTGGAGTTTCAGCTTCAGCATCAGTCCTTCCAATGAATATTCAGGACTGATTTCCTTTAGGATTGACTGGTTGGATCTCCTTGCAGTCCAAGGGACTCTCAAGAAAATGAAAGATCTTTAATCTAAGGAGTTACATATCTATATTTGAATGGATAGGAGCATCTATCATTGATAACTATTTGTGTGGCAGTTTATATTGTGCTGACTTTTCTAAACAAACTCAATATTTTAAAATAAAACACACGAAACTCTGCTTAGAGTGTCCCTTTCCCTCCCCCATCACTTGGTACCCCAAGTTTTACCTCAATTATTTCTGTATTACATGATGGCATATTATTTGCATATTATCATAAACCAGGAGGCAAAACACAAAATAACAATAAAAGCTATAGTAGAAGTAACAAAATTAGATGGAAAAGCTGTTGAACGTTGAAGAGGGAGCCAAGTCAACTAAAACATCAGATGATTACATTACTTAGCTCTTATCTCATTTTCTCTTAGAGACTTTTTTTCCAGCCCAGAATGTTGAGTGTTCCAAATCATCATTTGTTATTTCACTTTTTTTTTTTTGGATGCCAAGAGAAATCAGAGGTGGATGGTGTGAGGTAGGGGTTGGGATTAGGGCAGCAGTAAGGAATGGACAGAGCTGAGGGGAGGGAACGGTACTGAGTATTGTGTGACACTCGGACTGCAGCTCATTGAGAGACTTCTAGAACTGTAATTAACATTTAAAGATTCCCTGGTGTACCTGTTTTGACTTGAGTAGTAAAATAGGAAGATCTTATTTGCAGATGTGTTGAAAGCACGCATATGTGCTAAGTTGCTTCATTCATATCCGACTCTTTGCTACTGTACAGACTGTAGTCTGCCAGGCTTCTCTGTCCATGGGATTCTCCAGGCAGGAATACTGGAGTGGGGAGCCATTTCCTCCTCCAGGGGATCTTCCCAACCCAGGGATCAAATCTGCATAGGCAGGTGGCTTGTTTACTACTAATGCCACCTGGGAAGCTGTGTCGGAAATATAACTGACTACATTTTAAAATTCTCTATGTGTTTATAATGCAAGAAAAGGAGTGAGACATACTTGGTTATTAAAGGCAATATACCAGTTCTCTTATCTGTAGGTATTTTAAAAAGCAGATAAAATTTTGTTCATGGATAAAGAACATTTCCTTAGGAAAAGAATAGTCATTTAGTGATTTGAATTTAATTATTTCATTTTAACAGAGGAAAAAAAAGGGAAAAAACCTTAGGCATACAAATTGAACTAATTTGTCTTCCTAGTAGCCTCGCTAAAAACATATGTCTAATGACTGCACAGTATTTAAGCTGATGAAAGTGTGATTCACATTTTTCAGGAATGGACAAATGAGGTTTTCAGTTTGGCAACAAACCTGCTGGCCCAAAACATGTCCAGGGACGCATTTCTGGAAAAGGCGTAAGTAGCTCTAATTTTATTGCAAAGGGTGTTGCTTCATCTGAGTCAGTTTCCTTTCTCCTTTGTGAGTCTTTTGTTTATGCTGCACTGGCTTCTCACATTGATAAACATAAATTTCCCTCTGGGACCTGTTAGAGAACTGATAGGTTCACTACTTGGAATTGGAATACTTCCAGTAAAGATTGCTCTTTCCTCTGAGCTCTACATCTGTGTTACACTGAGCTTCCCTGAATGTCAATGCCTTTGACACGCAGTAAGGAGATGCTTCTAAATCCTGGCAACTATGCCCAGAATCAAAAATTATTCATCTCAGAGAGTCTTCAGCCCTACATCTGCCTGCATTGTATCAATTATTAATCTGAGGAAGAGAACGAACAACATATGGGACTGAATTTTCCAGAGTCTAAGATCTCTGATAGATGCAACTTAAATCAGTAAGCTGATGTCCAGATTCCTGTCCTTCTAGACAATCATAGTAACTGTTAGTAAGAAAGGAGAAAAAGAATGTAAAGAAAAAAGCAGAATGAAAAGGAAAAGGAAAAAAAGCAAATCAGGAGTACCTAGTCACTCTTGAATTACATAGTCTTTCTGAAATTTATTTGACCAAGGAAAATAATGATTTCTGCCAGATGAGCAAGTAGGAAAGCTGGTTGTGATCAGCTTGGACACTGGCTGTCCAAGAGGTTGGAAAGCCTTGAAATCAAAACCGCAAATGGAAACATTACTAGGTGGTCCTCTATTTTTATTTAGTAACTTTCTGTCTTCCCTCTTCTGTAAGACATACCCATCATTCCAAACCGAAGACTCCAGTCCACATTGCTTTCCTACTCTTCCATGAATTTCTTTTGCGGTTAACCAGGACTTCATGGGTTTACTCAAATGCTCTTTCGTGTCATCCTCTCATCTCATTACTTTGTCACCTTCAGGACCCTTCCTACATGCCTTCCCCTCTCCTCCTCCCTTTATTCTGCTTTTTTGTTGTTGTTTCAAGTGTCTTCTTACCATTCTTCCTCTAACAGACTTTCTGGAAAATCTGCTGTGCCACACAGAATGTTGGTGGAAAGTGACACATAGATATAGCACATTACAGCTAGAAAAACAGCTAGTTGGCTCATCATACCTATTGGAGATGTCCACTTCCAACAGGCACCTCCCTATGAATAGCTGCTATGGTCATTCTAGAGCATGCTTTTTGGGGAACACACTGTAAGCATTTCTGTTGCATCTACACCTAGGAATGGAATGGCTGTGTGCATGAGCAGTTGGTGGTCCCAGTTATATATTCATCAATAGAGTTTGTAAGCATATTTAAAAGCAGAGACATTACTTTGTCAACAAAGCTCCATCTAGTCAAGGCTATGGTTTTTCCAGTGGTCACGTATGGATGTGAGAGTTGGACTGTGAAGAAAACTGAGCACCAAAGAATTGATGCTTTTGAAGTGTGGTGTTGGAGAAGACTCTTGAGAGTCCCTTGGACTGCAAGGAGATCCAACCAGTTCATTCTAAAGGAAGTCAGTCCTGGGTGTCCTTTGGAAGGACTGATGCTAAAGCTGAAACTCCAATACTTTGGCCACCTCATGCAAAGAGTTGACTCATTGGAAAAGACCCTGATGCTGGGAGGGATTGGGAGTAGGAGGAGAAGGGGACAACAGAGGATGAGATGGCTGGATGGCATCACCGACTCGATGGACATGAGTTTGAGTAAACTCCGGGAGTTGGTGATGGACAGGGAGGCCTGGCGTGCTATAATTCATGGGGTCGCAAAGAGTCGGACATGACTGAGTGACTGAACTGAAGTGAACCGAACTGAAGCTCTCCTGCGCCTTCTCTTTGTCTACACGCCCAGAAGCAGTGAAAGAGATAAGTGCAGTTTTATATTCACACAATGGAATACCATACAGCAATGAGAGAGAAAGATTCACAGTGAAAAACAAATACATGGATGGATCTCGAAAACATAATATTGAGTGAAAGAAGCCATAAAAGAGTGTGATTCTATTTTGTAAAGTGCAAAATTAATCTGAATGTTTAAAGGCAGGATAATGGTTTGCTCTTGGGGGACCAACTCTGGAAGGGGCATGAGAGGGGCTCCTGGGATTCTATCTTGATATGGGTGCTAATTGCAGAAACTTGGACAATAGGTGAAAATTCAGCCAACTGTACACATGAAAACGCCTTTTTCTATGCATTTGATTCTTCAATAAAAAGCTTTTTTTAAAAAATTAGACACTGTTCTCTGCTTCTCCAACAGGTATACTAAACTTAAGCTGCAAGTCACTCCAGAAGGACGCATTCCTCTCAAAAAGTAAGCCTTGTGAGCAATTCCCATTATTTTCTATTTCTGTTTCCTCAGAGACCTGAATCTGTGCTGTGGCTCTGCTCTGGTCCAGGGGAGCCTGGAGCTGTGTGGCCGCCAGGCCCTACGGTGCAGCTGCTTTCCTCACAGAGGCTTCCTGGGCTTCCTCCTTCCCTGTGGCATCACTTTCAAGGAACACCAAAGCAGGAAGGGGGTGGAGGGGATGGGAGACCTGTGCTGTTAAACCTAAAAGAACACCTGAAACCCAGATCTAGTCTAGGAATGGGAATTAGGCAACTGTGATGCCTCTTTCTTCTAAGATGACACTACCCTTGGAAGAAAGGGTTGCAAACTCAAATGTCAACAGAAGTTAGGCAGGGAACATCCATGACAAAGCAGGCCCAGGGGCAAGAAGGAAAACTGAAGAATGAAATCTGTCTCAAAGAGACAAGGATAACTCAGCTCTACCAGATTCCTCATGGGGCTGGTAGTTTCCGGGTGATAGATTTCCTAATGTTTCAATAGAACCCATAAATCCAAATTATTAAACGGTCCATTATTTAAGTTATATATTTTAAAGCAAAATCACTGACCAAAAAGTGTGCATTACTAGACCTGTATTCAGTCAAAAGCCTTCAACTTTTGACAGCTACCAGTGAGCTTCTGCTCATAAAAAGTTATTTATTAATAATAACATTAGCAGTGTACACTTTCAGAGCAGTGGGTAGCAGCTAGGAAACAAAATTGTTAAGGTATTTATTTTAAAGCTTAATACTAGAAGCATTTTTAATGCAATGTGTTTTAATCGGGTCATCATTGTCTCAAAATATTAATTTTCTGTTAGACACTTTGATTTTGAAAAGCACACACATATATCTTTCAGAGCACAGATGCTGATACTGGAGCAAGTGTTATATTTTAAGTCTTTACAGATGAGGGATGCCGAGGTTTGAGTGAGTAGGGTGTTGCAGCTGGCATCTGCAGCTCTCTCACCTGGCCTCCTTTCCCTTCACAGCATATACCGCCTGTTCTCAGCAGACCGGAAGCGAGTCGAGACAGCTTTAGAGGCTTGTAGTCTTCCATCTTCAAGGGTGAGCATGACGCCTTCCTAAAATTACCACTGCTTAATAGCTCTGGATAATCATACTAAAATGTATCATGCCCCAATATTACCCAAACATTTTTAAAGTTAAGGATATGACTTATTTGTTAATATTTACAATATATGGGTCTCTATATATCTTTTTCAATCCTGTAATCCCAGTATTTTCAATAAGAAAGCCCCTTGTTCTTTGTAAATTTTTTAAAAAATAACCAACTAACGCCAAAAATGTATTGGCAAAAAAATATTAACATTATCAAGAATTTAAGCTGCTCATTAATAACAAATCCTTTCTTGATTTTCCTTGAGGTATTAACTGATGATTAAGAATTATGATTAGGAGGATTTTAAAATATTAATTTCATTTTATCCCCCTTTTAAAAGTCTAGCTTTAAGACTGATAAGTTAATAAACAGAATGGCAGTACATTTTTATAAATAAATGTTATTTATGTACTGCAGGGCAGTGCTTAAAAAGCTTTGTCTCGGAAAGGTGCAGAATCAAAACATTTTGGATATTGCCTACTTTGCACCTAAGTAACAGATAGATGAGAGGACAAAGATGTGAGATGCTTTTGGTTTTTCGCCTTGAGGCACTTAGTATATGTTAACCTCCTAACAAAAGTAATTTGCCTTCCTTTAAATGAATTTCTACATACCTGGTTCTAAAACAATTTACTGTTGTTTCTGGGGTAACTGGGTATAGTGCATAAAACCTTTTTCTTGTCCTCTATGCAAAACACTCCTTTCTGTTACAAATTATTTTTATCCTGGTATCTAAGCAACAAGTAAGCAAAAATAACACTAATGCCCAAAGAAGAACCTCTGAGTCTCTTGAAACATACTGGCAACATTGAAGCTGCACTGAATGAAGTTGAGAAAACATTCTTAAATTGTGAATAAGTTATGAAAAGTGTCGAGAGCTGTTGCATTGGCCAGTTCTTACTGAGAATATTTTTGAAAAAAAAAAGAAACATATTAAAGACTTTTGTAGGTAACAGAAAAGAGAAGAGTGACTGTTTGCTGTCAGTTTTTTGCTGTCTGTGGAAAAAGTTGCTGATGCTGCAAACACTGGACAGAACTATGGAAGGGCTCCCCAAACATTTCCCCATCACTTTAATAAGCAAAAGAAAATGATCAAGCTTGTTATTATTGCTCTTTTGTTTCATGCTTTAGAGCCAGAAAGCTGTAACAGTTAAGATGCTGTCCTTGGCTCAACAAATATTTCTTTTTTAAAATTTGACCTGTAGTATTTTTTATTTTTTAATTGAAAAATCATTGATTTATGTGTGTTGATTATGCTCTACAGCAAAATGATTCCACTATGAATATAGATTTTTCCTATGCTATAAGTAGAGCATTGTTATTTATTTATCCTGTATATTAATATAATAGTTAGCATCTGCTAATCCCAAACCACTAATCCACCCCTCCCCCCATTTCCCCCTCACTTCACCTTTTCCCTTTGGTAACCCTAAATTTGTTTTCTATGTCTCTGAATCTGTTTCTATTTCATAGGTAGATTTATTTGTGCCATATTTTATATTCCATATATAAGTAAAATTATATAGTATTCTTTCTCTGTCTGTTTTATTTCACTTAGCATGACGCTCTCCAAGTCTATCCATGTTGCTGCAAATAGCATTATTTCATTCTTCTTTAAGGATGCATGGTATTCCACTATATATACCACATATATTCCACTATATTTTTATCCACATCTTCTTTATCCATTCAGACTCAAGGAGTATCTCTTGAGCTCTTACTGTGGGCCCTCCATCCCTGAGAATATGGTAGTGAGAAAAATGAATTCCAGTCCCAGATTCAAGGACACATTCTCTAGGGGTGCCAATTAAAAACTTCAACTGACACATGTAAATTGGGGGAAAACTCCATGAACAAATGGAATGGAGCATTGCTATTGAGAATAAGAGAAATTCATTCCAGAAAAAGAAAACTGTGTGCAGCACCCTGAGGCTGGAAAAAGTTTACCAGTTTAAGTAACTGTAAAAAATCACTGTATTTAAGCATGAAAAAAAAGCATGAAACATGAATTTAGAAAGAGGTGCAAAGAATTTGTTTCCTCTAAAGTTGCTCCCAATTTGACCTTTACCTGATTTGACCTAACATCTTGTGGTGGGGGAGGAGATAGAAAATGTTAACTTGTTACTATAAGTCTAGTTAAGGGAAAAAAGGAATAGAAGAAGCTGAATAGAAAATCAAATCCATCAATCAGTTCTCTGTAAATTACAACTTTCTAAACAATTGGATTCTGAGAATTCAGTCAATAATTACAAATTGAGTCTTTATAATCCACTGTGTCTTTTATTTATAGGTTTGCATTTTCAAACAGTGTCAACTGGAGACATTTTTAAAGGAAAATGAGATTCGAATAGCAGGAATTGGGTTTAAATTGAAACGATATTTATCTTTAGTAAATTAAATGTTATGACAATTTTCTGAAAACAAATTGGAGATTTAAAAAAAAATCAACCTCCATCATAAAGTTTTTAAAGCTCATTATTCATAGTAAAGTATACTCTACTTGGAGGAGTGGTAGAATTAGATGCTGTGAAAAGATCTATATGGGGTGGGAGGTGGGAGGGGGATTCAGGATTGGGAGCTTGTATACACCCGTGGTAGATTCATGTCAGTGTATGGCAAAACCAATACAGTATTGTAAAGTAAAATAAAGTAAAAATAAAATTAAAAAAAAATAAAAAAATTTTTAAAAAAAAAACCAAAATCAGTTTCAGAGTGAGGAAACACATGTTTCCTGGAACTGGCTATATATTTTGAATCTTTGCTGTAATTTCATATCTACAGAACAGTGGCTCTAGAGAATATCTCCTAATTACCAAAGGTATACTAACAAGGGGTGTTTTAGACACTTCACAGAAGAAAAGGTTACACAAATGGTAGATGGTATTAATTACAGTACATATCAGGGAGCCTCATATAGCCAGTGGTTGTGCAAACTCATTTGAAAGGAGCCTGATGCTGGGAAAGGTTGAAGGTGGGAGGAGAAGGGGATGACAAAGGATGAGATTGGTTGGATGGCATCACCGACTCAATGGATATGAGTTTGGGTAAACTCCGGGAGTTGGTGATGGACAGGGAGGCCTGGCGTGCTGCAGTCCATGGTGTCACAGAGTCAGACACGACTGAGAGACTGAACTGAACTGAACTGTTCAACTAGGTTTAATTGTGTTCTGTAAATAGATACATTACCAGAAATACTGTGGACATCCTGTTGTGATTTTTTAAACATTATCTTTGTGCACATTGTTAGGGATAATTAATGTGCTTGAACTTGTATCCTGACCAACATGATCCATTGAAATAACACACTCCTTAATGGGTACTCCTTTAGCTATTTCAATTGCTTGTTAAAGTTACCTTAATTGTTAAAAAGTAGTACTGTATGTAAAAAGAGAGGTAAAACAATGACTGTCTTCTATTAATAATCCAAATATATATTTCAGTGAGAACTTTGAGACCTTTCCATATTCATAAAATTGCTACTTTGCCCACAAGCTTTCTGAGAACAGAAAATAATTTACTTGCACCAAATTCCCTTTGATTTAAGGCTTTTTCAACTTGAAAAAAAGCTCAGTGACATTTGGAGTCACATTATAATCTTTGCATAGCACTGGCCTTTTAATGAAGAAAATAGGAATAAATCTATGTATTTTTTTAATAATAAATTTTACTATAGCTATCAATATACATGTAATACTACCCCCCAAAAAAGTGATTATTTTGGATTTATATATTTTAGTAAAGAATAGTATGAATGAAATTTACAAAAGAACTTCTCCCAGAATAACTGCAATATGTTGCCTTTCTCCTATACCTTATACCCAGAATGTAAATCAGAAATATAGTTACTTATTCAGCTGTGAATCTTAAAATCACTAATACACAATTCCATTTTAGAACCACATTAAGTATTTGGTTCATTATCAGTAGCTTACTTGTAATTATTTCATGTCCTCTCTGGCTATAACTTTTGTTTTATCTCTTTAGAACAAAAATATTAAAAGCAGGTTGAAATACTGAATTTATTGGAAAATGATTCATTTATTAGGCAAGATAAAATGTGCATGTGGACTCCTTATTCATTAGAGTCCAATGAAATTAATATGTTTTAGAATAACACTTCTGAATGCTAAATACTTATTTATTACAGAGTATAAATACTTATTTATTACAGAGTATAAATAAGAAAATACAAACAATATCCAAAAACTGGCATGAAATGTAGTTTTCTGGATTACAGCACGAGTTGAGGAATCAAGAAACCTTAATTTAAAACATAGCAAACCTGCCCCCACCAACTTGATGTCAGAGACAAGTTTTGTAAACTCCCATCTCCTTAATGTTTGTATCTGTAAAAGGGATCACTAACCATTCCAACCTCATAAAGCTGACAAGGAGTTAAAGCATTCAGGTAAACCTCCTGGAACTATATGCTTAGCATATAGTAAGTGCTCAATGAATATTTATTCTTATTATCCTCTGAGAATTATTTATATGCATATACATGACTTTCTCTCTTTTTCATGTACATGTATTTTTTTCCGGATTCTTTTTTTTCCCTTATAGATCATCATGAAATATTGAGTATAGTTCCTTGTCTATGCAGTAGGTCCTTGTTGGTTATCTATTTTACACACAGAAGTGTGTGTCTATTAATCCCAAGCTCCTAGTTTACCCCTCCTTGCCTTCTCCTTTGGTGACCATAAGCTTGTTTTCTATGCCTCCAGGTTTATTTCTGTTTTGTATGTAAGTTCATTTGTATCATTTGTTAAGATTCTACATATAAATGATATAATATTTGTCTTTGTCTGGCTTACTTCATTTTGTTATTTTTAATTTGGCATGTAGATATTTCATAACCTGTTTTTGGAATCTGGAAATGTAAACACCACCAGTACTACCTTCAAGTTGTACTGAAGGTAGATTCTTTGTATTCAGCCATAGAATTGAAGGAACTTCATTTTTAATGAAAATACTTTGTAGTTTCTGGAATAAATGGGCCTGATTCAGACTGTATTGGCCTTCTTAATCCTTCCTCCAATAAAGTTTGATAGTAATGGCAACAAATAATCATTGATAATCTGTTTTGTCTTGGAGGCATGATGAGGTAAACGAAGTCCTGGACCACAAGACAGATCTAAGGTCCGGTGCCATATCCTGAGTGAATTCAACAAATATTCATTAGGTGTATATTATCTGCCAGGCATTATTCTGGAGACACAAAGGAATTAAATAAGATAGTGCACTTTGTGCAAAAACACACCGTCTAGTCGATGATCAGAAATATAACAACTACAGGAAAACTGTGTAGTGGATTCTATAGAGAAGGGATATGAAGGTGGACTGCAGACACACAGAGCAAGAATGTATCATCTCTACCTGGTTGGTTAAGAAGTGTTCACAGAAGAGTATTTGACGTTTTGGTATGCTCTTGAGCATCGTCCTTGGATTTCGTCCTGCTCAAACTTGGCACAATGAGTCAGTTCTATCCACTTTACCAAACCATGAGATCCAGGAAAATAAAAAATGTGAATGATCTTTGCACACTCCAGCCTTATTTAAAATGTAAGGAACTGTTAACTGACCATAGCTTTTCCCTCAATATCTCCTCCATATTCTTTCACTTTAGCTTTCAGCCATGCTCATTTCAACTTATTTCTCCAAAATGTTTTCCCCTCATTTTCACCCGCTGACCCCAAAGGGTATCCTCATCAGTCAAGTTGGGCAAAAGAGAAAATGAAACTGCATTGAAACATTTCCCTGTTTCTAGGTGCTAACATCTGACTGGCAATAAAAGTAATACTGTGTTTATTCAGATTATTTCATCAATGTGTCCCCTCTAATAAGAAGTTCTAATTTTTAGATAGTAAATAGAAAAATAGAGTTTTAGTAAAGCATGTCATTTTATGAAATGATGTGTATGGACTCTTTTTAATTGAATCTGATCTCTTATGGGAAGCATATTTGCTATCAACTTCCACCTTTTTCAAAAATTACATTCATTCATTTGGTAAATATTTACTGTGGACCTGCTATATGTTACAGAGATTGAGCAGTTAACAAGCAACACACAGGTCCTAGTTTGTGTCAGTCTGCAGGTTAGCAAGTAACACAGAAAACTGTACAATTGGAGGCGCAAAACAGTTAAATAAGAACTGAAACAGGAGACAAGCATGGTGTGATAGTAGCACAGACTGGAAATTAAAACCTGGTGTAGGAGGAAGAGGTTTTAAGCTAAGACAAGAAGGAAGAAAAATAAAGGAAGTTGGCAAGAAAAGGAAGACAATGATTGATACCTTAGACAAAATCTGCTTGTATGCTTTTAGTGAGATCAGGAGGAAGGGAAGTTGAGTGAGCTCTAAATAGTAACTAAACAGTGGGGAGTATAAGAGAACAAATTTGGGGTTCATCAACTCCAGTAAAGCCTGATGCTTGAGTTGGCCAAACGAGGCACTGAGTATTTCCTTGAGATTTGTTTTTAAATCTCTCTTCCCTGTATCTCTGAGCCAGAGAATATGATAGCAATGCTCATTGTTGGCTATTTTCAAAGCTACTTATAAGAGACTCAGAGAGTGTGGCAATTAAAAAAGTATACATTCAAAAGGATTTCTCTCACTTTATAAATTAAATGGAATTTTGGAAACCTGTTCATAGGTTAAAATTTTCCCCATTTTATGAGTGGCAAAACATCATGAAACAATATGTTGGAATTTCCTTCTTGGAACTGGCTCCTTGTACTCATGATTTCAAAGTTAGTGTTCAGGTAACTGAGCTTAACCATTTAATGCTTCTTGCTATATATAAATGATATGAATTGTTTGATTGTCTCAAAATGCTATTTTGCAAAACAGATTTTTTTCCTGCTCTATAAATCAATTTAATAAAGAAAATGTTATTTTATGTGTTCATTTCTCAAATATAGGACTCCTGCTGTTTGCCAAGTGGCGAGCTGTTTTCTTATCTGTTAGCAAGCAGTGTGGTCTCAGACAATATTTTTTAGATACTTCTATAAAAGTATATTTACAAAAACATGAATATGGTAAAAGGAAGGATGTTTTCTTTAAGGGCTTAAAAATAAAAATAATCACATAAACACATACCCAAAATAGGAAAAGCGGCATGAAGAGTGTCCTTCCTGTTAACAAATGCTGGAATACATGCTTCCAGTTTCCATGGCAGCCGCACTAAACAGAAAGTTAAGTCACAGAAGTCAGTTTTTATATCAGTGACTTGCTTTCTAAACAGTAGAACTGAAAGGAATCAGTGACAAATAATGACTGGTGTCCTACTTATGAAAACTGTGTTGCAACTTATCAGTTTACTTAAGAAAGAAAGAACACTGTTTAAAAAAAAAAAGACACAAAATTGGAATCTTATGTTTTCATTTTGAAAATATCTTTCTCCAGGTTCTTGAAAGAAAAATACATTCATTCAAAAGTCTCCTAAACAGCGCATAAACAATGTGAATGTTCTTCACGCCACTGATCTGTACACTTAAAAGTGGGGAAAATGACATATTTAAGTTCTGTATATTTTATCACAATTAAAAATGAGATTAAAGTCACCAGGAAAAGCAACCTAAAAGAAAAAACTTGCTGAACAGATCATGTTTCACTAGGTCTAACTTACTTTAGAAATTGCCTTAACATCCCTTCAGAAGGAGAAAACTCTTAAGCTTACAATATAATGAGAAAACAGAAAATGAGCTTTTGATACCTCAAAAACTAGTGTCCCTGTAATGCTAGCCCCATAGATGCTTTTTGAATGCTTACCCTGAGCTCTTAAAAGAAAAGAAAGAGGGAAGGAGGAAAGAGAGACAAAACAGGGAGGAAAGATAATGAAGAAAAAGACCATTTACTGACCCTCTTATTTTATTCCCCAGAATGATTCGATACCTCAAGAAGATTTCACTCCTGAAGTGTACAGAGTTTTCCTGAACAACCTTTGTCCTCGACCTGAAATTGATAACATCTTTTCCGAATTGTAAGAGAATACATTTTAACCCATTTGTTCCTGCTTACAGTGGTACTCAGTGGTACTCAGTGTGGCTGTAGCAAAGTGGTAGAGGGAGATGTCTTAAATTCTTTGTACAATGAGTAACAGCAGTGTTTCTGCATCATTTGTTGGAGACAATCACGCATTCCTACCTCTGAGGTTCAGTCACTGCTTGTAATGAGTGAAATTTGCTGTGACTTATTGCAGGGTGTCATTGTCTTAATATTCTCGGGGGTCTCTGCATAGTTTGAAGACTATGGCTAGAACTGAGCGGCATGTAGGCAAGAGTCTTTGCAGAGATAGACTCATGTTGTAGAAAGAATGCTGAACCGGGAACCTGTCATCATGTTTCTCTGCATTGCATCAGTGAAATGAGAATTTCAGATCACTAAAACCACCCCCTGGCTGAAAAGTATTTGCTTTTATATTAGAAATTATACAGACATTACTTTTTGTAAATGATTTTTTTTTTAAGAAACAAATCAAAACACCAAGGCAAATATGGGGAAGTAGCAATTTAACCTTCTTGATATAGTGAAATCTACATGCTGACAGACCAATCCAAAATTGATAAGCTAAATAAAGATTTTTTTCATATGGAAATCAAGCACAGTACTTTGCTGAGTTCATTGCCATCAGTTATTGATAGAACATCTGCAACATCTGTGCCACTGAACTTGTCTTTGGGTGTCACAGGGTTGAAATGGGAAGTTTGAATCACACGACACTGCAGAGTTATAGACTCTTGCTAAAGCATAATTTTAATGAAAAGGAGAATGTGCCCAATCATATTGGTTCTTTTTAGTAATGGGTAATAAATAAATCTTTAGGTTGATTAAGCAGAATATGAGAAATTGATGACTAAACCAGTTTAGCATCATAATCAAAACAGCAACCCATAACCTGTGTTGCCTTGAGAGCGCAGCACCTTCACACAGAACGCATGCTCCCTGCTGTGGTTTTCTTTTGTATCTGGTATAGTTCAAGGGCCTTGGGATTTGGTGGCAGTCATTGCAAAGTGTTTGCATCCCACAGAGATACAGCGGTTGTGATGGAGCAACGCAATGTGTTTAGGGCAAGATAGGAATTCCAGTATACCATGCTCTTGCCAGGTATGGCAGGCGATTATTTCTACAGCACTGCTAAATGCAAATATATGCATGAGACTTGACAGAAAAACCTGCTAATTTCCTGGTGTTTAACTGTTTTTAGTGGTGCCAAAAGCAAACCATACCTTACAGTTGATCAGATGATGGATTTTATCAACCTCAAGCAGCGAGATCCCCGGCTAAATGAAATACTTTACCCACCTTTAAAGCAAGAGCAAGTCCAAGTGTTGATTGAGAAGTATGAACCTAACAACAGCCTCGCCAAAAAAGGTCAGTTCGGGTCAGTTCACTTTTTCCCACAACAGAATGAGGCTCGAGTTCTAACTGTGAGTGGGCCACTCTTCATAGTCACGGACATCAAGGGTCATTTAGGGTTTTTGGTTTTTTTTTTTAAGTTTGGTATGTGATGTTTATCTGGTGGCTCATTTGGTAAAGAATCTGCCTGCACTACAGGAGACCTGGGTTTGATCCCTGACTTGGGAAGATCCCCTAGAGAGGGAAATGGCAACCTGCTCCAGTATTCCTGCATGGGAAATCCCATGGACAGAGGAGCCTGGTAGAATACAGTCCATGGCGTCCCAAAGAGTCGGCCACGACTGAGCGACAAAGCCATCACCATCGCTATGTGATGTTTGTGATGATGTGTATGTAACATTATTTGGGGGACTTCCCAGTCGGTGCTCATGGTGAAGAACCCACCTGCCAATGCAGGAGACTTAAGAGATGCGGGTTCAATCCCTGGGCTGGGAAGATCCCCTGGAGGAAGGCATGGCAGCCAACTCTGGTATTTTTACCTGGAGAATCCCCTGGACAGAGGAACCTGGTGGGCAACTGTCTATGGGTTCGCAAAGAGTCAGACACGACTGAAGTGACTTAGCGTGCATGCAACATTGTTTTTTAAATGTCTAATCATTTGTTTTGTTTTAAATTTTCCCCATGACTGGATGCATCTTTCTTCAGACAGGTACTCACTGTCTTAAAGATTGCCCTTTTGGTTCTGTTTCTAGTTCTGTGACATGATCCACAGATATTTCTAAATCACTAAAACTGAAGAGAATATTCAATCCATTAGAACCTTATCTTATTCTAGCTTACACTATTGAATTTTTCCACTTGAAACAATATTTTAAACTTTGTCCCTCTGTGCTTAAAAAAATTAGTGTTTGTAAGGGGAAAAAACTGGTATCAGATAGATGAACTAAATTGCCTGAAAGTTATTGAGATATTTATATCTTTGATTCTGGAGAAAAGATTTGTAAAAATAAGATCATGAAAATTCAGTTTCAAGGAGTTTCTAATTGTATTAATATATGGCATCATTGTCTCTGAACTGGATCATCAGTTCTCCCTTTATCACTAGTGACCAAGTCTCATCTGGATTGAAATTCCTTCACTGAGAAAAACAGTATATTACTGATGTTACTGTAAATTTCCTAGATATTGTCCAACTTGGACAATATTCCATAAGGAGTAAAGAAAATAAAGTGAAATTAAATAATTATTAAAAAGAAATAGATTGCCTGTTAATATGCAAGCAATTCATAAGTAACAGTCAGCTCTGGCAAGCTTATGGTCATTAATAAGAATAGTTATCATAAAAGTAAATTTAAAAGTTATTTTAGCATATTGCCTTTTTTCTGGAACTAGTCCTGTAAATGAGAAATGGAAGTATTCATTAATATCAAAGTAATATCTTATTATGAATTCTATTCTACATGTTATTAGTTGAGAATTTAGAGATGATTTACTTTAGTTCTTAGTTTTATTGCTTTACATATTTTCATCCTAGTCTAAGTCTCTTTGTCAGGCACTTTGCCTTTGTTGTAGCATCATTCTTACCGTTGCTGACGTCGAAGGAAACGACTGGCCCAACAGCACATGCTGGTGTTGCCAGGCCAGCCCTCCAGCCTCCTCAGATCTGGTGCTCTTTCTTCCCTGATGCCATAGAGTTGGGAGTTCTCCCTATCATTAAACCAGAGACTCCTCAGAAATTTCTCATGGATAGCTTGACAGTTCCCTTCTGAAATCCAAACTTCACCAAAAATAACTAACAGTGTTTTAACAAGTCCGACAAGACTTCTAAAAACAGCCCATGACACCAGGAAAACAAAAAGCTTTTGTGAAACCAATGAGGCACTTCAGAATCTAAACTGTGCCCTTTTTTCATCCCCTCACACCACGCTGCTGATGGTCCATACTTCATCTAATGTGTGACACCCCCATATGTGACTCAGACAAAGTAGAGGATACAAAGGAAAATATTCTGATAGGTTGTTGTAAAACTCTGTCATCCGGGAGAAACCAATTTTGATTCTAATGGAAATTAAGATTAGACTCTTGCAGATGCAACAGTGTTTAGTCCCGTTTTACAGCCATACTAGATATAAATTATATAATCATGCAGACATATATAGTTCAGGTATATTTAATACAGCAACTCTGGGGACTTACCTGGTGGTCCAGTGGTTAAGACTCCATGCTTCCACTGCAGGGGGTTTGTGTTCAATCTCTGGTCAGGGAATTAAGATCTCATGAAACAAAACCAGTAAATAAATAAATAAAATTTAGGAAATAAAATAGCAATTTAATTTATTTTTCCACAACTTTGTTTTTTCTACACCTTAATATGGTAATTGATTGTGAGTCTCCATGTCAGCCTTGATGTGATTTTTTTTTTCAAGTAGGAAAGGAAAATTTAATATATTAATAGAAGAGTCTTTTGATCTAAATGAAAATTTATGCTTTACAGAGTGGTAAACACACTTTTCTAAAATACAGACGATAAATTATTTTTCATAACCACGGTATTCGTTTCTCAATCCCAAAACTTCAATAGGAAGATGAACTTGTAATGTCTCACACCAAGTCACTTTGTTTGCTGCTTTGGCTCTGTTTATGTGAACAACAAAGATTAGAGAAGATTGTTTTGTTTTTCTAGCAACTGATGTAACATTGTCAAAAGGATAACAATTTTGAAATATGTGTTTGTAGTAATAAGAAATAGTTGGATTAGACCTCAATTTTTTAGTACCCAAGACTTTGAGATATTTTTTCCAAAATTTTTTCAAAGTTTTATTTGACTTTGCAGTTCATATTATTTGATGTTTGACTTTTAACGTATTTTTAGGAACTCCTTTATATGTCCAACAAAGTACATTTTAATAAAGTATTTATTGTATGGCTTCACTGATTGATATGCAAGGAAATTAGCTTTCATTTATTATGTGACTTTCAGAATATACATTATCATTTTGCAAAGAAGGAAACCAAGTCTTCGAGATCAAATGACTTACTTAAGATCTCATACCAAGATACTCTTCAAAAAAGCAGTTTTTAATTTTCAGTCAGTGAGCTAATATCTTTTGTTAATTAATTTATTTTATATTGATGGATGGTTACTTCACAGAATTTTGCTGTTTTCTGTCAAACCTCAACATGAATCAGCCACAGTTATACATATATCTCCTCCCTTTTGAACCTCCCTCCCATCTCCTGCCTCATCCCACCCCTCTAGGTTAATACAGAGCCCCTGTTTGAGTTTCCTGAGCCATACAGCAAATTCCCATTGGCTGTATATTTTACATATGGTAATGTAAGTTTCCATTTTAATCAATAAACACCTAAGAGAATAAGTAGTGAAATTTAATATTATATTTTTTTCTGTTGTACTTCACATTTTGCCTAGTTCTTCAAATGTGTTCAAGCATTAATTAAAATGACCCCCAAACTCAGTCTCATTAATCTGAAAAAAAACCACTTCCATATTTGCCTTTATTTGATATAAAATGATGGGAGTAAGATACATACAGAATATACAAGCATGCATGCTAAGTTGCTTCAGTCAGGTCCAACTCTTTGTGACCCTATGGACTGCAGCCCATCAGGCTCCTCTGTCCATGGGATTCTCCAGGCAAGAATACTGGAGTGGGCTGCCATGCCCTCCTCCAGGGGATGTTTCCCACCCAGAGATCGAACCCACATCTCCTGTGAATCTTGCATTGGCAGGTTGGTTCTTTACCACTAGCACCAACTGAGAAGCCAGAATATACATATATAATAACAAAAATACACTTATACTCTCTGATATCAAGAAATGTATTCTAAAGTTAGGTGTGAAACAAATAGGCAACACACAAACTTGACATATGCTAAGGTTTAGTATTATGTGCATTTTATGTAATTTCAACATAGAGGGTAATTTTTATTTAAGTGGAAAACTTTGAATGTAGCTAAAAGCCTAATGGCTAAGACTGAGCATATGTAAGCTGACTGATGGCACAGCACCTGGAAGCATGAAGTGAAAACCTGGAAGAGCTGAGCACTGGTGATGCTCTGTGCTGCTGTCATCAGTGTGTCATCCACATCCCACGCTGGAGTTTTGGTCTCTGTGGCTATGCACTGGTTATAAATAATTGGAAGGTTTCTGTGCTGTCTAAGGCCAAACGTTCATGTGTTTGGGTTGCACAGAGTTGGAATCTTGTTGCAGAAGCTACTGTTCTCAAGGGAGTTAGATTAATTTCTACAATTTAAAATCACCCACTAAAAAATTCATGTGACTCCAAGTCAGCAAATGTTTCTTCCTTACCATGTTGTTTGTACTTAAGGCCTAACTATGCTTAACATAGGGCTACACAATGACCCCTGCCTCTAGTGAACGGTCATGAATGTAAGTTTGAAGACTAATGTTTCTTAAACTGTTAATTTTTTTATCACTTAAATTCTTTAAAAGGAAGGCAGTGAGTAAAATTCATATGAAAAATGAAATATTTGTACTGGTACCTTAGGTAACAAACTACAGACCTCTAGATTCAGCAGTTATGTCTGTGAAAGAAGACCAAATACTGTTTAAGCTGCCAAACCAAAAGAAAACAGTTTAATTTGCTCATACTTTTATTCTTCTGTGAAAAACAGTTGTTCGTAAGTATTTGTTAAGCAGTTGAATTAATATAGTAGATTATAACATTAGCAAATGTTTCAAGGTAATTTTCTTTTTCAACATGTTCTTTCCCTTAAATTTTTACCAGGTGTGGCATATGAAAGCTTCCCTGCTTTGTTGCAATTAAATTATTAATATACTGTGAGTTAATAGCTTAATAGGTGAACTCAAAATGAATAATAGCAGAGCTATTTTGTTTTAAACCAAGCAAATAGAAGTTCAGATATAGAAAGCATTTTTGTTCCAAATCCACCTACACTTAGAAAAAACCTCATTGTATTTTCCATATCATTTTAAGAAACTCCTGCAAGTGAACTATATTGTGTCATTATCATCAGCAGCAAGAAGCACTCAGAGTGTGCTATATTGGGCACTGGGTTTGGGAGTCTTGCCGACTGCAGTATTAGATGGAACTCCTTTAGCTGAAAAATGACAAACTTAACTGAAACTGAAGCACAGAAAGAAATTAATGCATATAAACATATATGCTTATAATTAGTGCATAAAGGCAAAAAGCAAGTGTGTTAATGACTTGCAGCATAACTATATCCAGGGACTCAAATGATGTCCTCAAGACCCATCTTTCATCTCCCAGTGATGTTCTCTGTACTGACTGTAATTCTTGGGCAAACTCCCCTGGCAAGATAGCCACCAGCAGCTCCAGGCCCGCCAGTCTCAGTATGTAGAAACTCCTCTTATGCATAGTTCCATCAAAATCCCAGAAACCAGAGCATGGCTTAACAGCCACCCAGGACCACTCCTGAACTAGGACCCCTGTGGCCTGGAGGATGGAGTATACCAATTGGACAAACACTGGTCACATGACTCCCCCTAGAGCCAGTAAAGAGTCAGATACCTAAACTACTTGGACTGAGAGTGGGAGAGAGGTGGTTCCCTGAAATTCAGCCTGGGTGTGCTACCTGGAAAAAAGACTACTCACCAGGCAGATAGAACAGCTGGTCTCACTAAAACTGGTCAGAAATCAACAACTTATCATCACTGTTTATCCACCTATTATGATACCTTAAGAAGCCATTAAAACCTTTGACCGTTTCCACCCCCTAGTTTGCTCATCTTTGAAAATATTCTGAGAGATTTACTGGAAGAATTAAATAAGTTGCTAATGATAAGAAGGTTGCATATCTTAACTGTTGCCCATTGAACTCTTGTTGGTCTGAACTAATGAAAAAATAAGAATTAGTATTTATGCCAAATAATTTCAACCCATTTATGGGCCTGAAAGTGAGATTCAGTGCACTGGGCAAGACTTTCCAGAATGCTGCTGTGTCTTGGCTAACAGGCTTATTTAACTTATTGCAATTAATAATAAATTAGACTCATTTGATGATGAAACCTGAAAAAACATGGCAAGTCATTTCTGTGCAGAAATGTTCATTTCTGACTCAATAAATATTTTATCTATATTTGTATTAAAGTTAAATTATAATTATATTTTAAAGTATAAGGATTTATACTGGAATCTTACTATTTACTTTATCACTTAATTTTCCTGCTAGAATTTTAAAAATCATTATTTTCTCAGCACCATTTTTTTTTACTAGGTAGAAGTTATCAAAATGATGATTATTTTTATAAATCTGTATTATTTATCCTCAAGAAGTAAAACATGCCACAATTTAAAAAAGAAGCTGGTGTTGTGTTATGGACTTGTCTTGTTGAACTTCAGGTTCCTCATCTGTAAAATGGGATGATACCAACACTAGTAAACATCAGTGCTCATCCCATATCCCTTGGCATTCACGGTTCCATTTTAGTCCGCAGCATCTTCTGCAACTCTCCAGGTCTTTCTCTCAGCCCAACTACAGCCAGCCTCCAAGTGTCCAGGACTTCATATCCCCAGGAGTAAATTTCCCTCGGGAAGTAGTACCTCTCTTCCTTGCCCACTGTGTGGGACAGTTGAATAAGTATTCTCTGTATCCTCCAAAGCTCTCAAGTAGGTTTGAAACCCAGTTACCAACAACTGTAACCTACTTTATAAAATTCCCTTTATTAGCTGCCTTTTCTTCCCTTCTTATTTCCCCACTCCCCTTAACTGTTAATTCCTAGGTTATCTGCCACTATTGCACTCAAATTCTTATCTCAAAGCCTACTTTTAGAAGAACCTAAACTAAGGCAAACACTTTTCTCCAAATGGCCTTAACAGAATCTAAAGTGAAAGATGGGTAAGGTCAGTGTAGCTGAACACTGAGAGGAAAAAAAATAAATGAAGGGCTGTGCTCACGGCTCATCCTTTCTCACCTGTCACTAAGGTCTTAGCTGTTATCACTCCTGAAGTCCTGGCTCGAAGCCTCAAAATTACAGGATCTCTTGTCTACAAGCAACTTATCCTTTTAGCCCCATCTCACAGGTGGTAGAAGAGGCAGCTAAGGAAGTAACAATGTTGAGAGTAAAACTGTATTTTCTGTGTCCCAGTGCGGACTTCTCTGCACTACTCTGGACTCCACGTGGAGCCCTCTGTTAGGACTTGCTCAGAAAAGGCAGTGTCACCTGTTTAGAAGTTAGTAATTTGCATCCATAGCAGTAGTTCTCAGATCGCCATTGACACAGCATACTTTCATTTGTGTCTGTTTCTTCTAATAATGGCTCACTCATTGGTCAATGTGTAAAAACACCTTTCGGTTTTTCCAACCAGTAGAAGCACTGTTTGGTTGAATTGGGGATCATGCATTGCTGCTGAAGACAGCTGCCCTACTCTTGTTTCCTCTTCTGCTCCATACCTTCCTCGGAAGGCACTTCTGCCAAACCCCAGGAGATTCAAGATGCTCAGTTTAAAACCATTTTCTGGAGGAGATATTGACTGGCCTAATGATCTGTCTCACCATCAAGGTGGCATTCACTTAAATATTTTTATATGGATGATCTGTGCAGCACTACAAGAAATAAAAGAGCAGAAATGAACTCAAATAAGATAGTTTTTCTTCCCAAAAGACAAAGACAGATAAAAGCTGTGTGACAAAGCCAGTTCTTTTCATGCCTTAATTAAGTTCCTATGCTGAGAAAGCTGCTGAAAAGCCACTCTAATATTTTACTGATTATGATCCCCTTTAAATCCCACCTATTGACTTTCTAGCCTCTGTGGAAGGTCATAGAAGAATGACATTAGCTTCTGTGAGTATTCCAAGCTCCTCTTAACTCTGTGTTTCGTCTGTTCATAGACTTCTCTGAAATATTTGAGATTGGCAAAAATGAAAAAAAATGTTTTTTTCTAGAGAGCCATTATGAGTCCATTGTTTGTTAGTTCACTTGGTAACTTCCTTGGATTTCCTTTTCTGATTGCATTTCCTTGTTTCCCAGGAGGCAGGAAGTGGGCTTGAGGAAGGCAAATGCCTGGTCCAGGAGTCCTGGTCTTTTTCTCTCAGTAACCTCAGTGTCTGCTAAGAATCACAACTCTAGCCAGAAAGCCACAACTGGGTTCATTCACAGCTGAAATGGCCTCTGTTCAGAAAACAACCAGTCTGGTTGTTTATATGATAAAAGACAAAAACAAATGCAAGTTTTAAAAGGTGGGGAAGGGAATTGGTAGTGTATTCCAGCCCAGTCTGCCAAGTCTTTTTAAAAACCTCTTTCCCTCATCAGATTATGCCTTCCCAAGATATGTTGCCATTGCATGTGAGAACTATTGGGACAAAGCAGATAATGGCTGTTTTCCTCTAGATCTCTAGTGCTCCCATCTCAAAAAAGCATCAGCAGTCAGTATTACATCTTTTCCCTTCTCAGCAGGGGTAGGGATGGAGGCCAATGACTCAGTTAGAAGAAACAGCTTAGCAGTCACACTGTGCTGTAGAAAGGCCTTGAAGCCACAGGCACTTGGCCCCAAAGTGTGCCAGAGCTGAGTTTGGCTGATAGTTGATTTTATACCAAATAAGTGGGAAGGAAATTGAATGCAAAGGGAATCAACTCCATGGAAAATATATGATGACCACAAGGAAGCCAGATGAAGTGAGCTGCGTACTATCTACCCTAATGCTTCACAAAAAAGCTGAAATATATGCCATGGCAAAGGGTGAATTAATGTCAGAAAGCTGAGACTGACCAATAATTTCATTCATTCATTGTAGAGATGGTAGGAGGCCTGTCTCTCTGAACCAGTGCCATCTGTAGGACTCCAGTTACAGAAGCAAAATGACCTGCAGAGTAGGGATAGCACTGTTTTAAGAAGACAAATGAGGATGTTTGTAAAAAATCAAACTCTCACCTAACACTCTACCTTAAATGTAGAAAAGGACCCTAAAATGCTTCTTATTCATGTTGCTACTTCTCTTTGTTTAGATTCTTCCAGAAGCTGATTCTGGGAAAAGAATCGAAAGAGTTTATTTGAGATGTGATCCCAGATAGCACAAATAGAGTAATATAGGAAGTGAGAATGAAGAGAGTAGGCAGCCATTAATAATGCATCATCATCTCAGTCCTGGGCAAAACCAATGTCCATCTTAACCAAGGAACATGACGTCCTGGTAGAGGATCTAGAACATTTTGGTTTCCTTTGTGTTATTGTCAGTGGGCTTCCCTGGTGGCTCAGATGGTAAAATTTGCCTGCAATGCAGGAGACCCAGGCTCGACCCCTGAGTCAGGAAGATCCCCTGGAGATGGGAACAGCTACCCACTCCAGTATTCTTGCCTGAAGAATCCCGTGGACGGAGGAGCACGGCAGGCTACAGTCCATGGGGTTGCAAAGAGTTGAACATGACTGAGATTCATTGTGAAGGGTCTCCTCTGATAGAGCAATGTGACGGTGCACTAATAAAATGTGATAGACTACCCTCTGTGTACCTCTAGCTTTAAATGATCAATCAGCCCTTATATAAATTTAGTGGGAAAAAAAACCACTCCAAACCCATCTTTAAGAATGTGGAGTTTTAATCTGGATTTTGTTCTTATCTAATCATGTCAACTTAAAAGAACTGTTTAATCTCACTCAGTCAAAGTTTATCTGTCCTGTTAAATAATAAAATGCTGTCTTACCTACCAAGTAGAACAGTGAGATGAAAAGAAATTGCAGATGTGAGAATACTTTGAAAAAGGGAAAGTGCTAATTCAAAGCGAGGTGTTATTTATTATTAAGAACTTTCATACAAACCACATTAATAAGTTCAGCTGAATGCAAGTAGAACTACAAACAGGGCCACAGAAGCCATGAGAGCTGGGTCATGAGGTTGATCTGCAGAACGCATATCCGTTTAGTGGATATTATCATTGGTATCTTAGGCTTATATTTTTATATAGTTATGGTTATAGAGAGAAGGAAATGACAACCTGCTCCAGTATTCTTGTCTGGAGAATCCCATGGACAGGGGAGCCTAGTGGGCTACAGTCCCTGGGGTCAGAAGAGTCGGACATGACTGAGTGACTAAAGAGAGAGAGAGAGAGCAGTTTTTGCCATCAAGATAGATTAAGAATGCATGACACTTTCCAACCTAAGATAAAATAATAATGTGTGAGGACATTCATAGAGTATAGTAACTCCAGGAATGGAAAGAAATGGGTAAAATAGATGAAGAAGCCAGCAAAGTTCACATACTACCTAAAAACACAGCTAGTTGGCAAACAGAAAAGTTTGTGCCTGAGAAAAGATAATTAAAAAGGGAGCATTTAATAGATTATTTCTGAAATCAGGCAAATAGATTTTGGTGAGCCCTGGGATACTGAACCATCTGCACTTACCTTCTCCTAGCTGGTCTAGCAGAACACACATCACAGTCACAGCACTGAGAACCAATATGAGCCAAGGAAATTAATTCTGAGGGCTCTGCTTGGAAATGGTTTTAGGAGGTGCTAAGCCGTTGGACCAGTAACTTTCCAACATGCTCTGGTATCATTACAGTAAGAGCAGGGGTTGAATGATGATGAATGGATTTTCAACTGCCTAATCCCAGTGACATCCAAACATGTGAGTGCCAGATCCTTCCCAATTGGCATTTGACTCAAAAAAGTGAGGCTGGTGGCCATGCTAGCTGGCAGACATATTGTCCAGTTTGCCCAGCTCAACTGTGTGATAATGCTGTGAGGATTCTTCGGCCATCTGTCTTCCAAAGCATAATTTGTAGAGATTTCTCTGTGCTTCCAGCCTTGAAAGATATTTGCAAGCATTTGGCTATTCCTTTTAAAAGGTTACCTGCATATTTTTTTTTCCAAAACCCACAAAGCAATATCACAGCCTCTGTTTAGCACTTCTGCTGTCCTTACCTTGGCACAACATGTTTTTGTTGTGTTTTATTTTTCTTTCTAAGAGTTAGACTCGTGAGTGGGAGAATAAAAATGCTAGCGGTTGCCTCTAAATTACTTGCAGAGAATAGAATGTAAATTAAGTCTGGAAAAGAATTTTAGACCTTGATAGACAAAGCCAAATCAAAGAGCTAATCCTTCCTTATGCCTCTGCCAGATGGGTCATTTGTCCTGCCTGAGCCCAGCTTCTTTTAACAGAAAGATTAAAGTCACACGTTTTGGAGAGATAAGTAAATCACAGGAAAAAATGCTTCCTTGGACACATTTGGAGCTATTTTTAGGACTAATCTGTGGTGCCCAGATTGAAGCCAACTGCTACAGAGGCAGGGTTCTCTCCTTTTCATCATCCTTGTTTCTCATCCAGGCCAGTGCTGGGAAAGTTATGGAGATTAAACATCGTCAGTCACACTCATTACCATCTGCCTTTCTGTTGCCCTGGCACTGCCTCCAGCACTCACATTGAGTACCCCTGTGACCTTAGACAAGTTGCTAACCTCTCGAAGCCTCAGTTTGCTCAACTGAAAATGGGAATTAAAAAGTACCTTTCTTATAGGATTTCTGTGCCTGGCACATGATCACTGCCCAGGTAATGCTAGCCCTTCCTGTTGGGATGATGATGATGGTGATGATTTATTGATGCCTTTTTCCAGTACTAGAGTATGTGCTCTACAGCAGGATAGCATAGTAGTTAAAGGCATGGAACACAAAACCTGGCTTTGCATTCAAATCCCATTTTATTCACTTGTAAGCCATGTGACCTTGAGCAAGCTACTTGCCTGGAGTTTCTCATTCATAAAATAAGCATAAAAATAGTACCCACTTCATAGAGTTACTGTGAGGATGGAATGAATATTTGCTTATAGTAAACAGTATATGGGCTTCCCTGGTAGCTCAGACTGTAAAGAATCTTCTGGAAATGCAGGAGACCTGGGTTCAGTCCCTGGGTCAGAAAAATCCCCTGGAGAAGGGAATGGCAATCCACTCCAGTATTCTTGCCTGGAGAATTCCATGGACAGAGGAGCCTAGCAAGCTACAAATCCATGGTGTCATGAAGAGCTGGACACGACTAAGCGACAAAGCACACAAACAGTATATAAAGATTTGTTAAGTAATATACAGGAGATAGACTAAATTCACTAAACTCTTCAAAAGCTGGTTCTCTTTTTCTTTACCATCTTGTTTGCGTATATATAGTACATTTCCTTTTAAGTCAGAATACATTCTTTTTTTAGCGTTTTTATTTATTTTTTTAACAAAGACCGCCATATCATCTTTTTTTAGCCCTTCACAGCATTATCATTGTTTTTTACTTTAGCACTGTGCCACTGTTCCCTTATGTCTGCTTTCAGGATGAACTCAGCAGCAGTCCCATGTTGCTACCTTGATGCCATGATGAGGTCATTTCCAAGGTAACCATCCCAGTAAAACACATACACTGAACAGGAAAGAGCCTGACCAGGAACTTTCAAAACAAGGCACCTTAGTAATGAATCCTGAATTCTGTTTAGAGATTAGCTTACAACCATTCCCTGCTGTCCTTTTCCCTCCTGGTCAGAGAGTCCATGTAAAGTATCATGAGTGAGTCTGGTGCTACAGACTTGCCATCAGCCTCCTCATCAGTTTAAGGAGGACCATCAGCTTTTGTTATCTAACATCACTGAAAGTCACTTTTATTAGCTTCTGGGTAGAAGACAAGGGCCTATGGATTTTTTCAAATAAACTTCTTGTGAATTTCAAAAGAAATTCTAGCAATCCTGATCAAAGAAGTTAGGAGGAGAAAGTATTAATAGAGCAGGTAACTTATGTCAGTGTCAGGCAGGACAATCAACTCTTTTATTGTTTGAAGATTGACTTACTCTATTGTGAATTATTTTAGTCCCCTGCTTCTATTTTCATGGTTTTAGACATTTAATGCTGTCTGATTAGTGCTTCCCTCAGGGGCTAGGCAGAGGGAAAGAATAAAGATAAAACTTTCCCTGTGGTCCAGTGGTTAAGACTCCATACTTCCAGTACAGGGGGTGCAGGTTCAATCTCTGCTCTGGGAACTAGATCACCGCCTTACCAAAGGGCCAAAAAATAAAATACAACTCTTCTGCTTTTCCAGCTGCTGGGGAATATGAGGGCTTGGAAATTTCTGGAGCATCTCCGGGGAAAGGAGCCATAAGCTTCTTTCTTTAGGACTTGGGATGTCCCCTAGACTTGGGGACAAGGAACCCAATACAGTATCCTCAGAACCAAATAGAAAAGGTATTCTTTTGTTTCCCTCTCCTCTGTCCCTCCATTCCCTGAGACAAAGTTATAATGCTTTGTTGCCATCTGTATTGGAGAATGGTAAGAGGGTCTTAGAAGAAAGGAAATATCTCACCTGTTAAATACTCCCACCTGATAAGTACCTGGGAGCTCAGGCTGCCTTTGTGACTGACCTCCTACCTGGGAAAAGATACAGCATGGAAAATATGGCTGACAAATTATCCATACAATGCCATCTGTGGTGATAGGAATCACTGCATACTTTTCACCAAAAATATATGAATTAAAGAAAACCAAGGAGATTCATCATGAACCCCTGGCTAGGTAAAGCAGGTCTGTGACAGAAAGCCTTCAGTTTTTCTCATTTTATTTCTTTTTGCCTAAAAATAGTAGGATTAAAGAACAAAGCATATGAAATCTAACTTTTTAAACTTCATTAGCAAAAATTTGCAGTCTGGTGTAGTAGAAAAATCATGAAACAGGATAAATAGAATGGTCCAGACATATTCATATAATTAAATTCTCTCTTAAAACTACATGAAAATTGCGTTTAAAGAGATATTTTAAGGCATAATTGAGTAAGTGTGGAAATAATAATAGGATGAGAGACAATAACCTCATAATTTTGGCAGCTACATATAGGTTTCTAGCTATATCATATCTGAGAAAACTGATCATAGGTTACTGTGTGAGACTTTGGGGACCAACCTAAGTTATTCTGTGAAAACCTTAAAAGTCTCAGAAATTGATCATGTTAATTTCCTCTGAATTGGGTTTAGAGCCCAGTCTAAAATAAGGAGTATCTGTTGAAAGCTATTTAAGGAATAATCAGAACTCCCTGAACTTGCCTGAAAAATTCCGTGGACAGAGGAACCTGGCAGGCTATGGTCCATGGGGCCTCAAAGAGTCAAATAAAACTGAGCGACAAAGCATGTGCACGCGCGCGTGCGCACACACACACACACACACACACACACACACACACACACAGAATTCCCACCCAGAAGGAAACTAAAGGTTCACTTATTGGAGACAAGAAAACAGAGGGTCTGGGGAAGAACCCCAGGTGAAAGCAGAGCTACCTATCATTTGAAAGCAAAGCAATATAAGGATCATAAACATACTGGCTACCTCTTCCCACATTTGGCTCTGGAAGGCTGGCCTCCAGGGTTTTATCCTCCCTGCAAATAATTAGACAGATTTCTCAGGACTTGATCAGCTCAAGGTATTGACATTATGGGTTACTCCAAAGAGACAAAGACTGATGATCCCTCTACAATAATGCCTTATTAGCTCTCATACTTTTAACATTCACTTTCAGATATATTGATGATTTGAAAATTCCAATTTACTTATTAGTCCACCGATTTGAAATATGAATAGACAATTAAAATCACTAGATATATAAGGAAAACTTCCTTAAATAGTAGAAATAAGTAGGAAAAAAACTACCTTGGGGAAAATAATGAATATGTAGTGAGAAGAAAACTTCAAATATACATATATCATTAATATCCTTAGAATGATAATAGAATATATTAAGCCATTGGGGAAAAAATGCTATTTTTAAAGGAAAAGTCAGAGAACATAAACTGACTTTTGGATATTAAATAGAGGGTAACAGAAACAAAGCATTCAAAGAATTAGAAATAAAGTTGTGGAAAGCTCCTAGAGAGTAAAACAAGGAAATTAAAAAAAAACTTGGAGGGATATGTATAAAAATGTAAAATTTGATCAAATATTCCAGAAGAGAGAGATCAGAAATAAGTACAGAGATAATTTATAAAATGTTCCAAATAGGAAAATAGCTTTCCAACTCCAAAGGCTCCAAGAATATCCAGCACAGGGGATAAGCCGATAGCAAAGCACATCAATGTGAGTTTTAAGAAACTGGGACTGAATAAGATATTTGAAACTTCCAAAGAGACAAAATAAACAAATAAGAAAACAGGAAAGTGAAAATGAAGTCACTCAGTCATGTCCTACTCTTTGCCACCCCATGGACTATATAGTCCACCAGGCTCCTCCATCCATGGGATTCTCCAGGCAAGAATACTGGAGTGGGTTGCCATTTCCTTCTCCAGGGAATCTTCCCAACTCAGGAATCGAACCCAAGTCTCCCACATTGCGGGCAGATGCTTTAACCTCTGAGCCACCAGGGAAGCCCCAAGAAAACAGGGCATATATATTTTCAGGATGATTGATCAACAAGTCTTTAAATCTCTTAATAGCCATACTAGAAGTTAAAAGACAATGAAGCAAATTTTCTGTCAAAAATCTAAAAGAAAATTTTCTCCAACCTACAATATTATACCCAACTAAACCATCAGTAAAGGATGCAAAAGTCATGAAGCGATTTTTAAGGCATCCAAGGCTCAAAAAATTTAAAAGCCAGGAACCCTTTCTCAGGAAGCTACTGACAAATGTGCTCACACTAAAATGAAAAAACTAACTATGAAGGAGGAAGACATGGTCTAGGAAAAATGAAAGAGATTCAACAAAGAATAGAAGTGGGAAAAAAGTGACTGAAAATGAAACTGAGAGAAAACTTATTGTGTTTGAACAAATTGCAAAGAGGTTTAGATAACTGTG
This sequence comes from Ovis canadensis, assembly GCF_042477335.2. Taxonomy (NCBI): domain Eukaryota; kingdom Metazoa; phylum Chordata; class Mammalia; order Artiodactyla; family Bovidae; genus Ovis; species Ovis canadensis. The sequence goes on from NC_091257.1 coordinate 16,686,800, forward strand.
TCTTCTTGATGTAGAGACTTAAGCGGAAATATCTTTTCTTAGATGCCTGGAACGGGAAGTCAAGCTTGAAAGTTCTGCGGGAAGTAGGTTTCTGGGGGTTAATATATAATGAGTGTCAGAACTTGAGAAAATAAGAAAACAAGTCCGCAAAGCTCTTTAGATTGTTCTGTTCTGTTCTCCAGAGCTCCCTTTTTTGGACACAGATCTTCCTATTCTTAATTGTTCCCAAGGTCCACAGGATGCTTCCAGGTTTAAAGAAGGCAATTGAATAGCTTGTCCCCCAGTATATAAACATGAAATGCATCCAGCTGAATGTCTTAGATTTACTATAAGATATAGAAGCTTCTCTGGTGGTCCAGTGGTTAATAATTTGCCTTCCAGTGCAGAGGACATGGGTTCAATCCCTGGTCCAGAAACTAGGATCCCACATACCATGGCTCAGCTGAGTTCATGTGCCACAGCGATTGAGCCAGCACTTTAGAGCCTGCAAGTCACAACTACTGAGCCCACACACTACACCTATGGAAGCCCATGACCTAGAGCCTGCTGTCTGCAATGAGAAGCCACTCCCATAAAAAAAGCCCCGCAGCTAGAGAATAGCAGTGCTTGCTGAAACTAGAGAAAGCCCTAGAGCAGCAACAAGGAGCCTGTGCACCACAACGAAGGCCCAGCAGAGCCAAAAAAAAAAAAAAAAAACCCAAACAAACAAACACTTTTTTTAATTAAAAAAATAATAATAATAAAAGCATCCCTGGAAGGTCTCCTTTTGTCACAACAGAATTTTAAATTTCTGTCTTCCTGACATGTTCAGGAAGACACCAGTGGAGCCTCAGTCACTATCTACAAGGGGACAGAGAGAGGTCAAAGGAGGCAGAGGTCCAGTTCCTGGCCATAGCATTTGACATTCCAAAGCCACCTGACATTTGCCAGTTTCTTTGCAGTAAAGATATTGCTGAGAAATGACAGGTTGTATAAATGGCCATTAGGGACCATCATTTTGTCATCCCACTTTCCTCTCATATCCCTTTATAAGATGGTTCCTCCCCATTGAAATCAGATCTTTTCACTTTTGATCACCAGCCTTTTTTCTCAATATACGTGAGAACGTCTTTTGAACCAAAAATCTTTGTAGAGCATTGTTTCTACATTCTGTAAGAGACATATTTTTCCTACTTTGTTCGAAGAAGTTCAAATAATGTATATGCTTATAAAGGTCTTTAGGTGCCATTATAAGAGTGATATGTCCACTTGGAAGCATGTCAATCTTTTATTAAGAAAATATGTAAAGCGCTTTATTTTTAGCCTTTGCCAGCTGGCATTATCCTTCTGAACTTCTTTTCCTGTTGATTTTATTCCAGAAAATCATCACATTGCTTTTAATTTTGATGTTTCATAATCTCGTTCTAATACATGACATTTTGTTTTATCTGGTAATTATCACTAATATATTTAACCACTTGAATTCATAGAATTTTAGAACTGAAAGAAACATACAAGCCCATCTAGTTTTCTCTCATGTAGTTGAAGAATTTGTCACTGATCAGTTACCGCTGGCAGGAAAGGAAGCCACATATCTTGTACTGTTACTAATTTTGACAAATTTGTTTAGAAAAACACTGTTTTCCCCATCTTAATTCACAAGGCTTTTCTTTTTTCTGCGTGCCTCAGTGGACCTGAAAGAAAAAATCGTAAACAGCTTTGCAAAAACAGTAAGACATTGGTGGAAAAGTACTGGTGCATTTAAGTCAATAGCAACAGCAATATTCCAGCTGTTAGTTACATGGAACGAAAGAATATCCTCTAAGGGTGTGTTTTCTTCTGAAAGCCTTTACTAGTCAGAACTTTATTTTTAGGCTAATTCATTATGCCAAACACATCTACATTTTTGCAAATGAACTTTTGACACCTTTAGCTGATGCCTTGTAACTTACAAACCTCCAACTCCCTATCTTTACTTTTTCATTGGCTTTTCTTGATTTCAACATATCCCTGTCTAATTATTTGACACATTAAAAGTCTTGCATATTTGCTCCCTTAGTTAGCAAGACAAAGCGTTGGGGTTGAAAAGTTACTCCCAGGTGTCTGCCTACTTGCAGTCTGCAATCATATTCTGAACTGTCCTCCAAACTAACATGTCCTTATTCAGTGAAGGCAAATTCCTTCACTGAGGCTGTTGCTGCTGCTGCTGCTAAGTCGCTTCAGTCGTGTCCGACTCTGTGACCTCATTGACGGCAGCCCACCAGGCTTCCCCATCCCTGGAATTCTCCAGGCAAGAACACTGGAGTGGGTTGCCATTTCCTTCACCAATGCATGAAAGTGAAAGTGAAGTCACTCAGTCATGTCGGACTCTTAGCGACCCCATGGACT